>NC_086287.1:48186628-48487435 GCF_963924245.1 Chroicocephalus ridibundus | reverse complement strand
AGATGTCCGGCCGTGCCTGCTGAGGGTTTGCATTACCCCTTTGGGGACGAAGGTGGCTGAACAGGCGGGTCAGGGACAGATGGGTGACAATGCAGCATTATTAAAAATGGGAGAGATGGTAGCATGACACTGACGAAAAATAAATGTCCTTCCAAGGCTGGAGTCACATGCCCATCATTTAGGTCATTTTAAAACTAGATTAGATAAGGAGTTGAAGAAGACATGGCCTGGATCAGTCCTGTGCTGGGTTCCTAGGGGAAAGCTTGAGATAGGATTTTCCCCCCAGTTCTAATTTCCATTAAGTGGAAGGCTTTGTGCCTGCCAAAACCAGAGCGCAGGGGTTCTTTGAAATGCTTGGCTAAACGTTCCTCTTGCTTGCACCAGGGGAAGCATGGATTTAATTCCACAGCAGTCACTGGAGCTCACCCAGGGACTCTGGTGTTCGGGGCAAGGGCCTGCCTGATGTCCCCACCAAGTCCCCTTCTCCAGCCTTCACACAGACGCTGCTCGCGTCTGTCCAATGCACAGAGCAGTTGTCCCGTCACCCTGGGAAAGTCGGTCCCTGTCTCCGTTGAGCTGTGGTGCAATGTGGCTTTCTTGGGGCTTTATTCTTTCTAAACTAACGAGCTGCTGGCCACTGAAACTGGCATTTTAGAGCCACTAAACTGCAGCTGCTTGGCATAGCATGTCCAGACAGGCAAGGAAAAAAGGAAAGGGAGCAAGAGATTTGTGCACGCAGAGTCCAGGTCAACAGTGGTTTATTAAGTCCCATTAACCATATGGTCACGATTATAATAAAAGTCTGAGTTATAGCCAGTGACATGTGTAAACCACCCCCCCTCCTCAAAACCCGGTATATATATGATGGGTGTAGATTCAATGTGAACACAGACCTATATCACTGGGGTTTTTAACCCTTTCTGATCCCCAGGGGAAAGGAAGAAAGACATGAACGCAACCTGGCTATGTCTAATAACTCTCCAGCTCAGCAAAGCCTCTTGAAAGATACAGCCTCTCCTGCTACTGCTCCTCTTTCCTTCAAGAGCTTGCTGCAACTGCTTGGGTTGGGAGACTGCTCTTACACCACCGGACCCCAGTAATTAAGATACTTTTCCATGTACCAGCAGAGTCCCAGCTCCTGCTCCCTCTCCACCTGCCTTGTGAAGAACCGGCATGCCTTGTGAAGAACTCCTGCAGGCTTCCCCCGTGCTGGGTGGGTGTAAATCAGTGCAGAATTTGGCCCTGCATATTTCTGAGCAGTTTTGTAATGGGTTAGCTCTGGACTGAAACACCTGCAGGCTGACCCTCATGGGTGAGAAAATATTCTTGACGCTGCGAAGACATCACATTTCTTTAGTACCACCCACGGAAAGCACTCACAGTACTCCACTGGCACGTAACCATTTGACACCTGAGATGCGGAAGCTCTTCAGCTATTTCACGGGTCAAAGTGCCAAGGTAAAAAGAGGCACCAGCTAACATAAGTGATGACATTGGTGACAGAGCTAGAAAGAAAATTCAGGGAGCTTGAGTAGGAAGAAGCAGCAAAAGTTTCTGAGGTATTTTCCTGGCCAGAGAAGGCAACAAACAGTGAAAAGGAATATGTCGTTTTTAAAAATTCTTTCCATATTAATCATTGCTGGAGTTATTAACCCCTGGAAGCAAATTTGAATGTGTGAATTTTTGCTTTGGCAAAGTTCCTTTGAAACAGAATGACTGAACTGGCTGTGAAGGGCAGTGACTCCTCCTGGGCTGAGAAATGTGGCTGCAAGCCTCCTGCAGCCACAGGCGAGGGAGCCGGAGGAGCTGTGTGGAGGCCAAGAGTCCCATGCAGAGCCCGTGGTCAGCCCAGCACCGGTCCCTCCGGCTCCTGATGCCTCTCCCAGGCTGCAACCAAGCCCTCCGGAGAGGTGGTGGTACCAGCAGCTCTGCCACATTGACTCTGGCTTCTTGCCTCGTGGTCTCCCAGTCTGTGAGATAACTGCAATGCAATTCGTACTCTGTCCTGTCTTCCCAAGTGATTAATTTGGTGGAGAGGTTCTCTTCTCTCAGTGCTCCTTCCTTAGCCTATGTGTTAGCATCTCCTCCTCCCGTGTGAACACACACCAGGCAGATCTCCAGCTCTTGTAAACTGGGGCATGTCTGGTGACACCTTACCCCAGCAGAGGTTTTGGCCTGTTGGTCTTTAACCATAAACTCTGAGGAAAATCAAAATCCAGCTCTTCATGGTTTGGATACATCACCACTAAGACATGGAAAGACTCACGGAATCACGGAATTTTCATGGAATTTTTCAGTGTTGGAAGGGACCTCCAGAGATGATCTAGTCCAACTCCCCTGCTAAAGAGTGACTGCCTGGAGCACATCACTCAGGACTGCATCCAGGCGGGTCTTGAAAGTCTCCAGAGAAGGGGACTCCACAACCTCCCTGGGCAGCCTGTTCCAGTGCTCTGTCACCTCAACCCTCCTTAAACCCACCCTTTAGATACTTGTAAACATTAATAAGGTCTCCCCTCAGCCTTCTCTTCTCCAGGCTAAAGAGTCCCAGCTCTCTCAGCCTTTCCTCATAAGGGAGATGCTCCAGTCCCTCAATCATCTTTGTTGCCCTACGCTGGACTCTCTCCAGTAGTCCCCTGTCCCTCTTGAACTGGGGAGCCCAAAACTGGATGCAGTATTCCAGTTGTGGCCTCACCAGTGCAGAGTAGAGGGGGAGAATGACCTCCCTTGACCTGCTGTCCACACTCTTCCCTATGCAGCCCAGAATTCCACTGGCCTTCTTGGCAACAAGGGCACATGGCTTGCTCATGGATAATTTACTGTCTACTCCTCATTCCTTGTCACAGGGTTGATCTGAAAAGCATCAGAATTTGTGCCCTGCTCTACACTGGGAACGAGGTTGGTGGCAGAGGGCAGATGGGTGCAGCATGGCAGGCAGGGGAGTAGTGGCTGGGGGGACTGTTGAGGAAGACCTGGAATTCGGGAAAGATTATATCCGTATGCAGCAGTAGTCAACATGCAAAGTTCCCTGGGAATGATACCTGAGCTTGTTCTCCACTGGGGCATCTCAGCAACCTGCAAAGCAAACACCTTGGCCAAGCGATTCCCAATGCGCCCTCATCGTGCCTAAATCATGTACCCGTCCATACTCTCTCCCAATGCCGCCGCACGTCTGGCCTCAGCCCAAAGTCACGCAAAACTCAGCTGCTAGCACTTACCCGAGCACCCGCTTCTGACACCCACCCCCACCCCTCCCCTCCCTTCAGCAGCTTCCTAAATCTCCATCCCGAGGAGTGATTTGCCTTGGGGACTCCAGTTCTGCTGGAGAAAGGCCCCAGTCAGGAGCTCAACCTGCCTTTCCATCACTGGGAGCTGGAGAGTTTCAGACAGCAAAGCCCAGGACATAAATAAAAATTTGGTCGAGACAGCATTGGAAAGTGCCGGACGTGCAAAGAAATGACCTAAAAGGTAAAAGTCAAAGATAAATAAGAACAGTCCGTGTAAACTGTGTGCTCATCTTAACAATAAACAGAGCGGCTGCCGCGGAGAAACTTGAAAGGGCTCCACTCTGCAAAGATGAATGGTTTGCTGAGCCTGCTCCGGGCTCCATTCGAGGGGCTTCGGCATGAGTAATTGGGTGTGAGAAGTGCTTGCTCACCAGGGCTGGAGCAGGCGAGTTCCAAGGAGGGGGAACACGTAATGATCGCTGGGGTTATTTATTGTTTCGTTTGCTCATTAGCTTGGCATCACCTTAAGTCTCCAGCCGCAGCACGTGATGGCTTTGAACTGGCGCCCCGGGTGTCGCGGACGCTGTGACATGCAGTTTTGATGTGTGCCCCGCAGCTCCCGTAGGATTTCCGCTCTCCGCTACGCTCAGCCCAGCCGTCCGGCTGGGGATAAATCACCTTCCCCTCCCCAGAACAGCTCAGGGGTTTATTGGTATTATCTATCATTGTAGAGTCCTCGCCTGGACGTGTGCAAGCTTACTGTCTCTCAACAGTGAGGGCAGGATTTCAGTGTGCTGGGAGAGCTAAAACACAGGGAGCTAAAGCCTCATGGGTTTCCCCAGGCTTGCTATTCATCACAGGCAGCGTGCGGAACTGGAGACAGGCCGCGGGATATAGCACGGCCGGCTTGTGCCGAAGGCTCTTGCCTGCAGAAGGGCAAGCTCTGCAGCCAGCCTGCGCATCGCTCCCCAAGAGCGGGGAGCGCAGCCGGGCCAGGTCTGCTCTCTGCGGGTCCTGGCCGGAGGCCAGCTGAACTTGCACTCCGTTTATCTCCTCAACAAGGGGAAATCTTCCTTGCTGGCACTGCCTGGCCTTAGCAGCGCTGGGGAAGAGGCAACGTTAGAAGGCAAGTCCAAGGAGAAAAGGGAAACTTACAGAGAAACCATCAATCAGTCCAGGGACACCAGCACCAGTCAAAACCAGCTGCACAAATGACAGTCGACCGCCTGCAAATGTAACTTTTAACAGAAGACTTTGTCCAACACGTTATGGGCTTCAGCAGGTCGTCTGTACAAAAGGAAACTATCAGTATCAAAATATTGTGTCATTGGCCACTTCATTCCTTTAATTTGGCACCAATAGTTCCCTAACCTAAAGAAAGCCTGAGTTTCCAGTGGCACCAATAGTTCCCTAACCTAAAGAAAGCCTGAGTTTCCAGTGACAGAGACCACAGTCCTCCTTAAGCCACCCTGATGTCACTCATGACAGTGACAATGTGTCGTGCAGCTGCCATGATAAAATGCAAGTTCAGCAAAACTACAATGGCTGGAGGATGTCAAGAAAACACCTCTGTGACTTGAGAAAGGTGAATAAGATCCCAAACTGCACTGCAGTAGCATTTACACTGTCCTTGTTCTTCTTCTAGCAGGTCTGGTCTGCTTGACTTTCCTTCACTTTCTATGAAGTTGAGTTTGACCATGTTCTGTGTTAGTGGCTTGCTAGAGCATACTGCTTAGGGTGAGCATAAGGAAAGTACCTACCAGCAGAAATGGGCACATCATCAAACTTGTGGGTAGACAGATCCATTGCCTGTCCTCCTATATCCTAGCAATGAGTATAAAATAATGGAATGAGAACTCAGTGGTAAAAGAAACATGGGAACTCCTCTCTTCCTCCTTTCAGGAAAAAACAGCTAGTTAGCAAAACCCAATGCAAACAACTGAACGTTTCAACATGCAGTAAAAGGCAGCAAACTTTGAGTTCTGCTGGGAGGAACCTTGAAAGTTTTCTGCTGAGAAATTCATGTGCTTGGACATGGAAAACTGGAGACCAGAGGCAAGAGCCTTTTAGAAGCTCCTAGTTGTTGGTCAAGAGCTCATGTCCTCAGCTTGTATCCAACACAAAAGATCTAACACAGAGAACAGCAATAAGCACTTGGCTTGGCTATAAGGGCAAACACAATGTCAGTGATGTGTCCAGAGTGATAGATGTGAGGGGCATTAGAAGGCAAAAAAGTGTTTTTAAAGCTGCGGACCCACTCATAAATATCAGGTGAGTTTTCCGTGAGTGCCCACCCAGGAGGCATCACCCCAGCTTCTCTGGAGACAGTCAGAATTACAGTGCTCCCAGACATTGTTTTTAGCATCCACCCTGGCACAACCATCCTGCAAATGCCTCCGTAGTCTGTCCAGCAGTTTGCAAGCTCTAGATAATGCTGACACTTAAACTTTTCCCGCGACGTCTCCCTGACTCCCTTCCCATCTTCCCATCCCAGCTCCATGCAACACGAGCAGCAGATCTCCTTTCTCAGGGCTGTTTTCCCATTTTTTCCTGTGATGCTCTGTTCTGCCATATGCCCCACATATGTGCCAGAGTTCGGCCCCCTGGGGCTGCAGGCAGGGGGGCAGCTGCATGGCATGGGTGATACCCTTATTAACACGCTTCTTCCCTGGCCCCAAAAGTGATGCGCTCTGGGTGGCAGTCCCAGTTCGCTGCCACCCCTCCTGCACCAGCAGAGAGGATTGCAGGGATGGGCAAAGCCAGGTTTTGCAAAGGTGGCTCCATTCCCTTCCCGCTATCTGTGAACGTGGTGGGCCCGTGTCCGGGCTTCCTCCGCTGCTCCACCTGGAGCCATCCAGGCAAGTGCAAATGCAGTGCCCAGGTAACCAGACCCCGAAGAGGGATGGAGAGGCCCAGGAAGACTGCAGGAACAGAGCGTTCCAGCTAAAAAACCTGAGTGCACCTCTGTGATGCTGGATGACAGACACATTAAAGGCATCTATTTCAGCTCCTTGGAGCCAGATGCCTCCTCCTTCCTCCGCTGGGCAGAAAGCCGGCTCAGCATGGAGTTTTCTCTCCCATTTCCTAGGGATGTCAGTCAAAGCCAGGCTCTTGGAAGTTCAAGCGTGGCCAAAAGGAAGCAGATTTCAAAACACACCCCTCCCTCCATTCCCCCATTCCTCGGCCTTTTGTTTCTAGTTCCCCCTCCTCCCATCAAAGAAAGAAACAAGAAAAGATTCTGGAGTCACCAAGCCATGATCTATCATTCTTTCAGGGGAGTTTCTTCTAATATTAATCAACACAAGCCTCTCTCCCCGCCTCCCCTGCCCCAAGGGAGCAGCGGGCTTGGAAAGCTCAAGCGGGTTTCGGATAGGTCTCGCGGCAAAATTCCTTAGTTCTCAGTTGGAGTGAGATGGTGTTGGGGCAGTTGCCAGGCTTTCTGAGATTCTTGGCAGATAAATGAGATTCACTGCCTATTGCCTCGCGCTGTGAAAGCACAGGACACCCAGAAACTCCACTGTTTTCTGCAAAGCTACTGTCTGCTTCACCCTGCTAATTAGGGCAAGAGTCCCCACTTCACTGCGATCATCCTCAGCAAAGAAGGTGAGGCTCCAGCCGGGAGCTGATGACACTTCTGTATTTTGCTTTTCGACCCTGGACTAGATTGCAGAAGCATACAGATTATCCTAAATATGTCAGCTGCTGACAGACCTCTGGGGGTGGCCTCCCAGCGACACAGAGTGAGAGTACAATTTCTCAGGCCACTTTTTCGCCTTCGGGTCCCTCCCCTCGGTCTCTCAGGGGATGTCAGCAGAGCAGCACAGGAGTGGGCTGTTGTCTCCCTGTGCCAGGTGGTGACAGCTTTGCACGGGGTCATGAGGCAAATTTGGGCTGTTTGGAGGGTGCAGAGGAACTGAAGTGAGGTGGAGATGTTGCCTCGTCCCGCACTCTCTCCGCCCCGGTACCTCATGAATGCCTCTGGTGTTAAGCTCTGCAGATGAGCCAAAGAATGTCCTCAGTGGCTGCCAAGTGGGACACTCCCATCCACGCAGTTCAAGATGCTGGCTGGCCTCCCCTCAGGCCAGGGCTCATGTCCCTAGACAGCAAGAGGCACACAAGGAGCTCCCAGCCCCCCCTTACCAGGAGGGAAGATACTGGAACAGGTTGCCCAGAGAGGTGGTGGAGGCCCCATCCCTGGAGACATTCAAGGCCAGGCTTGATGAGGCTCTGAGCAACCTGATCTAGTTGAAGATGTCCCTGCTTACTGCAGGGGGGTCAGACTAGATGACCTTTAAAGGTCCCTTCCAACCCAATGCATTCTATGATTCTATGATTCTAGGTAAAGCAGGTATCCAGTCAGCGTTTAATCTCCCGGGAAAGAAAGAACACTTTCAGGTTTTCAAGTAATCTTAGAAGAGGCTCCTCTTCCCTCCATATCTGGCTCCCATGCCACACTCTTGGCCGAGGATGAATTCAGTTTCTTCTGTGCCCATCGTTGCTGATTTGGCAGTCTTGCAGAACATTGTTTGCAAAACCTGGCACCCCGGCTGTTGATATAATTTTGCCGCTAGATTTACTCCAGTCCATTAAAACTACAGTGAAGGTGCTCTAATCTTTCGCGAATCCTTGCGGGCTCTGCTGACTTCATGGATCTTGCCTCTGCTCTCAACATCCCTTTGACTTTTCCTTTCTTTTGTTGTTTGGTTAAAGTATCAACAGCCATCAACAACCACTAAGCAACTGTCTTACTAATCCTCCTGATAGCCTTAAAAGGACAACAGACAAGAGGGACAACAAAAGAAAACCTTCTAAAACCCTGTATGATAAGCTGGGCACCAAAGCATAAGCAGACAACACCACCTCTGGAAGATCTCCAGAGGGTCAAAACAAGCCAAGGCAGTGCAGGTGTCCAAAGAATTTGCTGACAAAATAGTGTGACCTCCTGACCACTTTGGCTAAAGACAGCTAATTAATCTGACAGATAAAGATGGTAACTTGAAACTCCTCCACTACCAAAAGTAGGGAGTGCCTCCAAACCATACCCATGCTCGTGCTCAAACTGACTTGGAGAAGTCTCCATCTGATGGCAGATGATCTTATAACAATCCTTTTCATATGTTACCAGCAATAAATTGTCCTCTCTGGATCCCGATCTCCAGAATGCTCTTGACATATTTTATTCACTTTTTCATCTCAGTCTAAAGGGAGATGATTTCACACTCCCTGATTTCTGATTTTAACTCGCAATCCTTTATTATTTAGCTCTGCAAGCTGTTCTTTTTTGCAAATATCAGACTAAAGAGTCATAAACATGGATACGATGTTGAGGACCAGGTTGGAATTATATTTGGCCCCTTCTTCTTACTGAGATCAGGACTGCCAGGGAAAAAAGCGTAATACTTAATGTACTTTTTGAATTATTTTTCAACTCAGCATCAAGATCTTCTCGTTCTGGGTGAGACCTCAGTCACTGGCTTTACCCCCATGGGACAGCCTGGGCAACCAGCACAGAGTAAGGGGCCAGGGCAGCACAACCCTCCCCGGGGCTGCCCTGCTCCAGGACGCCTCCTCTCCAAACCACCAGCATAAAGCCATGGGCATTGGCATAAGTGAGGGGCACTGGCTGCAGCTTTGCCAGAGAAAACCTCACTATATTCACTATATAAAGTGATTATACCAGAACTTACTGTGTGCCTCGTTGTCTCTTTCATGGCTCAGGGCTAAGCACTGACACAGAATTAAAATCACAGTCTCTGGCTCGAGGATCTTATGGTCTGGCTGCACTAGACCCAAATGTCTTTCAAGTTAAGGTCCGACCCTGATCTAAATTTCTGTGAAGACCCTTCTGTTGAGGCTCATCTCAGAAGATTTTTGGTTGGATGTTTGAAAGACTTTCCAATAACTTTGGAGGAAAGTGCTGAAATTGCATCAATTTTGGTGAAAATTCCCACAGAAAAATACTTCATATTGGAATTTTTTCCAGCTCTAGGAATTGTGCTGGAGTTTCAAAAACATTGTCCTGATTTCTTTTGTGTTATCTTATTTCATTTCATTTATTTGTACGTTCTACTTGTTTCCACTATTTCATTGCACATCACCATAAACACATCCTAGAGACACGCTTGGAACTCGGGTAAAAAGGATAGCAAATACAATGGAGAAAGGAAGGAAGTCAAAATGGAATTTTGAAATTTGACATATTTCCAAAACTGGAAGCAGTATTTTCACGAAACAAAAGCATTTTCAAATGTCTGAAACGATCTTAAAATTGTGCTTCACTGAAAATTATAAACATATTAGTTTTCATTTTTAGTTTAGACAGAAAGGAAACTCATCAGTGACGACACCTCCTGCACAAGCGGCATTTGGAGGCCAAAGCAGCCCTCGGTCTGTGTCTTTAAGAAGGAGGGATGACAAGAGGCTGGCATGCTGTGGCTGTTAGCATTTCCAAGATGCTTTGTATTATGACAGGACAGAAGAGTTGACAGTCTCTTCTCAGTTCTGTGGTTAGCTGGCTACAGGCATGCAGTCATTACTTTATATTAATGTGAGATGTGAACATTGTTTTGCTGGTTATAATTATTCTCCAAGTGGTACAACCTTAAAAATTACAGCTTTGGAGAATCTCTTTCTCTGTAGTTCTTCCTGGGAGTCCCTGCCTGGGTCGGTTCCCAATAATGAGATTTTCTAAGGGGGCTGGGAATGTATTGATTGATTTATTTGCTTTTGGATGCTAATTAACTTTGATGTTCTGCAGCCACGCTCCTGGCTGCCATACTGCATGCAGGGGAACAGTGGGGCTGGGCCTCCGCTTAGGAGAAAGACCACAGCGGGGGTTTGATGGGAGTGAGCGTCGCTGGTTTGTGTTGCATTTTGCTCTTAAGCCAGAAGGAGAAACCTTTCTGAAGAGCCCTTCTTTTCACAAGACACCCCAATGGACAGGAGTGGGGACATCCCCGTGCACCAGGTGTTTCTAATATGGCCAAGGCAGATGGAGACGCCCTGGTGTTGGGTTATCCTCCAGGAAACAAGGAGCGGGAACCGCTTGCGCCCCCGCAGGCAGCTGTACCTTCTGGCAAAGGTTGTCCTGCAGCTGCCAGGGCCCCCAGCTTCCACCCTGACCAGAACAAAAGCAAGGCAAAGACATCTGAAACAATTGCTTAAGCAGTGATGAAAGGGATCAGCCTCCCTTTATCTCCACAAAAGACACTGTGTCATCAGTCTTTGCGCCATATTTCAGCACTGTCCTCTCCACCGAGCCTGCCAGCAAGGGGCTGTGTGGCCGTAGAAGCAGAGGGGTTCAGCACTGTTGAGTCTAAGGCTTGGATGAAAACCAAGCCGCTCCTCTCACACAGGCAAGAGCCATCAGCAGTGATGACCTCCAGTAACACAGAGCTCTCAATGGGATCTTAACCAGCGCCTTCATCTCCGTCACCGGAGCCCCTCAGCTCACATTGAAACGAGGTGCTGGAAAGCCTAGAGGCACACCCAAGCCCTGCTAGGCTTTGGGTTCATGTTGCTGCGGCACACCAATCCCCAGGCCAGCAGAGGGAACTTAGGAAGCTGTGTAGGTGGTTAATGCCACACACTGACATTCCCAATGGGCCATTAGCCATTTGCAAACATACCAAAAGTGGCTGGCCTTCAGCTAGAGTCCACAGTCTGCTTCAAGGTCCAAGTGAGGCTGCGATGTCCAAACTGCTTGAATGCTGGAAGTGCAAACCCATATTTTTCGTCTTTACTACCTCCCTCTTCACTTTTTTTTTGGTTTTATCTTAGTGCACATCAGGACAAAGTGAAATAGGAATGGAGGGATATACTCATTTATTCTGGTAATGGAGAAGAGAGATGGCCTCTTTGGCACAGGAAACTACCCTATGCCTACAGAATACCATTTTAAGAGCCCTAGCATTAATGTTTACATGATGCTGCATCTGCTAGAGCAGCACATGTGATACCCACATTTATGGTAGCAGCCTCCTCAGCCATCATTTTGCCACACACATCATAAGTCAGCAGGACCTCCTGCGTGTTGCTTATGGAGCTCTGGCTTTGTGCCTCTCCTCCAACCACTCTGTACCATACTGAGTATTTAGCAGCTTGCCACAGTGTAGAGCCAAGCCATAAATCCCTTGTGGGGAGCCGTGCTATAAATGTCCACTGGGACCTCTACACTGCCAGGATGAAGCAGACTGTCCCCTGAGGCCGTGGGAAAGCAGCCCCTTCCCTGCTCCCAGTCATGGAGTCACCCTTAGAGCAGAAAGGGACAGGTGTCTGCTGCTGCTGCTGCTTAGAAAGGAGTCAATCTGTCTTGAGCATGGTGGTGTGTTCAACCACAGGACACATCATGCTGCCTCTCCTTTCGGCTGTGTCCAACACTCTGGGTAGTGGCCTCAGTTACTAATAGGTGACGTAAGGGTTTGAGATCTGGACACAGCTTGGTAGCTGCTTTTGGATCTCACATCTAAAAAGCCGATCTATAAATGATGCCACAGGAGAGGTGAGTGAGGAGAGCCCCAGTTAATCTGGACAATTGACTCCTGAGCAGGATGCAGAGATCCTCGTTAAACTTGACATGAGACAACAGCAATTCTGCCCTGCTAGGATGGATCTAGCACAGACAGATGGTCCAATGGAGCAAAGTCAAACAGTTTTCATGTTGCAGTGAGAGGTGTAAAGATGAGAAAGGGCAAGAAAAGCCATGGAGACGCCCATTTCTGCTCACAACATGGAAGCAGCTAAGAGCTGGTCCTGCTTGTCAGCACAGTGGATGCAAGTATCCCTCTAGAGAGTAGCCAAGTAACACGATGGAATCGTTCATTCATAGTAAACAGAACTTTGACCCCTGCTTCCTCTCTTTTTCTAATCCAGGCCTTGATCCCCTAGGATTTTCCGGATTTCTAGCTCCTCTTTAGACACATACTTCCCATTAATGTTAATTAAAAGTTCATAAATAGGAGGCAGATGCCCAGATCCTTTAGAGAACCTGGGATCCTAGCAGTCAGTGATTTCTGTCAATTAAGTCATTTTTTCTGCTGGTGGAAAAGAGAACAGAATTTAGCTCATTGCTCTGGGAACGCTCAGTGGGTACACGTGCCACTGTGCATTCAAAGAATAGACACATCTAAATACTGGGACAGGTAAATTTTATTCTCAACAGCAGCAATGAACTTGATTGCTTTCTGCAAATGGAATTTCTTTAGAAATCTCTGACTTGCAATTTCATCACCCATTTTCGAGCACTCAGTTGGCATCTTTCATTTTACTTCATTCTCTTTCCTCTTCCTCACAGTTTCTATCTTGAGATCTTGAGTTGGAAAAGTCTAGCTATCAGCAGACCCATTTGTCCTTCCGTCATGAGCTCCTCTGGCCAGCTGCGCATCCTTCCCCCTTTGCATTGTGTATCCTGTTACATCTTTGGGATCTGCCTTTTCCTGACTCTTTATGATGTTGGGTTCCTTGGTTTCTGGTGCATTTTAGCACCTTGAAACTCTTTCAGTATATTCCCTTCCTCGGGTCTCTCTGACACCTGTTCAGAGGCTGACCATACATCCCGATACTGATGGTCATAGGCAAACTTTGATTTCACGCGGGCCAATGTTTTCTGTGTTTCACTAATCAGGACACAGCAATACAAGCCAGCTCCGTACCTTCAGTGGCACCTGGATGGTTGATGCATGGCCAAAGTGTCTTAGTTTGGTTCATGGTAACATGTAAAGGCCCATAGTTTACATCAAGCCCAGATTCCCATGCTTGGGCTCTGGGACTCAAAACTGTAGTCTTGACATTTCATATTGTGCTGAATGTGAAAAAGTAGCCAGAACTGAAGTCCTGAATAAGAGTAGCTCTTAATGGCCCCATGTTCAGAGGAAAGCAGTTCTGGGAAGCCAAACAGCTGCTGCATCCCCCACATGCTTCCCTTGTCCAAATCTTCCAAGCGACCAAAAATCTCCACTTTACTTCCAGAGATTTTCTGAATCTCTGCTGGCTCTTTTGGGCTTTCCAGTCTCTAGCTTTCTGTTGACTGACAACAGAACCTAAAACCATAACATTTATCAATTTCTAAGTCCCTCTCTACCCTGGCAGATCCATAAGCTCTATGAAAGAAAACAAACAAGACAGCAGAGCAGCATTCATTTTTATTCCTTCAAGGATGACCAGGGACACCAGCAGCCTTTGGTCCTCTGAAGCTTTCTAGAGCACCTCAGAGAATCAAAAGACATTTACCCACAACAGAGTACTCTGCCTTTCTCTCTGTATCTCTAATCCCACCCAATGGCTGGGTCAGGTTTGTGGGATGGATGAATCCATGCCCTATGGTATCTGTGGTAGAATGCCAAAACTGCCTCAGTGCCCAAGACCAGCATGCTGACCCCCAAAGAAATGCAGAGATTTCCAGCAACGTGACACAAGTGTTCAAAATCAGGCCTCAAGCATCATCCATCCAGTCTCCAACACAGACCGAACTATGTGAGAGACTTTGTGAAACAGTGGCAGTTGAGCTGGAATTACCAGGGCTCTTTTGGCTGCCACTAGAAATCCAGCTATTGGCCAACAGTCTGAGCTGTCTGCAACAGATGGCTGGGTGCTATGGGATCGTTCTCCGAGCTCTCAGACAATGAAAGGACTGTTTTTTCCCAAGCCTCCTCACTGACTGCCACATTTAATGAAGATACATATTGGGACAGTCAGCACCTTAGGTGGTGAGACCATCAGTTGTCTTCTGCAATGAAAGGGGCTCTTTTTTCACCCTTCTAGTTACTGAAGCTTATTGAGAGAGACTGCAAGAGATGAATTATCCCAGCTGAAAAGTCTGGGCCTGTTAAATCTCGTAGGGTGGCTAGCTGGGCAGCACTATTGCAACATGACGATGACTCAACCACATAGCATCTTTGTTGGCATTCCCATTAGCTTCTGCGGAGACGATTATTTCTTTATTGCTAAACAGAGTCTGTCAGTGCCTTGGGGCACTTCTGTAAAAAATGTAACAGAGGCGGAATAATAATTCAAAACATGCCAGACCAGAAAGCCATGGCTCATCATATCAGACTCCTTCTGCCTAAAAAATCAACCAGTCCAAATTGTTCAGGGTGGGTGAACCAATGCCACAGATGCTTGTGACTTCACCAGAAGTAGTGCATCCTTCCAGGAAAGCCGGGTCCCCTTCTCATACAAACGTCCTTACAAATACAGAAGCAGAAGGGAGCAAAGAAATTCTCTGAATGGAAGCTACATCAGCAGAACTGACTCAGAAGAGAAATTTGCTTTTCAAAGTTTTCCATGAGGCATCAGCTGCTCTTGGGTGAAGTGATGCTAGCAGACGGCGTCCCAGTTACTTTCCCACTGTGGGAACCGAACCCTTTTAAAACTGTTTTGACTGTAACCAAGGAATTAGAGAGATGGATGAAGCCAGCCGAAAGTGTGACAATCTCCTAAAGGCGCACAGATGGTGAGCAGACCCTGGAAACTGATTCACTTTGAGCGATCACTTTCCTGAAGCACATTTTGGACAGTTTTCAACCTCTCAGAGGACCTGAGGAAACCTGTAACTTCTTCAAGGCAAAATGAGGGGCAGGAGGGAAGAAGGGAAAAAAGTGTGATTTTTCCTTGAAAAGCACATTCACACATAGTTATTTATTTATTTGCCCTTTGACATTGAGAGAAGCTCATCTCTCAGAGAACAATCACCCGTGGCTCAGCCCAGATGGAGGTGGGATACAAATTTCATTGCCAGTGCTAACCATGAAAAGATTTTCCCGTTTTACCAGAAACCACAATCTCCCATAGTTCCCAGACTGCTCAAGTGATGTATAGCTTGGTAATTGTCCTGAAAGATAAGGGAAAGCCTCCTCTGTGGTTGCATTTGATATTGGCCTGATGTATGGGATCGCTCAGTGCCGGCTCGGTGGAGGGTGTCTAGAGACAGCGTGGAGTATGCTTCTCTGCCTTCTTCTCGCTGGGGAAACTCTGCTGGTGGCAAGCAGGATCCTGAGGGTTGCAAATTGCTTTCCCACATCTAACATCCCTTTCATAGCAGCCTTAGTCAGTTTTTGGCATGAGGAGGAGAGTTAAAGAGCTGTTTATAGCTGCTCTGGAGCCTCCTCTGCAGCGCTGCCACCCCTGCGGCACCCCTGCACCAGGGACTGAAAGGAGCTGCTGAGGGCATCCCAAAGGGGTAGGAGTGAAGCATGGGGGGGAAAGTCTCGCAAGTGGGAGAGGAAGGTAAGTTTGGGAAGAGGGAAAGCTTCACCCATGGCAAGTAGCAGAAGCCCCTTTTCTTGGGCCAGTGCAAGTGACACTGGACAAACCCTCAATCAATCGACTAGTAGAAACACCGGTTGTGGCAGATCCTGCTGACCAGAGGGCTCCTGATATAGAGATATTCCAGCTTGGTGCCAAACAGAACAGATGGACAACTTAAGATTTTCAGATAAGAGTCTGCGTTGCTTAGTTTTCCACTTTCCAGAGAGAAATGAGGACCCTGTTCAGAATTTGGGATAAGATTGTCCAAGCAATCAGGACAAGCAGCCGCTAGATGGCACGTCCATCCTCGTCCAAAGTCGGTATCCCACAACCATGCAAGTCCAGGATGTTCTGCTAATCCCAGGCAGGCACAGCAAAAGGATGAAATGTTATCTCCGCATCTGCTCTAAGAAAACGCTGGCATACTTGGCAGCTATTTTGCGTCGGGGATCTGCAATCTGATGAACATTCCTCTGTGATTTTGAAAGGATTTAAAAATAAGCTGCACACAGATTTTGCAAACTTGCTCTCACTGGTTTCAGTGGAGATGTACTAGGACTGCAAAGAGCATTTATGTGCAAAACAGCTCGTAAAAGGAAATATACAGCGCTTTGTTCTCCCACAGGAGGGCTAGTGAATTATTTGGGTAGAACCCACATGAAGTAAGAAGTTATTGGTAGATACTATTTTCCAGATCCTCAGCTGCTGTTATGTGGTATGCTTCCCTCATTTATACTAGCTGAGAGTCTAGTCTCTGGGTCTCCAGATCAGAATTAGGCAAGACACCAAGAGGTCTTTGGAGAAAGGAGCTTTTATTTGAGGGGACTGCCAAACACATTAGATTTGGACCACTTTCTCTCAGAGATTTAATCTCAGAGGAACTGGCAAAACAGAAAAGGCCCAGAAACAGGAGTGAATCAAGCACATTAAGGCATTTATGCTGTAAGCCACAGTGTTTTCCATGCATAGCAGCAAATATGTGAAGTCTTTCAGAGAGTTTCAGTGTATCTTTTGTCATTGAAAAACTGGCTTGCGCTATACAGAAACCAAAAAGGGAGCCAAGCTTACGGATTTCCCTATCAAGTCAGTCTTATGTACCATAAAGAAGTTGCGTTGCAAAAGGTTTAAATCACTTCTCCTCCCCGCCCCCCCCCCCAAAAAATATAATTCCACTACAATATGAAGAAGGATTAGAATTATTTTATCAGGTTTTTTAAATTCTCCCCCGTCTTCTCTGTTTGTGCACAAGGGCAAAGACTGCTCTTTTATTTGATGTTATTTTGAAATTATCCCTTTAAAAGACGCTAATTTGTGATTTCAGTAAAGTAACACTTTGTGTTTCACTTGTGTGCCTGTAAACTCCTCTAGCACTTGTTAGAGGGTGAGTCAAACCAGCCCTAGCTCTCTGTAACACAAATTAGGTCAAGTTGGACAACAAGTATGTTACTTTCATGAAAAAAAAAAAAAGGCAGCAAGCAAAATTAAATGTTTGCATTTCCTAAACACATTTAAAACTGATAGGGAGCATACAGCAAAGCTGTACAGCTAGGAGGGGAGGCAAAGGGAGTCTCAAATTTTGTGAGCTCTCTACGTTGCTAATCACTATGAAGTTGTGGTGCCCCACTGAAGCTTTGAGGTATTTCTATGATGCAAATATCAAATAATCGTCCCTAGGAGAACGCTACTGGAGATCCATCCCCAGATTTGAGACTAAAGAGAGACACCAAGTGGAAGAAAGGCATATGACCTGTTGCAAGTCATCAGCAGACCTTAAGGATTTAATTCTTATATGCTGTTCACTGCAGCTTTACGTGCATAAATAGGTGATGCAGAGGCGCATTTGAGCACCTCACTGCCCATGTGGGCATTGAAACATGCATCGGGGTGAGAAAGAGCAGGGAGGCAAAGGCGGAAAAGAGACTTCTTTCAAAGCAAGATTTAAAATTGGCCCTACGTAGCAAGGAGGTACTTGGATGCCTTCATAAATGAAATTGAAGGGGATTAAGCCTCTAAACACTTTTGTGGATCTGAGCTTATGTAAGAAGTATTAGTGTCATAGGATTGTTTGTTCCACTTGCCTCGCTCCTCAACGTAAATCGTGCCAGTGTTGCACACATTTCCCTGAGAAAATATCCAGCCTGTCAGTGCCAGCTCCTGAGGGCTTTCGTTTACTTTGGCAGACCTTGAACTGGGTTCTCCTTCCTTGCATTTTTCTAAAGTGTTTCTATTAACTGGACTGAAAGGGGTGACTTCTTACCAGTCTCTGGGACTGTGGGCTGTGGAATTAATACTGCCTAAGCAACAGCATCTGTCCCGGCACGCTCACAAGGCAGATCAGCAGGTAAGCTTTCCCCATTGCTGGGTAATGCTCATTCCTCTCAATCCAAGGTAACAGACAGTTAAAAGAATTGTCAAGAAACACATGAGTGTTTAAAAACACTTATTTAGCCTCATATTGCAGACAGAGCCAGTCCAGGTCAACATGGATGCCAGGAGTTAATCACATAGGAGATCTGCTCAGATGTGCCCACATTGCTCTGTAGCCAATTCTGTTCTTCCTTTTTGAAAGACAAGGGCAGATCCACGCAACTTTGCATTCCATTTATGATCTTAGGAGGAAAGCAGTCTTCTTATCAGCGCTCTGGCTCCTTCTTCCTACTATGCAGAAAAGTGCATATACTTATCCAGGCAGCCTAACCTCAGAAACACGGTTATGGGAAGATTATGCAAAAAAGCTCAAATCTTGTGGGAGAGGAGGGATCCCATGATGTTTTGGCATTTAATAACCTGCCAGTGCAGAGCTGGACAAAAATCTAGAAGATCACTTAAATCTCTAATTACTAAATCAAAAGAAGGTTGTAAGTGGAACCTATTGTAGGCTGCCTTTAGAAACAAGCCCCTACTTGGTTCCTGGAGGAACGGTGGATATTCTTGTTGCCCTCTGTATGGGAGGTTGTGGTTCCAGGTAAGGTGTCTCCTGCAAAAGGCACAAACAAGATGCCTTTATCTCCAAGGAGAGAGAGAGCGCACTGGAAGAAGCAGAATGCTTCTAGATTTTGGTGTCTAGTATGGAAGCTTCAGGAGTAAGGTCAAGTTCTTCAGCTTTTCATCCATGTCTACACATGTTTAAAAAGACTGAGCCTGAATGCTGCCTCTTTGGAATTAGTTTCTGGTTCTCAAAGATGACTGCAAAAGGTACGAAGAGAATTGTAAAATTGGGTTAGGTCCTAGCTCCACCAAGTTCCACAAAGTGACACTATTGATGTTGATAGTCCAGGCAAGCCAAGGTACTGAACAGGTCTCAGCAGCACAAGCAAGAGCTCCTTAGTGCCTGGGATGCTTTTTTCAAACTCATTTGGCATTTTCTGTCTTATCTACCTCAAATGAGGAAGGCCATGGCAACAGTCATGGTCTCCTCTCAATCCGGAGATGTCTGTGACCTGCTCCTCGGACTCTGCAGAAGACCTTTTGAGATTTTTTTTTTTATATGAGGATTTTAAAAAAGGGAGAAATTCTGGAAAACACAGGATGGTAAATCTTGAAGATTTGTTGCGGCAAATTTCCCATCCCAAAGATCAGATAGACACCCAACTCATGAGGGTACATGCTCCCATACTTGCTAATGCTCAACAGATCACAAAAGCTTAGAGTTCAGAAGTGCCGACGTTAATGTCTAGGAAGACACATCCCTGCGTGCTGGATTTTCCGACACCCATTGAGGAGGGAGCAATCTTTTCTTGCAAAATACCGAGTTTTGGAGTGCAGTCGCCTCTGTAATAGTCAGCTGTGAGGGACCCCTACCAGGGCGCAAAATAACCAAGCTACAGAGGAATCTGCTGCCCAGTTACGCGGTGCCTCTGGCAGAAGTTTCCCTTTGGCTTGTCCAAGCGTAACTTCTGCTGGAGAATTTCAATTGCCTGCATTTCTCACTTCAACCACGGGAGGGCAACTGGTCATCAGGGAAATTAATTCAGTTTACTAAAGTTGACTTGTTCCTTTCGAAGTCGTAAGACTCAGAATTCGTAAAAATAATTAGTCCTGAAAAAAAGCAGACTACTTTAAAAACATACCTTTTCATAAACATTTTTTGTCCCTAATTTAAGTTAAGTCTCCCCTTGTACCACAGGCCCCAGCAACCACTGCACTTTCATTGCTGTTCACTCTAACCATTATTCTTTGGATGTGATTAATCTGCTAGTAAATCACAGCTTTTGGCAAATAAAAGGCGATTCCACTTACAGTGTCATGAAAGCACTTCTGTCAAATCAGACTTGTCAAAATCTGCAGTTTTAAATCATGCTTTGCATTCTATTTTATACTGTGTTATTAAGCAGACACTAACTGTGAGCTGTAAGTTGTTTGATCACGTGTTTTGAGGGTTTTTTGGGTTTGTTTTGGGTTTTTTTTT
Source organism: Chroicocephalus ridibundus (assembly GCF_963924245.1). Classification (NCBI taxonomy): domain Eukaryota; kingdom Metazoa; phylum Chordata; class Aves; order Charadriiformes; family Laridae; genus Chroicocephalus; species Chroicocephalus ridibundus. The sequence goes on along the minus strand of NC_086287.1, from coordinate 48,467,560 downwards.
AGCTTGGAAATTAAACAGAAAAAATACAGCAATTCTTTGCTTTATTCTTGAAGCCTTTCCTCTTTATCAAAGCAATTTTGAAAGAGTATTTTTTTCAAAGTTAGGCATTTTGTATTGATAATTACAGCAGTCATCGCTGTATGACTTAAACTCCTCAATGTTTTGGAGTGGAGTCAATGTTTTGGCTCTGTCAGCACAGAAATCCTTCCCCTCTTAGAGTCACAGTAATGGCCAATTCAAAGATATTTTAAGGGAAGGAAATATGCAAACCTTATAAATCCACATGTGTCTTCCTCTTTCTCTGTTCTCCCTGATGCCAAGGACTAATTTCCTGCGTCTGATATATATAACGCTGGGCAGCAAGCTGTGCCAGCTGAACCTCAGACCCCTTCTCCTCAGAGGTCCTCCGAGACTAGAGAAAAGCAGTTTGGTCCTTTCCACTCTGCCGCTTGCGGCAGAAGAACCCGGACCCCTTCCGTCCCTGCTTCACAGAGAGGTGCAAACCACTGCCTATACATAAAACAGTGGGAATTTGCGTGCTTGGACCCCACTCTTCCGGAATGGCTCCTACCCTGCCAGGCATGGTTTTACCAGCAGAGAACAAGGGGGCTGTAGCGAACGGCCGTGAAGGCGCAGCCCAGCAGCTCTCTGCTGGGCATTAGTATTCCCTTGTGCCTGAAGGAGACAGACCTTGTGTACAAATGAATCAGGAGCTGTACGAGGCTGCATCCCAGGGACTCGGGCTCGTGTGCAGACTTCCCGTGTTTATCCACAGAATCCGCCATGACTCGATTGGGTAAAGAGATTAATTCCATCTAAAAAGGAAGTATTCATTTGACAAGGAATGATTGTTGGGTTTGAAATGAAGATGGCCCAAGGCAAAAACAGATTTCTTGGCTGAATGACTTGTTGGCTGGTCTCTGGCTGCCTTTGAAATAGTATTTGTTCTTCGGCCTTACACACCACATAATGGTGGGTTTCTCCAGCCTGCATGTTTTCTTACAAGCACTTTTGTCTAATCACTAGCTGAGAATCCAGCCTACTGTGTGCGTTGTAAAAGATGCTGTTTATACTTGGGCTTTTAGTTTACCATCTGCGCGCAGCTCAGCTGCAACATCTCTGCAGATCTGTTTCTCCTCTGTTGCCAACTCCCTGTTGCAAGCCCTGAGAAGAGCATGATTCACTTCAGACTTTCTAATAAAATTCAGGCTCTTTGCAAGCTCTCTTTTAAAACCTTTTCCCTGTTCTCAGCAAATGCAGTGGTATAGACCTAATGCTTTTCTACAGACCCACTGGTTCATATCCGAGCGGCACTGGAGCATAACCAGTTATACGTGCAATCACTGATGCATATATACCTCCACACTGCCCTTGCCAACATGTATCCCATTCTCAAAGCCATTGACACAAATTCATTCAGGCACGGGAGCTGCTGGCACATACAATATCCATTTGCACCGCACCTTGTAATCATTTTTTATTTTAAACCCATTTTCATTAAGAAACAGCCGTTGCACTAATCCTCAGGGGGAATATTTTGAGCCCAGGCTTCCTTCCTCAAAGTAGGACACTTCTTGTATGAATCAGAAACAAGCTACATGCTCAGTACCTGTCGGCTTGGGTACTCTGTCAGTGCACAGCCGAAGACAACTGAATATCAGAACAGACAGACAGTGCTTCACCCACCCCACAGAGCCTCGCGTCTTTATAGATAAGCTTACAGACTTTGGGCATAAGCCTGACCAGATGTTCAAATTAAAGACAAAGCCTATTACAGAGGGAAAAGGGGGAAAGAAAAAGTACTTTCAATATTCTGCTTGAGAATAGGAGTGTTTATACTGAAGGTTAATTCTTCTTGAAAAGAGATGCTGGAGTGCTACTGATTTTCAGAGAGACACGTAGTCCCCAAGACTGGTTGGAAATGAGTTTTCAGATACTGCCCCAAATAATTCTGATGAAAACTTTGTCCTCATCTTAGACACTAACAATTGACCTTACGACTGTTTTGGTAAGAGAGAGGAACCTGAGCAAAGTTAGGTTTATTAGGCAGTTTGCAGGCCGTGAATAGCCTGGTGTTGCTGTGGATAGCTGCAGAAATAGGGGTGGCGAGACCACACCTACAAAAGCCCCTGTTCAGAGTGAGTCATTTCACTTCCACTTATCATCCCTGTTCTGCTTCAGCACCTGCATTTCAACCAGCCCTCCCTAGCCGAGCCCACAGGCCAGCTGCAGCTGAGGAGCCTGCAGTTACCTACTGGTGGCACGGAGGAGGGCACACAGCCCAGGGTGCTGCGTGCGAGGTGTGTGGCGCCCGGTGAGTGGCACCTGCTCTCTGGGTGCAGCCCTCTCCCACCGCCCCTCCTGTGTTACGCTATCCAAGATGCACGAAGGAGGAGTTGTTGCGTGGCCTGCGTTTGCCGGTTACACGGCCACATGCTCACCCTGCCAACAATGTGAGATGTCTGCAGGACAATACACAGGCTAGTGGGAAAGCTGCTGAGCACCACTGCTGCCAAAGGGGAGAAGGATGTGTACCAGGGTACCAGCGGAAGAGAATGGGAGCTGCAGGGAAAAGTTTGAACTGGATGGGGCTCTGAATGCAAGAATTAAAACCAAGTGCATGCAACAAATAAAGCACAGCATAGAAAAGGACCTTTAAAAATCTTTTCTTCGAAGTCTGGCAGCATAGTGAGGAATCACCCTGCGGGCACAGAAAGAGGATTGAGAGGCATCTTGTAAGGACAGAGTGAAGTGGCCATTGTACACCTGTCTCAGTAGGAAGGCCAAACTGGTTTTTGCTGCCCCCAAGAACGAAGACTGGGGCCTTGAGCTGCATGACCTTGCTGTTCCTCTTCTTGCCAGGACAGCGGAAACCATCAAAGTGAGGAATGTTGCTCTTCAGAAACGTGAGGGACCTCCTGACCTTCCCAATCCCATTTTAGGGTTGGCTTGCCTGATTTGGTTTTGGTATCTTTGAATGAGGATTTTAAAAGGGTCACATTATTGTTGCTATTAGATTGCCTTATCACTATTATTTTTACATCTGTTCTGCCGGGAGAGAAGAGGCAGGATCCCATTGGGTTGGTTATGCCACACGCCAAGAACAAAGAGCTGGTGCTGTGAGCCTGCTGCCTGCTGCAGAAAGCAGATACACTACACAAAATGGAGAAGCCCAGGGAAACAATGCAATGACACCGGTCAGCAGAGCAAACAGCAGCCGCAGCATGCTAGCACCTCACTGTCCTCACATTGCTGTAATCACTGGGGCAAATGAGGGCTTAATGAGGTTTGTATGGGGAACAATGCAGGCAGCCCTGCTGATGTTTATGGAGTTCACTAGGGCAGCAAAATTGCCCATTGGAAAAATCTTTGAGTGGGTCATCAGGCTTGCTTTCACTTGGCAGAGAGCCAGCGAGCATCTCCCAGGAGCAGACAAGCTGTGAGCGGCCTTAAATGTTAAGGTGCATATGTACCTACTTGACAGGCCACAAAGGGAGACCTTCATGTCAGGTGGGTGAAACGGCAAATACAGTGAGTCATGGAAAAAGACCCTAGAGCAGTACCTGGGCTACCTGCGTAAGTGGAGCAAGATGAACTGATCACAGCTGGAGACGATGAGGTAGCAGCCAAGGCCTAACACATGAGAGGAGCCGGGAGGAGCTCAGCTCCAGTGGAGAGTGGAAAATCACTGAATCATAGAGTGGTTTGGGTTGGAAAGGACCTTAAAGATCATCTAGTTCCAACTCCCCCTGCCGTGGGCAGGGACACCTCCCACTAGACCAGGCTGCTCAAAGCCCCATCCAGCCTGGCCTTCAACACTTCCAGGGACAGGGCATCTACAACTTCTCTGGGCAACTTGTTCCAGTGCCTCACCGCCCTCATAGTGAAAATTTTTTTCCTAATATCTAATCTAAATCTACCTTCTTTCAATTTAAAACCATTAGCCCTCGTCCTATCGCTACACTCCCTGATAAATAGTCCCTCCCCATCTTTCCTATAGGCCCCCTTTAAGTTCTGGAAGGCTTCCAGGCTGAACAACCCCAATTCCCTCAGCCTGTCCTCATAGGAGAGGTGCTTCTGCCCTCTGATCATCTTTGTGGCCCTACTCTGGACCCACTCCAACAGGTCCATGTCCTTCTTATGTTGGGGGTTGCAGAGCTGGACGCAGTACTCCAGGTGGGGTCTCACCAGAGCAGAGCAGAGGGGCAGAATCCCCTCCCTCGACCTGCTGGCCATGCTTCTGATGCAGCCCAGGATTCGGTTGACTTTCCGGGCTGCAAGCGCACATTGCCGGCTCGTGTTGAGCTTCTCGCCTACCAGTCCTTCTCCTCAGGGCTGCTCTCAATCCATTCTCCGCCCAGCCTGTGTTTGTGCTCGGGATTGCCCCGGTGTGTTATTTGTATAAAGGGCAGTGAGTACAAAGGGGATGTGGCAGCCGAGCCACAGGCTGCCCCGGAGCAGGCGGTGAGCAGGGCGGTCCCCCCCCACCCCGGGGGAGGGCGGCCCGCAAGCCCCGGGCACGGCCGGGCCAGGCGCCGGCTCTCGGCGGCCTCCCCCGCGGGGGCCGGGCGGGGGCGGCCCGCCCCGGGGCCGGCTCAGCGCAGCCGCCGGCTCCGCCCCGCGGGGCCCGGAGCAGAGCCAGGGACACATCGACGGAGGAGGGAGCGGTCCGCCAAGCCGAGCCCGACCAGCAGGTAGGCGCGCTGGGGCCGGGGAGCGGGGCGGCCCGGCCCGGGGGTAGAGGGCGAGGGCCGCGGCTCCCTTTGCCAGGCCCGGCGGCGCCGCTCCCCTCGGGTGGGGGTCCCGGCGGGGCCGGGGACCGGGACCGGTCCCGGCGGGGATCTCAGCAGCGGGGGCTTTCCGCCGGGCGCTGGCGGCCGAGGGCGGCAGCGCAGCCCTTTTCGGGGGGCGGCGGGCGGACGGACGGACATCCCCCCCCCCACCCCCGGCTCTCCGGGGAGCCCCCGGGCGGGTGGTCAGTGCGAGGGCCGCGGGGAGCCCCTCCGGCGGCGAGTCCCGGTTGCTCGCAGCTCACACGCCGGCCCCTGTGTGCGCCCCTTCACGCTGAAACGGGTGTGTGTATGTGCGAGTTTTGGTCCTCTCGTGTGGCCTGAAACAAGTGGCCATCAGGTGCGGGGCACCCGCTGCCGGGCGGGAGCAGCCCCGCAGGCCGGGCGCGGTTGCGGTTGCTGCAGAGCGGTTTCGGCGAGGCTGAACGTGCCTCCGCTGCGATCCGGGCAGTGCCGCCGTCTGCAGCGGGACTCTGCCGGGATTGACTTGTCGGACGTGGATTAGATGCCTCTGTAGCAATCCTGCCCCTGTTACAGCTACAGAAATCGGGTACTGGCCCAGCCTGATGTGTCCCTTCACCCCCCGCTCCCCCCCTTTTTAAGATCCCAGTGAAGAGTTTAGAGTCGTCCTTGCATTTCAACAGCTAGGTAGATGTTGGCTGTGAATTGTCTTGCAGTGTGGCTGTTAACAAATCTGTTGATATGGGGATGAGGGCTGGTTACAACCCAGGCACGCTGTTTCTGCCCCAGAGCATAAAAGCTCTGCTGTGTGTACTTTAACATAAAATGGAGCACTCAAAAAAAAAAAAAAAAAAAAAAAAAAAAAAAAAAAAAAGGCGGGGGGGGGGAACCTCCAACCATCCCGGAATCTAAATGCTGGCTGCAATAAATTGTAAAACTAGCTCAGGATGAACTGTTCCTATGTCTTGGACCAGCTCTAGCATTTCCATCTTGTGCATGAGATGAGAGCTTGAAACTTTACTAGCTGTGCAAGGGAGGGACAGAGTGTCCTACTGCAGTGCTCTAGGAGGTGACGGCTGGCGAGAAGAGCAGCTCTTGGATCTCCAAGATCTGCTTTGTGCTGCTGCTGGCGGTAGAGGTTTGCAGGGACATAACCCATCCCAGCACTAGTGAGGCCTCTTGATGTGTAGCTTCCGAAAACACCTGTGTGCTTCTCTGCAAGTGAGGGTGTACAGCTGGAGAGTGCTGTCTCGAAATCTGCCATCAGTGATAATCCTGTCCATGGGAGACTTCTTAGTTTTTGCTTGGTTGTTTGTTTTTTTTTTTTTTAACTTTTTCAGGCACTTTGGGCTTGAGAAAAAAATCCTCTTCAAAGCCCGAGGGGTGAGCCTGCTGCTGTGAAGCTTGCTTGTTGCATGAGTACCATCGAGCAGAAGTGTGTGGCTAGGATCTTTTTGGTGGACCACAGCGTCCAAGAGCAGAAACGTGGCCCTGAAAATCTAGGGGGAGGTGTCTAGTGAGAGGAGCAATCTCGGTAGTGTGCCGCTGTAGGCTGGTGTCAAGATAAGCGTGTGACAAACAAGTTGTTAAAATGACAAATTACTCATATCTTACACAATACTTGACGAGCACTAAGTGGGAAGAAAGTGTTAGTGGGGGAGAAGGGCACTGGTGGTGTGTGGTCAGTGACCTGTTTAGCAGTGGCACTGCATGGGTGGTGGCAGTCCTTCCAGTGTCCCATTGCAGGACCTCTTTGTGGTTGCTACAGTGGGGTGGTTTTTAACATTCACGCTTCTTTCCGGTCCTTTGGCTGGAGCAACAACTCCCACACCTACAGCTGTGCTTCTTTAAAAAAATCAAATATATATCCATGGGCACTTCCTCATGTTGGGCTGCCACATAGATGAAATGGACCTTTGCCAACTGCTCTGCAAGCCAATGTGTGGATTTGGAGTGGCTCAGGGGAGTGAGTAGCCTATCCTCACTCCTAACGTCCTTTTGTTTAACACCTCTTTCCTAGAAGGATCTTGCTTCCAAAATAGCTTGTCTCAATGGAGCCTCTCTGGACCTGAACCCTTCTTGGCCTGGGGTTCTCTGTCCTTGCCGAGGGCTCTGGGACAGCCAGGATGACATCCTTGTCCCTGTGCTGCAGGGCAGAGGTGGCTGGGTGAAGTCTTGCAGCATTCACTTAGCTTCTTACCTGCATACGACAGAAATAGAGCAAGACGCAAGCTCAGTGCCTGGAGAAAGATTTCCCTGCAGGCAATCTCTGTCCTGCTGCATGGAAGCTCCTCCCTTAAGAGGATTTAGTGGCTTTAATAACGTGGCTCATCTGGACTCTCTTCATTCCTGTTATTGTCTCTATTTTAGTTCTCGGGGGACAGGCAGGTGTAGTGTGACCTACAACCCTAAGCTGGTGCAGGAGATGCTCTAACGAGGCCTTTCCACAGCCCCATGGAGGTTTCCTGCCCCAAGCCGCTCTCTGCTTCAGACTCCATGTCTGGAGGGGTTTTTATGAAATTCTTCATCTGACTGTAGCTGAGAAAAGGTTTTTATTCCTCTCCTGTGTCTCTGGGTCCTTATGTCACAGCTGTAAGGCAGCAGGGGACCATCCAGAACTGCAGGCATTCATCCAGTGGATGTTTAAATCAGAGAGGTGCAGGTGGGGCTTTTGCAGACCTCTGGTAACTACACACCCCAAGATGCTTTACAGCTCAAACCATGGCCGTGGTTCTTGGTGCCCGCTGGCACTGTTACAGCGGGAAACACGCAGCAGAGGCAAAAGGTGCTGCCACAAGGACCTTGGGCACCAATGCCACAAGATCTGTTATGGGAAAGCCAGGGTGATGCTGGGAGGTGGACCGTGCCCCATGCTATCTGAAGTAGTAATTATTGCTCCACTTTAATGGTGCCTGTGGCATGGCAGTCACTTTCTTCCTGGTCTTGTTTCTGTTTGATGGTGTGCAGGAGGTGCTGGTGTGGGTCTAGCAGGGCTCAGGGTATGGCTGAGTGGCTTGGAAGGCCGGAGGAGGTAGCGATGCTTCCAGTGGGTCTGTACAACAAGGGATGATTGGAGCCTCAGTTCTTGCACTTCTTCCTCACTTTCCTCTTTGGAAAAACTTGTGTGCATCAAAATCAACTTCTTACTGCCACAGGCCCTCACCGTAGAGTGCCTTAGCTTCACCTCCATAAAATAAGAGCATCCCCTTCTTCTCCTTCCCTACCTTCGTTTGTCTCCGAATACGGATCGTGATATCCTGGGATCTGGAATCCTTACGTACAGCAAAGGGTCAGTTGGCCCCAGTAGCCATGGCCCTCCACAGTTGTCAGCTTTGATGCGCTAAGAAATAAACCGTGTTCTTGCACTAACGCTTCTGTTGGAAGAATGTGGGATTGGAGCTTTCCATGGGCAAATGATTAACGACACGTGCATGAAGGGATGGCTGCATGAGCCACCTTCCCTTTAGGAGCTGTGCAATGAGCTGCAACCGTTACCTAACCATCTCCCTCTTGTCTTGGCTTGTTTGTATTCTTGAAGAGGGAATGAAATGGAAGAAAGGCTAAAAATTACAGACTCTTTCTTGGCATGGTAAAAGGAATAATACGGGAGGCACGGCCAGTGCCAGCAGTTCCTTGATGGCTGGTTGGCTGTGGCAGAGCCTGTTTGCTGAAAGCTCTCTGGGCTTTCGGGGCTCAGAAACACTGAAGCAGTTAATGGCTGACTTGAACCTAGTCAGGGCGATAAATGAAGCACAAGGAACTGCCTGCTGGAGATTGCTTAAATCATTGCTTGCGTGCGTTGACAGATTCGGAGCGAGCTCATTTTCTGGAAGAAAGATGAGGCGTTACTGTGGGCAGCTCTGTGAAAGGGACTGCCTGGTAGATGACAGCAGGAAAAGGGAATAAAACAGTAGCCTGTTGGGATGGGGACAGGGATTGGAGACTGCTGGCTGAAAAGCTGGGTGCTTCAGGGCTCATCCAAAGTAAATACAGGGGAGAAAGGGAAGGACCCTGCCTTCAGCTTAGTCTTTCTCTGTGGGAAGAGGCACATGCATGGGCTGTCTGGATGACTGCTCTACTTCTTCTGTCTCCTTGGTGAAGCTTCAGAACTGGGACACCACCATTTAAAAGCAAGACAAATCAAAGTGCGGTGCGTGTACTTAATTTCTGAAACTTGCTGCTGAGGTAGGTGGCCTGTTTGTCCTCAAGGAGCTCAGGAGCTGGGAAGGGCCAGATCTCCTCTGCCACCTGGAGCCTTGCACACAGGCAAAGGACTGGTTGCATCTGTTAAGGATGCTGCTGGTTCAGTTTCTTTGCTGCACAGCCTTGAGCAAACAGGTGCACCACAAAAGCGCTTTACCCTTTACTGCAAGACTGCTGCTGGGCTGTAAGCAGATCGCTGATCTCTTCCGATATGATGGTAATCCCATGTCCATGTGCACTGGAGAACTGCTGAGCTGGGACGAGCTATATACGTTAAGATATGCAGCAGCCCGGAGATTTGAGGTTATATAATGGAGAGTTCCCCTTGTAGGCAAAAATAGTTCTGCTTCAGTCAGAGGGAGGTCTCTCGTACGCAAGCATCGGGGGGGGAAGAACTGCAGCCGTGCACCTTGAGCCGAGCTGACCCTCCCACGGCTGCAGTTGGGGACTGCCTTTGGTCCCTTCTGCTGCTGCCCCCCATCAGTGGCCATAGAGGCAGTTTGGGAAAGGGGAGGGAGAGGAGCTAGCTTACAGGCATTTGTGTAGCGGTGCTTGAACTCGCTGTAAAGTAGTTTTACCTGTTGGGAACAAAGGCGGCTGTTTCCCAACGTTGCCCTGGAGAAGGGGTTATGGTCGCTGGATGTGGCTGTGTCCTCTTCCAGCACCTTCCTTTGGCCACTGCCTCTGTGATCTGTGAGGTTTCTGTGCCCTCACCAGGATGGGGCCAGGGGGCCACACGGGAGCTCGATGCCTTCAGCTTCTGCCTCTACAGGAGAGGCTTCAGGCAGCAAATTGTCTGTCTAGTTTTAAAAGCAATCCCCTCCAGGACTCTGGTTTTGCTTGGGCTGATGTACCAGACTGGCTTAGGTTCCAGTGAGTTGCCTTTAGGTGTCTTCTGCATTGGAGGACTGTGGGATCTCAACCCAATCTGTATTGATTGGGAGGTGTGGAGTGGCACATGAGGCAGGTGTGGAAGTGACATCTTAGCACGAGCACGTGGCTAGGACTGCAAGGTCTGCTGCCATCATCCCATAATATAAGAATATGTAAATCCTAAATGCCCAGAGCCAGCACGTCTCCTGTGATAGATGATTGGTTGGGAATCAATTGTGAAGTCTGAATTAACTAGAGGAGCTCTATTATTGCACAAAATGGCTCAGTGCTCTAGTTAGACCTTCCCAGGGAAGTTTCTGTATCTTTCCTGGCATTTCAGTTTCTAGCTGCTCTAGCCTTAGAGGCAAAAATATCTGTGTTGGGAATGTCTTATTCCCTTCCTACCTATTTTTTTTTTTCCTGATTTCTTGTGGGTCCTGCAAATGGCTTATTTAACACTACTTGGACAAATTGAAGAGAGATTCCGTATTCAGTGGTGTCACTATTGAGTGTTTCTTTGGACTTTGGTCCCCAGAGCTAATATGCCTGCTTATGAAGGGCACCGTGCAGACTACTCTGCTCCTCTCCTTTCTGCTTGTAATCAAATAATTTGTAGAGTACCCTTTGCATAAAAGGTTGCCATTCTGGCTGGTGTGCTGGCAGGACAGAATCTGCCATCGTAATTGTGCATTGGTTGTGGGGCTTGTTTCATGCTGGTGGTGTGGCACAATCCAACTGTCCTCTTGACTGCTGTGGAGTCAGTCACGTGTCTGACTTGTGTGTCATTGTGGATGACACACGTGTGGGTTGCCCCTTGATAGGACGAGGGGCAATGGTTTTAAACTAGAGCAGGGTAGGTTTAGATTAGACATTAGGAAGAAATTCTTTACAATGAGAGTGGTGAGACACTGGAACAGGCTGCCCAGAGAGGTGGTGGAGGCCCCATCCCTGGAGACGTTCAAGGCCAGGCTTGATGGGGCTCTGAGCAACCTGATCTAGTTGAAGATGTCCCTGCTGACTGCAGGGGGGTTGGACTAGATGACCTTTAAAGGTCCCTTCCAACCTAATACATTCTAAGATTCTATGAAGCTGCTGGTGATGAGTCAGTCTTGAGTAGATTCCCTGGAATGCCCTCAACTTCCCAGTGTGTTTTACTGAGTAAACTCAGTCTCTTGTCCTCTTGCTCCCTGTCTTCTGTGTCTTGTGATCATGGAGGCTCCCATACAGAAGTGGGGATGCAGAATGCTGTGCTGGACTTGGAGTGAGGAGACAGCTGACCTGCAGATTAGTAAGACTCTTTCTCCCCTGCTGTTGCCTTGAATTTTGCTCTGACCAAGCAAAGATGGGAACTATTTTGCAGCATCTGTGCTGGATGCTTAAAGAAGGTGGAACTTAAAAGGCAGGCAGCAGTTCTAATTATGCTTATCTCTGAAGTCTCTTTGCGAGGGGGGGAACCAAGAAAAACCCCAACCAGGCAAAACCCAGCTGCCTGGATGTACTTTCCCAACAGTCTAAGAAGCTGCTGAGCTCTTCTTTGCATTCAGGTCCCTTTCTAATGCAGGTTTGCAGAGACACTGCACGTGGAATAACTAAAGAGCCCTCTGAGTTGTGCAGTAAATCTGCCTATTACCAAAGGATGCTCTTTTAATTAGAGAAGACTTGTGCTCAGCAGCTGCTGAGCATGACAGTGCTAGACCACAGCTGTGTGGAGAAGCCCTGGTGGGTCATGTGAAACAAGGTAAAGGCGCAGCCCTTCTCTTTCTGCTCCCAAGGGGTCTGCTGCACCTCCCTGGAGACACTGCATAGGAGTGGGGGGGAGGCTGTGGGTATACAATGGAGGTCCCCAGAGGCTGGTGGTGAGGGGGAGCGGAACCCTGTGGGTGCTCTCCCTGCACGGGGCTTAGCAGGTCCCTCACACCAGATCCTCCAAGGGTTGATAACACCTTGTCTGAGTGCAGCTGAAATGGGGGTGGTTGTGCTGGCTTCCGAAGGGTGGGTGGTGATGCCCACGGCCGCTGGCACCTCTCCTGCATGACGTGAGGGGACCCGACAGGTCAGAGTTTCCTCTTGCTCCTGCTCCGTGGGGGAGGTGGTGCGACTCACAGCTTCCTGGGATGAAACCGAGCTGACCAAAATGCTATTGCTGAAACTGTGTGGGAATTTCTTAATGTTAAAAGCAGCATCAAACTGGCAGCTACCTCGGCAGAAGAGGCTATTTCAAGAGAGGGCTATTTCAAGGAACAGCAAGCTGCTTTAATGACCAAGTCAAAGACCTCAAAGGCTCCTTTGATTTGATGCTGTAGTCCTGCTGGTGGTCTCAGAGCCTGGGTGTTTCCGCATTCATTTCCAATCCATCGTGTTGCAGCTTCGGAGGCTGTTGTGGTGGCGGTTTAAGCTTGATCGTGTAGTAAAAGAGTAAGCTCCTGCTTTACATAGCTTCAGGCAGATGGGAAACCTCTTCCTAGCTCAGCTGTCAGCTACAAGTAAGACCTACCAGTGTGTATACAAGTAGACAGCCATGCACCCGGTGTTGTCCCGTGGGAACCTAAACAGTTGCTCCTTGTTTGCCCAGAAGGGAGACAGCCTTTGCCACTGGGTGTTTGCTGTCAAACAGCCTGCACAGCAGTGTGTGAGCAGAGCTGGGTCAGCAGCCGTGCTACTGCGATACTGTCTGATGGCTGCTCCTCTGCACAGAGTCTCGGAGGAGGAGCGGGCTGTGGGGCTTTGCTGGGCTGGGTTTCAAGCTGCTGCACTAGCCAGGTGTGGGTACGTGTCCTGGGAGCAGAGGGAGCCATGTGTCGCAGCCCTTGCCTGCCTAGGTAGCATGCGTGAGACCCCCTGTTGTAACTTGATGTCATTAATATATTTGGTTAAATATATTTTGTTTGTCATTAATATATTTGATTAAAAATTGTAGAACTGATGTGGGCAAAGAGCACAATGTGGTGGGATAGAGGCAAGTAAAAAAAAAAATGTGTCTGCAGCCCTATTAAAAACTAATCTTAGCCTTAATCATGATTTACTGATTAAAGATGAAACAGTTCTGCTTCTCTGCCCCTGCCACTCTTCCCCTGCCCTCCCCCCCACCCCAAATTGGGAGCATTTATCTCTGCATTGAGGCTTATCTGATATTTGTAAATCAGTTATTCTGGATAAAAGTTCCTTCTTTTTAAAATAAATACCTCTGAACTGTTCATTTTTCCATCTCATTCTTCTAGCATTGCTCCATCAAATAGTCTCCCGAAATATCTGTGCTCTAAATTTAAAAAAGGAGACCCTTTCAAGAAAGTAACAAAGCCCACCCAGCCTCCCTTGGTTTTGGTTCAGCCGAACCCATTTTCCAGACGGCTGTGTGTAGATCTGCAGGCTCCAAGGAGGCCCCTCCTTTTCCCAAAACAGACCCAGCTTTTCAAAGTTTTGCTGTCTATTTTAACTGCCAAATTCCTAGGGAACTTATCCCATATGTCTGTTCCTCTTGGCTTGAAGCAGCCCTGTCCGTAACCTACGCATGTGGTGCATGGAAGGCTGGATTGATTGTTTTCAGTTTTTTGGATGGTGTTTGGTGGAGAGGTGATCTAAACTGCAGGTGGCAGGTCTATAATTGAGTAATGTTCTCACATTGCTCCAATTAAGTTACTCCAATTAAATTCACTGGGATTACCTGCCTGGTAATGCAGCAGTCAGCAGGGCAGCAAAACACCTGCATGTATCACAGTCTGCCTTGGCCTCCAGGACCTCCCTTCCTAGAAGGGAAACCAAAAAGCTTTTGAGCATCTCTTCCAGCTGGCTAAGTGTTTCCTAGAGGCCCCCTTTGTCTTCCAGCTTTGTCTGCTGAGATTTCTTATTGTGGCATTTCACTTCCTAAAATGCTTCAGTTGGGAACGAAGCAGCTTCACTGCAGTTTCTGCAACAGCCTGTGCTGTGTTGCTCTTCCTCCTCACAGTGCTGCCCTTTGCCGTACAATGCAGCCTTCTTTTTCCACTTCCTTTCTCCTGTAGGAAGGGCTTGGAGTGAGGAGACTGCTCTGCAAAGGTGGAATGGAAAAAGTGATAGACGATGCTATGTTGTATATCTCAGAGACTGTACAGCAGCCCCTGCTGGGACTGACTCTTTGGCAATAAAGCATGAAATTGCTTCTGAGCTGCATCCCCAGAGTGATCAGACCAGCAAGGGGTTTGGCTGTTGTGGACAGGTGCTGCTGGTCACAAATGTGAAACCATTTGTGTTACTCACATTGATATTGGAGGGGGAAAATGCGGTTGCAGGTGGATATTTTTGAGTAGAAGCAAATGACGTAAACCATCTGTGCCTTGAAGTCTTGTACATTAGGGCGTTTCTTGCCCCCTTGCCCTCTCTGAATCATCATTTTGGAAAGAGGCAGCTTGAGACAGAGTCCCTTCCTCTGAAGCTTTTTATAGTCCTGGCTTTCTCTTTTCATTCATGCCCGCTGGTAGTGTCAAGTGGATCTGTGGCGTGAAACTCAAGATGTTATGAAATGTTTGTGCTCAGACTGTCTGTGACAGCGCTCATCTCGCCAGCAGGCAGGCCAGGCTCTGGTGGGGCACAGGGTCTCGTGTGACCCTGGGGGAAGAGAAGGCTCCAAAGAGACCTTATAGCAGCCTTCCAGTACCTGAAGGGGGCCTACAGGAAGGATGGGGAGGGACTCTTTATCAGAGAGTGTTATGATAGGACATGGGGTATAACGGCCTCAAACTGAAGGAGCGTAGATTTAGATTGGATATCAGGAAGAAATTCTTTACTGTGAGGGTGGTGAGGCACTGGAACGGGTTGCCCAGGGAGGTTGTGGATGCCCCATCCCTGGAGGAGTTCAAGGCCAGGCTGGATGAGGCTTTGAGCAGCCTGGTCTAGTGGGAGGTGTCCCTGCCCATGGCAGGGGGTTGGAGCTAGAGGATCTTTAAGGTCCCTTCCAACCTGAACCATTCTGTGATGGGAAATCAAGCTGTTCCTAAGGCAGATGGCAGCAGGTGCAGAGGCTGGGTCTGGGCAGTGACCTTTGGTGACTGTGGCACTGCTGTTGTGCGAATGGTTCCGTACCATTGGAGACCCCTGACTTAGCTGTCCCTGTATATTTGTAGCAAATGGGTTTGCTGAGTTGCTTCTCTTGTCCTCCTTTATGTGCGTGTCTGGGAGAGGCCGTGAGATACTTTTTGTGAGAATCTTGTGGGAGTCCTGTTCTTCTGACTCAGGGCACTAGCAGCCCTGCAACAGGGTCCTTCAGGTTGTAGAGTGGAGGGGCCATGGTTATAGTAGGGCAGACCTGGTTGAAGAGGAATGATTATTACAGCTAATGATCTGTGGCCTTCTGCTCTAGAATCACATATCATAGTGCCAGCACACTAACAGGGGAACAGGAGTGATTCAGTAGCCACAGGCATACAGGCAGCTGGTGAATTGTGAGGGTGCTGCAATTAGCAAATGGTGTATTTGGCAAAAACAAGATTACTGAGATCACAAATAATAAAGGGACTGCTTTTGTGAATAGGCCAAAAGATGCATCCCTTTGTGTGCTGAGGCACTTTTCTGTGCGGGTAGGACTTCTGTGACTTTCTGGTCATGGTGGTGTCCAGCTCTGCTTGATCTATGGGGCTAAAGGGTTAAAACTGCCACTTCTTGAATACCTTGCTGTCAGCAAAGGAGTGATACAAAGCATGTGATATGATTAAAGTAGACTAATAGCGTGTCTCTTCTGTGGTTTGAGAAAGCTGACTTAATTCTAAAGCTTCATAATCATTCGGAATAACAAGCCAGAGGTCTCTTCTCTGTTTGCCTTGTGGTGGATTTATTTTGGATGTTTTTCTTCCTTTCTGCCACTTGAGATCATGTGGATGGACCCCAGGGGCAGAGGTCTCGGGGAGAATCCTGGTGCCAGAAGACACTTCCATTCTCCAGTGGGCTGGTTGCCCAGCCACGTGGGACTTCAGTGCTCTGGTGAGCACTTGGCTAGCTTGGCAGGGTGTCTGAGCTCCTCCAGAGGCTTAGCCTGAGAAGCATGAGGGAGTGCGTGTCCTCGTACGCTCTTCTGGGTAGGCTATCTCTAGCTCTTGGCTTCTAGCAGTGTCTGGCTTCAGCTATGGAGTGAACTACTGGGGAGCCTGCTATTGCTGGGAATGGCCATGGATAAGCCGAGTTGGGCTCAGCTTCTTTCCCATGCTGGGAACCAGTGCCCAGGCTCTGCTAAGCCCCATCCGTCTGCCTGTGGAGAAGCAGTGTGCGGTCCCAAGGCTCCACGGGCAGAGGGGAAGTGAAGAGAGAGGGTGTTTGTTTAATTGCTGCTCAAGTTGATAAGCTGGGGAAAGCTTCCTGCCCTTGAAGTAAAACTACTGCCTCTGCACCTTTACTACATCCTTGCTAATTCCTGGAAAGAAATAAAAAGAATAGGAAATCTCATTTCCCAGTTCAGGCAGATGCTGTGACTTCTCAGAAGCAGGTTTGGCATGGGTGTGCTGAATATAAACACCCATTAGTTATCTGCCGTAGCATCTGAGAAAATGGAAGTAACTGAAAACCAGTTTGTTTTGAAAGGGAACTTTACAGTAGAAAGTCCTTGACCTTGACCTCTTGCATCTTATGGGAGGTGGAGGAGGAAGAGATAAAAATCAGTTATACTACCTGGCTCCTACCTCAGTCTGGCAATCTCTGGTGTTGTCTCACAAGATAGGGTGAAAGCCTTAATGCAAGCTCTTTTTTTTTTTTCTGCCTGGACTGTGGTAGCCTTTGGATGCTTTGGTAGGGAGGGAAGGCTGCTGGGTTTCAGGAGGGTATCTCCAAGCCAAGTGGCGTTGGGAGGGATATTGTGCAATTCCTCTGAGGAGATTTGTTGACCTCCAAGGCGTTGCTTGCATGAGAAGGGAGGCTTGGGAGCCTGTCCTGTGCATGTACTTGCACCGGGGATTTCCAGGCTGATGAGTCTGATGGCAACGGTAAATGCTTAGTAGCATCCTCTGCCCGCCGGGGAGAAGCTTACCCCGGCACAAGCAGAGTGCTGCTCGTCTGTGCCTGCCACCCTGCTGCAGTTTGAGGTGCGGGTCCTGCTCCGGGGGCTTTGTTCCTCCATGGGGTGGTGTGGGGCAAGCCAGCATGGGGAACTGCCTTTGACACACAGGCACCGCTCGCAAGCAGGAACCATTTCAGAGGTTAAGTTTACAGCGTGAGTGCAGAAAACAAAGCTGAGCTGGTCTTGTTTTTGGAGCCATTAAAGAGCCAATGTAGTCAAGTGACAGAGTTGCCCAACCAGTTTTGCGAAAACTATGCATTTTTACTGCACCTTGTGCTGGTTTTAGTCAGCGTGGAGACCTCTTTCTGGACCCTGTCTGCAGCATTTGTTGCACAAATAACATTCTTGTACGTGGTAATCAAAAAGAGAAAAAGTCCGCTAAACTGTACTTCTGGCTTTTTCTTCTGTCTGCTATTTCTCGTAAGTTGTTTTTCTTTTTTTTTTAGGGGGAGACGAGAACCAAATGACTTTTGGGACAAGGTTGTGAGTTTTCTGGGTTGTTTTTTTTTTTTTCCAGTTTTCTTGGCAGACTTGTGTCTCTGGTCTTGCTGAATGGAAAGATTTGCTTAAATCGGAGAAATACTGTCCTGCAAATACTGTCATGCTGTGCAAGCATGACTATATAGACCGAAAATAGCAAAGAACTTTCTCAATTTGCCAGTTGTAGGGACTGAAGACCTACTTAAACACTGGCGCTCAAACTGAAGTGTGAAGTCCAGATATTCTTAAAATCTGATTGTGCTCCTTGCAAATATAGAGAGATGATGACGGGGGGCTTCTAAAACCTGCACTGATCTCTGATACCGAACTGTGAGTTGGCCTCTTTTTAAGAGTATGATAGTAGTTTATAATTATCACTTCCTCTCAGGCATCAGAAGTACATTTCTAAAGTACGCATTTCCTTTTTACAAAATGCACAACATGTGCTTGCTGTGGTTAAACATGCTGAAAAACCTCTGCCATCCTAGACAGTCCTATGAGCGCTTTCTAATCTAGGGTCTCACTGGATGACACTGTCGCTTGTCGGATTATTTGCACAACAGTATACTAACTACAGAAGTCAAATGGGAAAACTGAATGTCTTATCAGGTGCCCCAGGAACAAATCTACTTTTGCAGTGTGAATTGGTGAGTTTTCTCAGGCACTCATCCAGTTTCCTGAGAAATTTGGTCTTTCTGCAGTATTTGCAGCCAACTGTTGCCTTACTTTGGTCTGCTCCCCTTACTCCGGGGACAGCAAGTGTGCAGGGACTGCATGCACACCCGAGCCACTGGCTTGCAAACGTCTTGCAGATGCTCATCTTTGGGTATCACTGTACATATCTGTACTCCTAAGTGGTGAGATCAAAGTTTGTTGACAAGTAAGTATCATGCTGCAGTTAGCAGGCTGATGTAGCTGTGCTGCTATATCTGACTTCGGGCTTAGCCCTCAAACCATCTCCTCTAGCTTGAAGGGGATTGCTTCTAGTTAAGAAGAATATGTCTGTAGTGTAGATGGAATAAGATTTAGACTGTTCCACATACCTTCTTTTCTTCCCTTCTGTTTCCAAAGTTTGTATTATGCAGAAATGCAGTTTTCTACCTTGCCCTGACACTTTCCTTCAGAAAGAAACTGTACTTGAATCAGTGATGCACGCACACATAAATAAAAATAATCTCTGCATCTGCAAGTGTGGCCTGTGAGACGGTAACCCTAATTAGCAGCCTTAATATTTAGGATCCAGCTTCTCCCTCAGATCCCTCCATTGTAACTTTTGAAGAGAGACCATTTGGAAAATCTCCAGGACAAACATGATCTTGTTTATGTTTTCAAGGTCAGTACACAGCTGGTATTATCTCAGTGGAGCTTAAAGAAAAGTTCAGTGAATTCAGACCTGAGTCTTTCATTGGCTCTGTGGTTATTTGCTTGCCAGAGACAAGGTGTACTTCCTAGGTGTACTGAAAGTCCAAGGCCTTTGAATATTAACGTCAACAAGATGAACTCCTTAGGATATTCTTTGTATGTTAATGCAGCTGTGACTTGCAGTCTCTGCCCTGAGGGCAGTGCTGTACCTGGTTAACAGGAGACTTAGTAACTCTGCCATTGTTCATTAACTGGGACTGGCGTGTGAAGCAGTCCCGTCTCATCACAGATGATCAGGAGACCTTCTGATTGCCAAGGGCTTGTGGATGGGGAAGCATTCCTGGCAGCTGAGCTTTGAGTACAAGGGCTCAAAATCCTCCAAAAAATAGGCTGTTTCCTCTTGCTGCTGAAGATCATGGCTTTCTCGGCTGCCCGTTCCCCAGCCTCTCCTGCATGCAGGTGTCTGGCTTGGAGCTGGAATGGGAAGTGACCATTTAGTGAGCAACTTCTGATGCCCAGCTGGCTTCTGTGGGTCTCTAGCTTGGTATATACACCTGATCTGGTTCTGGTTTCTGGATTGGGATAATGCTGCAAAAAGTAACTGCGCTAGCCTTCAAAATGGCCTTAACCTCATGCAAATTAGCATGCAGATAAACATCTTTGTGGAACCACTGGCTTGCTGATCTCCTCCTAGGGACAGGTGCTAATTGTTGTCATTGGAGTGAGCCAGTTCTGCCACCTGAGTACCTCAGTGGGAGCTCCTCCTTCTCCAGGGCTTCTTGGTCGATCTGCCTGCAAATGGGCCCAGCTAATCTTGGACACTCTTGTGGTGCAAAAAGAAGGCAGGGAGGTGAGACTAGATCAGGGAGAGCTTTAGAGATTTTCAAAACCCAGCCTGGTAATAGTATCTTGAGGGAAACAACCTGTTGCAATGTGTAAGGCTTGGGTAGGCGTGGGGAGGGTGGTGCTTACCTGCTGTGTCAGAACCCATGATCAGCTGAGGCTGCTTTGGAGGTTGCTTCACTGGAGGAGCTGAACTTTCATCCGGAGATCCCACCTGCCACATCAGATGCAAGATGTGAAGGATCAGGAGCCTCAGGATATGCTGCAAAACCTTAGTTCAACAGGACTGGCTGCTGCATCTCTGCATCTGTCGAGCTGGAAGCTTCTCCTTTGGCAGGCAGGAGGGGTAGCAGAAATGAGCCAGCATGCCAGCCTTACAGGGCATTCACGGTGTTTGTGCGGGCAAGGGGAATAGCAACTAGAAAACCAGTTCTGGTGCTGGTTTGACCTCCCTGTAGCCTGGTAAAAGCTAGTAGCAGCACATCCTGAGCAACTTGGTTTAGAGGGAGGTGTCCCTGCCCATGGCAGGGGGGTTGGAACGAGATGGTCTTTAAGGTACCTTACAACCTAAACCATTCTATGATCCTATGGGGTCTGCCTTTGTGTTACACTCCCTGCGGTCAGAGCTGGAGGGGTAGTAGTGGGGAGCAACTGGCCAAAGTACATACAAAAAAAACCCAAACTACCTGTAGCTTCTTTGTAACTGATTATTTCCTTTCCTTAAGGAAGAGGGTCTGGGGACAGCGTCTGCTGTTCTGTGTAGATGCATTCAAATGTGAACCCTCTTTTACTTGAGTTGGGGCACTGGGGCTGACCTTCAGAGCTCATTGCTCTCGGGAGCACAGTGCTCTCCTTGAGAGTTTGCAGGAACTTTGCACTTGCCTGTAAATGTACTGAGACAGTGATTTCCACAACTGATCTGCTCTGGTTTGTGTTGAGGTTGTTCCTGCTTGTCTCTTTCTCTTTCACCATGCTCGTAAATGAGCCCCTTATTTGCGTGGTGTGGTAACTTGGCAGCTGAGGTGCTTCAGCTGCTAGAGCTCACTGGGAAGAAACCCGCAGTGCAGGAGCACGGGTGGTGCTGCGGCGGAAGGCTGAGCTCTCACTGCCAGAGCCGCACGGCACAGGCACGTACCGTGCCAGCCTGAGCCAAATATCATAAACTTCAACAAGCACCAAACATGCAGTGCTTGCTAGGTGGAGGCAGTCCAGGATCTAATTTGAGAGAGCAGGATTGCGATTAAAAATTAACTTAGCCTCTCTGCCCCCTGACTGATGCGGTTGTAAAGTCCGTGCATGAGCGTTCCCTCGCCCTCCTGGTGGGGCGGGCAGGCAGAGGTGTTCAGCTCTTCCCCATATCGCCTGTCCTTCGCCGCAGTCACCTTTTGCAGGAGGGGGGCTGGGAGTATCACAGGTTCCTGTGACCAAAAATAAGTTAATCTCCGAGCTGTGATGGGACTCCTCTGCTGTCGCTAACAAAGCAGGCCTCTGTCTGCCTCTCCTCAGACACACGTGTCCTGGATTTTGTGCTCCACATACCAGTCTTGCTGTCATCGCTGTTGCTGGGAGAATGACAGGCCTGAAAGCTGGAGGTGGTGGAGGGGGCAGGAAGCCATCCCGTGAAGCCGGTTTAGCCTGTGTGGAGTCATCCCATTCCTCCCGCATGGGGAACCCCAGGGTCCTGGATCAACTGATGCCTTCCTGGAGTTAGTTCCCCATTCAGGTCCTGGGGCTGATGCTAAGAAAGACCCAGGATCAACTACGTAGACGCTGACCAGGCCATGTTGGCAACCAGGCTTTTATGGCAGTAGTGTCTCAAAGCAGCAAACTGATAGATGTGCATAAATAATCCCGCATATCTTTACAGGATGGGAAATGAGAGGCTAGGAGAAATGCCACTCTGCAAGTTGACAGTGCAGTCTCTTATGAAATCCTCTGCAGAGCTGTCATCAATCTGGAGAACAACGGGGAAAACTTGGAGGCATATGGGCAGGATTGTTGAAGACTGGGTGGGGCTGCTTGGGGAGGAAAATCCAAATGGTCAAAGCAGTTAGGGTGGAGAGGAAAAGGAGGAAACAAACAATTGTAGACAACCAGTGGAATTTAAAAGTTGCAGACTTCATGCATTAAACCTTTGCATGCGCTGCTGCAGAATGTTAAGGCTCAAAAGTTGACCAATCTCAAAAGGCAAATGGTCAGCTCTGAGTGCCACAGTCCGCAGGCAGCATTGGCTGGCAAGATTCGGTGCTTAAGCCAGCCCTTCACGGCCGAGTGGCATACGCCCAGTTATTATAACTTAAGCTCGTCGGCTTCCAAACCTGACCCATCTCAACTTTTGTTGAGCTGCTACTTCTACTGTATGGCGGTGTTCCTAGTTTTGTGACTGTGTTGTTCAATTTCAGAAGGTAGGGTTTTGAGGAGTTTCATTAATGTAGTGAACAAAAGTAAGTTTAATTTCTTAAGGATAGTGTAGGAATTGGAAAATCTCCAGTGTTTGAGTATGTGAAGCCCCGAAGTATCTTAAAAGCTCAAAGCAAAATCCTAAAAGCTTGGTTCTTTTTTGGCTTGAAAACTGTACTTTTAATTATTTTATTGCTAGGAGCTACAAAAGTGGTATATCTCCCTGTGGCAAGAGGAGAACAGTGCATAATGCTGTAATGCACGGTTGGATTTTGGGGTTTTGTTTTTTTTTTAGTAAGCACGGAAGATGGTATGCCTTTAACAAATAGCTAGGAGTAGAAGAGCCCTGAAAGCAATCTTTTATCACCTCAAGTATGTCTTTTTCCACAACAGCTCTTCTGAACTTGTTTGACTACTTAATTATCTTAGATAACTATTGTAAATGTACTAACAGCTCTGCAAATCTCTGTTTTCCTGACTAATCAAAGTAGCATGGACAGAGTTGGATGTAGGCAGCACATGGCTATTTAGTGTTAGGAAGCAAATCAGCAAGTACTGGGAGTTGTCCCTCTGGTTTGAAAATAAGGAGGACTGCACCTGGGACCGGACATCCTAAGGTAAGAAGTCCAGTGCCTTGTGCAGAAGGTTAGTATCTAGCTTAGTTCTTGGCTAGGTTGAAGAGTAGAAAAACACTCGTATCCCCCACAACGGACATTCATCATCATCTAGGGACCTGGCTGCCTCGATGTTCTGGTTAGACTGCAAGGCTCCAGTTTGCGATGCTATTAAGAGGAGATGTGCTCATGGTGAAGCCAGTGAGCAAGCCAGCTGGATGGGAAAACTTATGTCTTAGTTATCCTGTCCAAGTGCAGTCTTAAGTGTTGGTGCCTGCCAGGATTAACAGCCTGAGAGAATATATCTCCTGCAGAGGAAAGCAGGGGAGCATGCAGCTTGAAGCAAGTGGTATTTGTGCAGTCCCTGCTCAAATACTCACCCCTTTTCTGAGATCCTGTTACGGGGCACAGAAGTTCTTGGGTTACAGCTGTTCTTTGACAGCAAGCTGGCATTTGTGGTAGGAGAGTTGCTCTAACACGAGGAAGGCTTGTTGAGTAAACTTGCTGTCATTAACCAAGGGTAGAAATCTGCTAACAGAGCCTTCGCTCACTTTTCATAGGTTGGTAGCGATGCAGCTGTTGTATAGTGCATCTGTGCTGGAACAGAACCAGCTCATAGCTGATGGCTGCACCTGGGGGGACTGGAAATGGGAATGCTGTGTGTTTGATATTTGTTGTAAGTATGGACCAGAAACTATTGCAGCAGCTTTCCCTGGCTAATTTGAAGGACTTACTTTTGGGTACTGCTGGCTTTATGGACTCTGACCTGAGGAGTTAACTGAATAAAAAGCAACTTGAGATGATGCTAACCTGACAGTGCAGTAAGAGCTCCTTAGGTGCAATGACTGCTAGATAGATGGGATTTTTAAGATCGACCTGTAGCATAGCTGGCCAAGACTGTATATCTGTGCTGCTTTCCCATCTCAATAGCATGTTGCTATGTGCTGTGCAGCGATGGGCTTAGCACAGGCTCTAGCTGTGGCATCCCTTTAAGTTAGAGCAGTAGTGTTGTCTTCAGCCACGAAGTTCAGGCTCGTGCTCTCTCCTGAGAATTGGAGGGTGAACCATTGCTTGGTGGGAAGACTAGCAAGTTATAACAAGGCCCGCGTTACCAGTTTAGCTCTCAGAGTTAACCTAAATATTTAATAGGATTAAGCAAAAGCCTTTGATTTGAAACAAAAGAACATACTGGGCTCCAGTGACCCTCGGTACACCCAGGCTGGCAGCAGGGAACCAGAACTGGTGGGGCTTGCTCTTCCCAGACCAGACTGCTGACCCCAGCCTGGTATTGCTCTTCCTCCGGGTGTTGCTTTTTAAGGCAGCATGGTCTGTTTTGAGCAAGGAGCTTGCTAGAGCAAATTTTAAGGAACTTAAAAGTCCTCTGTTGCCTATGCAGGAAACATAACTGAGTGTGGGGGAGGAAGAAGAAGCAGGAAAGCTGACCTGAGACGTTCCCTCACCCGTCCTCATGTGTTACTCAGCTGTGCTGTTTTCCCTGGAGGAGGCTTACTCTAGTAGTGGGGGTGGTTTGTAGTTCTTCTTTCTGACTTCTGAGCTCTTTGCTGTCAGACAAGTGAGAATTGCAGTAGCTTGCAGTCATACAGATCTACTTACTCCCCAGGTCCTGTACCTAAAGACCTGATGAGGATCCATCGTTGATAAGCTGTCTAATTTGCAGTGTTGAGAGCAACCTTGTCATCTCTTCTCCTGTGGGTTTACTTAGGCTTCAAGCATGATAATTGAGCAGTATTAACTTCAGATACAGTATAAGGCCTTCTCTCTGTGGTGAAGATCTGCCCTGGAGTTTGTCTCTTGCCTTCTCTGTATTGTTTGCTGGCCACTCCATGGATGCGTGTAATTTGTGTGGCTGGTACCAACAAACTAAAACCGGCATCTTGTCTTACCAGTGCTCCCACACTGCCTAGAATATGTGAGGTTGGCTTTGGAAACTGGGACTTGTTGAAGTCTTGCCCGTCTTGATCTTGCAGCAGAATTGGTAGTATGTAACTGTGGAGCAGACTTGCTGGTCCTCATGCGTTGCCAAAGCATCTCTTCAGTGTTCCTTCAGCTGCTTAGGGGCCACGAGGAGATGAGATTTTCTGGGGGAGGGAGCTGGCCTTGTGAGCTCCTTCTTCAGATAAGTGCATCCTTTTTCTCTATCGGGAGCGGTAGCTAGAGTTGGTGTTTCGGTTGATGCTATTAATGCAAAGTCCGTATAAATAGTGATGGAATTAGCAGTGTATTTGTGATTAAATCCCTTTTGTAACTGTGATAGCCCTCTGTCACTCTCCAGGAGCTCTTGGCAACAGTGGCTGTTTGTATTTGTAGTGGTGGTGGTGTCTTGTCTTGCTCTCCTGAAAAGGAAACTCAGGTAGTCTATGGAACTCATGCTTTCTGTGCGTCTGCTCTGAGACCCACCAGATGATTCAGAGCTCTGCACACGGTGAGGGTGTTGCTCTGAAACTGCCTGGAGAACCTGTCACTAACATAACTGGTTGTCTGTCTGCTTTCCCCTTAGGTCCCGTAAGTGAAAGAAGATGGGGTCTGGCTGCCTAAAAGTCACTAAGTACTTCCTCTTCCTCTTCAATCTCCTGTTCCTTGTAAGTACCGTGGGCATCTGCAGAGTAGAAAGGAAGAACTGGACTAAAATTAGCTGGAAAGGTGTTTTTTCTGGATGTTCGCCCAGTGTGTTCATTAAATAAAATGGCCAGAGTTTTGGAAGGAGGGAGGGAATCCCTAGAGCTGAGGGACATCAGAGCTGCTGTGCAGCTCCCAGGTATGTCGAGCAGCTCCGCTCCCAGTACCCACTGGCTGTCTCCAATTCACGCAGCTCCCTTCTAGCAGTGGGAAGGGAAAACAGGAGTTATGGCTCCTTTCTGGGAGGAGGGTAGTTATAACTACCTTCTCTGCCACATCTGGAGCAGCAGCTGAGCTGCCCCTGAGCAGCAAAGCTACAAAACCTGCCAAGTAGTGGCAATGCCCTCCTAAATAGGCCAGGCAAGCTTCAAAGAACAACTTTAATTTTGTTCGAGTCCCAACGGCTGGTTTTGATTTTTAACAAGATGAATTAGTCCAAGTCCCCTATTTGAAATGGAGTTGGGAGGTTGGGGAGACTGGGGCAGGCTTACCTGGGGAAATGAGGCAGCCCACTGGATGCAGTTATTTTCAAGTGTGAGGCTTGGCAAAAGATGAGCTCCTTTTGGATCAGAGTGGGTCTGGGAGGGCCATACACATTCTTGCATGCATCCTTTTGTGAAGCATAAATATTGTGTGTCATGTGGACGGTGAGGGTACTGTTGGTGCTGCCCTCCTGCAGTGGGATGGTGTTGTGAGGAAGCATCAGGTTTCATCTGTCCACCTATTAGCAAGAAAATAGTCTGTCTGATATTGTTATCCTTTGTGCAGCATGTAAGGGGAAGGAAGGTCAGGCTGGGAGGGCAGGGAGGGAAATGGAGCATGATAAGGTGAGCACTGCTTTCTGGTCTCTGTCCCTGCACATAGCTTCACTCTTGCTTCCTGCATTGCTGTGCTGCTGGCACGTGAGCTTGAACTTGAGGCACATCTGGATCTGTTTTCCCTTGGCGTACTCTGCTGGCCCTTTCTGTGTTTTGCTTCCATCCTAAAAGTAGTTAGCTCTGGTCTAAGGGCTGAAAGTCAGGGGTGCTCAAAGCATCCATGGGGAAGACTCTTGGAAGGGAGGGGAGAGGAGAGGTTTTTCAAGTGCCACTAGATCTCTGAGTATGATTTGGTCTGCTTTAAGGGTAGGAAAAAATCCAGCTGAGTCCAGGCTTGTCCTTCCACTACTGTA
Organism: Chroicocephalus ridibundus; assembly: GCF_963924245.1. Taxonomy (NCBI): domain Eukaryota; kingdom Metazoa; phylum Chordata; class Aves; order Charadriiformes; family Laridae; genus Chroicocephalus; species Chroicocephalus ridibundus. The sequence continues at coordinate 48,441,211 of NC_086287.1, read as the reverse complement.
GGACTCCTCTGAAGACATACCAGCATCCAGGCTATCTCCTCTCTTGAAGAGTTGGACTTTTAAAGCAGCATATAACTTAACCAGTCTACCCTGGGAAGCAGAGCTGCATTTGCGAAGTCAGGGTTTGAGTCTTGCTGAATGAAGCCCAGTACCTGGGCACTGTGTCGTTTTCCTTTATTCCCTAAGCCCAGGTCTGAGTTCATCAGCTAATCTCTCTATAGAGAAAGTTCTCTTCAAGAAAGAGAACTTTCTTGAAGCCTGGGAGGAAAGATGACAGCCTGAAATACTGCGGTGCCTTACAACGCTGTCGCTAGTTTTGCTGGATGCTATCAATGGTTATTGTGGCATCGCGATTCCATGTTGCCCTCCTCTCCCCTCTCTGCTGAGCCAGGCATGGTCCCAGGCAGCCTGCGGGCATAGCGGCGCTGTTGGGAGGCAGAGTTGAACTGCTTCGTCGGGCCGACCTACGTCTGCAGTGAAAAGCGTTTTCCTATGTTTTGCAAGACTGGGAGGATGGCAGGCACTGAATCCCTCCGTGGGTCTTGGGGAGGCTTGAGCACTCCTGTCTGGGTTGCAAGTGATGGGAAGCAGCTGTTCTTTGTCCTGCGCACACCCTGTTCCAAACCAGCCCCTCTGGTGTAGCAGCCAGCCCCTCTCCCTCTGGGGGAAAGCTGGTCTGATGCACTGAGCTGGGCCTGGAGACTAACAGTTTTAAGGAGGGATGTGAGGAGGTATGTGCTGACCGAAGGGAGAAGCTGCTTTAATGAGCTCCTTTGCGAAGCCCGCCGTGCAGCATGGGCTGTCTTCCCCTTTGATGCAGCTGTGTTCTGGTGGGGAGCTTGCTACTTCTCTAGAGTATAGATTTTGAGCATGCTTCTGTCTTGACCGATGGCAGGCTTTTTGCACATGCCAGGTGTTGAGGAAGGTGGTATCCATTACTTTCTCACTGTCATAGGAAGCAGTTGACATGAGAAGCTTTTTCCGTTATGGTTGTTCAAGGTGTAAATGGGGGAGGTATTCTTGAGCTTATACAGTGTGGTAGATCAGTATTAATCTAGCAGAGAAACTGCTTCTGTTGAGTTGCTGTGAGCATGGACAGGTTTTGCATAGCTCATGCTGCTTTCCCAGAGCTGCTGAGTTTTGTTGAGGAAAGTGCTTGCACATTCATGTGACAATGCTGGTGACGGAGCTCTGTACCTGCTCTGCACCCTGAGCTGAGCCTCTGTGATTGCACCTTGTGCAGGCCAGCCCTCACTGTCTGGAGTGTGTTTTCCAGCCTTGCTTGGAGGTGATGAATTAAGTCTTTAGAGACACGTTAGTGACTCTTTTAGAAGTTAGTTAGTCATTGAAATAGCACTCCTCTACAGCTCGAGGTCTGTTAGAAGGTCCCCTGCTATAGCTGAAGTAGTTCAGGGACTTGGTGGTATTTTGCAGTCTTGGAGCCTTACTTCAGGGAAGGGTTTGACCTGCTTTGATTAAAGGGAAGAAGGTTATTTGGACTGCTTGCCTACTTGCTACAAAAGATAAAAGAACCATAAGGTTAGAGTATAAGCTTAGTTTCTCTAATCAAAACTTAACACATCTCTACCTTCTGGGGTAGCAGACATGAGCCACAGCAGATGCTTCCCCTTAAAGGGAAGACAGTTCTGTGAGACAAGTTCAACAGTTTCTGGAAACCGTTTGTTTAGAATATGTAACTGTCTGTCCCACTTCTAACCCTTCTGTAAATGGAGTAGAAGGCTACTACCTAAAACAACGTCTGGAAATGAACAGCCTTTCTGTTGGCCCCCCGTGCCGGGCTCAACGTTACCGTGTGTGATGTAAGTGTGGAGGAAGGCAGTGCTGGGGAGGACAGCTGGAGACCCCCAGCTGCTCTTTCCAGAAAGCTGGGTCAGCTCCATCACAGTGTATTTCTTCCATGCCCCTCTTCAATGGGCTCTGATGTGGGAACTTGCTGGCCCTGCCTTGAGGGAGCTACATTCTTCTGGCTTGGGTATGGAAGGAGATCTTGCTGAAATAAGGGGCGAAATCTCCACTCCCACTTCAGGAGTTTAAAGTAGTGGAGTAGAGGAATTAAACTATGGAAGGCAGACATGATTTCTTCTCTGGAGAGTCTGAAGCCAAGCCAGTGACAGAAGCAGCCTCGCTCTGCTACGCAGACTCCTGAAGATGCTGAGCAGATTTACTATCCTGCTAGGAGGTAAATTAACTGTTGATAATAGGACACTGTTTTCTCCCTGTGGCTTATTTTCTCTCTGCCTTTTCCTTTTAGTGTTTTCCACAGCAGCTCCTGGCAAACACATGAGTTGTGGACTAGAGCAAAGATCAGAGTGAAAACAGACCTTGGATAGTCTGAGCACCTCATAACAAACAACTTCCCAGGAACTCAGCTCAGCCGCCCTTCTGTGTTTTGTCAGCAACAGCAAAACTTAGGTGACATTTCAGGGTCAGTGAGCCAAGAGAGATGTCTCATACAGCCCGGTTTGCATCTTCGTTAAGACAAATATTTTATTAAGACTGTAGTTTAAATGTGAGACTGCCTCAAACTGTAAATTCAGCAGTTCTTGGCAATACCAAGTTTGAGAGGAATTTTTTAGGGGCCACAGCTGTTGCATGTTCAAGGGGCCTTTCTAGTTTGATCAGCAGATTGGGTGCTGCGGTGAAGCATGTTGGGACATAAGGCAAGGGGGAATTCTTGTTACTGCCATTTTGTCTTTTTTTCTTTTTTTATCTTTTTCTTCTGGGATACAGCATCTACGTGCTTTCTGCAGCTGAGTCAGTCGTCTTCATCCATCTTCCTAGATGGGAACTTGCTTGGTGACTTTCTAATCCTATCCCCTGAGCTAACTACATGTTGCGCCCTCTGCCAAGCCAGGAAAGCTTGCAAGCAGCTTATTTTAGACTGTTGCTTTATCTTTGCTCAGAAAAGCTTCTTTGTATGAGGAGCTGGAGCATACTGTAAACTTTCAAAATGGGGAGCCAGTGTCTGTCCACACAATCCTCTCTGCCAACTTGCTTCAGGTGGTGGTTTGGCATTTCCCTTGTCTCCCAAATACCAGAACATTCTCTAATGAAGCACAGAATTGCAATATCTCTTCACCCGTGTTGGTTGATTAAGTATTTCACTTCATCCTATCTTGAAATACACTGGTGTAACAACTGCTGCTTGCAGTTCATGTCCTCTGGAAGCATCTGGCTTGCATTCCTTCTTCCCTTGTTTCTTCAAAGTCTGTTTTAGATCTCCGCACAACAAGTAGTTTCCAGCCTTTGCCACTTCTAGTTCACTGAATGGCACAAGTTTCAGCTTGTTATCAAACCTGCAGACTTACAGGCTTCTCAGCATAGTTACTTTATTGTGGATATAATGGTGCTGTCATCCTTATTTGGGAGCTGGGGTCATTTACATGCAAACACCTCACAGTCTAGTATAAAACATGGTGACACCTGGAAGCTAAAACAGGGCATGCTGTGTTTTGTTTGGTTTTTTTCTTCTTTTTTCCCCCTTTCCCCCCTCCTTCAAACTGAGATGGGAAGACTGTATGTCTCTTGCCTTCTCAGTTCAATGTCTGGATTCAGCTGAGCCCTCACAGGGACATATCACTCTACTAATCCTTGCCCTAGATAAGACTCTGGTGAGCAAGGCAGAGACCATGTCTGATATTTCATAATGCCTGATGCTCTCTTGGTGGTAAGATATGTTGGCTTGAGGGACTGGGGTGTTCTGGCATAGAGTAGTGGCCAAGCCAAAATGCCCAAGCTTGGCTTTGGAAGGGGAAAAGCGTTTCACTCGAGGGAACCCACATGCAAAGTGAATGCTGCTAGGTTTTTTTTTTTTTTTTGCATTTGTGTGTTGAAGCCATAATGTTATAACAGAGCCTGACAAGCTGAAGATTTCCTTCCTGGGAAGGTTCCAGCTGCCAGATATCTAATCCTTTGGCAGCTGGCTCCCAGCCTGGTCCCATAGGGTCAGGGATTTCTCTATTCAAAAATATCTTTAAAATCATGTGCTAGATGTGTTTGTCCTTCCGTGGTTCTTCACAGAAGCAGCGCGCTTACCTTTTGCTTCTGACAACAAGGTTCTAGCAGCAGGGTGTCTCTTCCTCAGGCCATTTTAAAGGGCCCTCCTATACAACATTGTGTACTACTAAAATACTGTGTGAAGGACTGCCAAGCAGAACCTGGGGCTCCTGTGCAGTTGGCCGAGGCACTCTTCCTGGAGTCATGCTAATCCTGTTTACTTTGGGAGGAGTACTATGGGGGACATGGGTGGGAACAGCAAAAGAATGGTTGTTTTTACTCTGGAAGTATGGAGAATGGTGGCAGCCTCTTCTTATTTGTCTAAACTAATAAGCCTTTGTGTGTTTATTCTTTCAGATCCTGGGTGCTGTGATCTTAGGTTTTGGAATATGGATTCTGGCCGACAAAACCAGTTTCATTGCGGTTCTACGTAAGATCATATTTCTTCATCTTCTTTCTCCTTCTGAATCAACTCTAGTCTGGGGCTGTGCTTGACCATGGTGTAGTCTAGGGTTGGCAATAGAATCATAGAATGGTTTGGGTTGGAAGGGACCTTAAAGATCCTCTAGTTCCAACCCCCCTGCCATGGGCAGGGACACCTCCCACTAGACCAGGCTGCTCAAAGCCCCATCCAGCCTGGCCTTGAACACTTCCAGGGATGGGGCATCCACAATCTCCCTGGGCAACCTGTTCCAGTGCCTCACCACCCTCGTAGCGGAAAAATTTCTTCCTAATATCTAATCTAAATCTACCTTCTTTCAGTTTAAAACCACTACCCCTCATACTGTCGCTCCACTCCCTGATCAAGAGTCCCTCCCCATCCTTCCTGTAGGCCCCCGTTAGGTACTGGAAGGCTTTTATGGAATACTTTTATACACAGTCTGTGACCTGAGCAGTAACATGGTGTACAGCAAGATGGAACTCTATCAGGAACCGGGTGAAAGGGAGCAATCCTGGAGACACAGCATTCCAGCTGGTCTTGTGGATTGCAACACCAGGGTCAGAATTGCCAACAATTCCAATATTTTATCTTAAATGTAGGGACTAGTGTGTAATTCTATTTTTACTGCATGCTTTGTGTTTCCACAACAGCTTCCCTATTAACCATTGTGTCTGAAGGCCCCCAGTGCCTTAATGTAGTTTTGCTATGCGAGTCCCCTATGCTCCCACTGCTTTCTGTAGTGATTTACTTCAGTTTGACTGTTTTAAATGCCAAAGAAAGAAAATACCTGGTTTTATTGAAGCTTCATATACGTTGGAAGTAGCCAGTATGTTTCTTCCTGAGCAGTAGAGGATATAGATCTGAGGGGGGATGGAAGGTGTAGGTGTGTGAAGTATTTAGTGCTCTAACTTCTACAGCATACTCAAGTACATACACTTCATGAGACTTAGCCTGGCCATCAGAGGTGTTTTGTGTCACTGCACGTGTGAGGAGCTAGCCTCCTTCCCCTTTAAGGCAGCCAAGAGCGTCGACTTGAGTCTTAACAGAGGGTCTGCTTTCTGCAACAACTAAAAACTAAGCTGGCTTAGCAGAGCCTGCGCGTTGCAGGGCTCTAAGTGGACTCTCACCAAATGAGTAGCTCAGCTCCATCTTTCACAAGCCCTGCTTCCTTTGTGCTTTTCCCTAGAGGGGACTTCAAACAACTTTTCTGCTTGACGGGTCTGGTTCCCCATTGCCACTACCTCCAGAATTGCTGACTCTGTCACCAGTGTCAGATGCTGCAGGAGGGTTGCCTGCACGCTGCTTGCAGACCCAGGGAATGAACAGTAATGGCATTCATAGCGCTGTTCCCAACTACATTGATCCTGCAAAAGGCTTGATCTCCCGAGTCCTGCTGAACACTCTGGCCTGGCTTTGGAAGGTGCTGGGTGGAGGCAACACCCCCGCTAATGCCATACACACAGATGCCGCCGCTAGCTCTGTTTGTTGTGCTGTGGCCTCTGGCTGGCTACTGCAGTACTAGAAGGGCAGGAAACACAACAAGAGGTGTTGGTTAGTTAAGTGGGGGCATGAGCAAAAACACACTTCTAATATAGGCAGCCAAAAAGGAGCTTATCAGGGCCTGGCTATTTGCCATATGCCTCACGGTCTGAGGTGTGTTTGGTACCAGTGGGCCCGCAGCTGTTCCCCCCGGCTGATGAGTGTTACTGCCACTTTTCACGATATAAAGTCCCTGAGCTTGGCTCTGCTTCTTCCCATTTTACACAGAATCTCTGCTAACAGAGCATTTAAGGATTTAGCTTCCTTCCTGGAGATTTCCAGCATCAGCTCCTTCCCCCTGCCCCCTCCCTTCCTTTCCCATGCCTTGCCCTCTCTTTCCCTCTGCTTTAGTAACCCAGGCATCGGGGAGGGAGCCCAGTGCAGCAGGGCACTCCAGCCGCGGCCAAAGGAGCCTGTTGTGCTTGCTTGGCCCCCTGCCCAGTGCAGGGGAAAACACGGAGTGACAGCAAACAGAGCAGGAGTCGTCCTGCCAGCAGAGCCTTCTCCTGCAAGACAAGATGTATTGCAGATGAGAAGTGCAAGCACAGCTCCTGTCCCCCTGCCACTGTCACTTCTCCAAAGGGCTTTTGAGTTGGAAATACGTTTTTCTTTCTTCTAATAAGAAGTTAAGTAAGGAATTGCTTTCTAGCACTGTGGAGGTGCTGCAGCCTGGGCACTTGGACGCTTGCATGATTTTGGGGGAGGGAATAGCGTAGTCTTTGGAAGGCCACTCCTGTAAGGCTGCTACTTCAGTGAATGCTTTGCAGTATCAGCACCTAACCTGCACAGCAAGAGTCCCAGGACTGGTGAGGAAGGAGGAGCAGCATCCTGGTTTCTGTGGTGTATGTCTGGCCTGGGAATGAATCAAGGCTGAAGTGACCTGTGTGGCAAACAGCTCTGGTTCATTTTTGGACAACTGATCTTTTTCCTCTGTTCAGCATGTTCTAGGGAAAAAGTCTGGAAGGTGGTGACTTGCACCAGGTATCTGAAATGGAGGGAGGTATGTGTTAGTGGGGAGAGTATTAGTCTGGATTCGGTTACTGTCCTTTAGGCTATTTCAGGAGGAGCTCAGAGGAGGTTTGCCTCCAGGGGCTTCTGTCCAGGAAACTAAATGCTCAGCTCTAGGAACATTTTTTTCATTAATCTCTGGACATCCAGAATTCCCCTACACTGCATGGCTTGCAGGTCACCTCATGATAAATGAGGTTTCTGGTTATTATTTCTAGACGGAATCTCTTCAACTTTCATGCTGTAATGCTGTTCCATCCAATCCTATTCTGCAAGAAATAGTCCTGTGACCAACCCATATGTAAGACATCGTTTCTTCTGTTGCTCATGGTACTAAATATTGAAGGGAGAGGACTGACAGCACCAGCATGTCTGAAATAAACTTGGTTGAAAAACCTGTTGAGGGTTGAAGAACACAGTCATTCCAAACACAATAGCAGGGGATAGCTAGGAGGTTATGTAAAAGTAGCTAATTTGGGCATGATACCTGTTTTGATCCTGGATTAACATCTATTTGCAGGGGGTCATGCACAGGTGCTGCAACAGCCTGCAGTGAGTGCCTGGCCACAAGCCATTCAACACTGACTTGTCAAGTAACCTGTCACATTGTCTATGCTCAACACTAGCTGTAGCTCTTGCATCATGTTACGCTCCATGGAGTTTGCGTGTCCCACTGCTGACTGCGAGTGGATAAGTAAAAACAGAGTGCCTGGAACAAGGAATAGTGTGTTAAAGTGAAAAGCCAAACCAAAGAGGGTTTTTAGGACTTGGAAAAAAAGCTTCCCTGAAGATAGTGAAGAGAATTGAAACAAATAGGCAGTAGTTGTGGAGCAGAACGTGCTTTATCGTACTCTCACTCGGAGTGCATTCATGAGGGAGTTAAAAATCCAGTAAGCAGCTAGCTAACTTTCTTTCTTCAAACAAGGTTCATTTTTTTTTGGAGTGACCGTGAGTCTTTTAGGCTCTGAGATAATGGAGACCTGCGAGTTGGCTTTGGAAGTCTTCTTTATGAGAAGACATCCAGAAGCAGCCTTCTGTCCCCATGTTCAACATGCCTCTGTGCAGTCCCTTTGTAGAAGACAATAGACTATTATAAGCAGATATGGAGACAGATCTCTAAATGGTGATGGCAGATGTCACTTTTGTCAGCAGCTAATTTTGTTTCCTCTCCTGGCCCCCACAGAGATGTCATCTCCCTCCCTGAAGACTGGTGCATACATCCTTATTGGTGTTGGGGCTCTCACTATGCTGATGGGATTCCTGGGCTGTCTTGGAGCAGTCAATGAAATCCGATGTCTCTTGGGTCTGGTGAGAGAATTCACACTATGTTTTACATCCACCCTTTAATACCTCTCCTGCAAAATATCTGTTGGATTGTAGTTGGAGCTCTGGTCTTCTGGGGACAGTACTTCTGCTACATCAACTTAGGTCCAGTTCTTAATTTGCATACGTTAAATTCTCCAGCAGTCAGCAGGCTGCAGCAGTGGTTTCTCAGACATTACTGATGATGAGCTAATAGCTCTGCGCAATGAGAGGGGATGTCACTGACACTCCCTGCAAACAGTGGGTTGAGGACTGCTTGCTGAGGAGACGTGTCCCAAGTGACCCTGTACATCATCCCCCTCACCCCATCTTCCCAGTTGGCATTGTGCTGTCAATGGTGCAAGGACAAGTGTCAAGGGCAGTGAGGGAGAAGAAGAGGAGTGACAGTGTCCTGCTGTGCTGTGAAGTTCAGCTTCTCTGGGAAGTGCAAGAGTTGTGAGAGACTCCACTAGCAACGTCCTGAATGCCAGGACCTCTCTTCAAATGGTTCATCTTTAGGAAATTTTCTGGCTGTGATGGATGAGGTGACACTAGCTTCTTGCACCTCAGCCTGCTACTTGACTCTTGCTTATACAGAGCACGTATGTGTGGGAAACCAAGTGTGGCCACATTGTATATGTTGGCATCAGGAACATCTCATAATGGAATGGTAGTAGCTGCCGCTGTTTAACCTCGGATGTCAAGCTTTTCTTAAAAGCAGTTTGCTGGCGAATCTTAAATTTAGATCCCCAAACAAATTAAATAGCGCTTTTTTTAAAAAAAGCGTAATTGACTTTAAATATAATTAAAAAAAAAAGTTTGTAAAATTGACTTTTGTTGCCATAGAGGCTCAGGGTATGCACAGTCCAACTGACTGAGGTCAGAGTGGACTGGGAATGCAGCTGGAGGTGGGAGAGGGAGTCCCAGTTGGAATTGACATGCAGAGGGTGCTTGTAAACTCTCTCCCTGAAGTCTTCCCGTTGACCTGATGGGAGAAGTGAAGTGCACTGGTCTGATGTAGATGCTTGTACTTAAACCTCTTACTGGGGACACCATTGCTGATAGCAGAGCTTGTCTGCAGGCAAAGGTGTTGGTTCAATGTCGTAACTTCTCCTGTATATGAAATCTTACTAAAACTTGTGCTATTATGTTACAGACCTTTCTAAAGGCTGATAGTGGTCATCTGTTCTCTTTTGTTTCCAGTACTTCGCCTGCCTGATGATAATCCTTATAACTCAGGTTGCTGCTGGACTGGTCATCTACTTCCAGAAAGAAAGTGTAAGTGTTTCTTACTCTGTGTGTTTTCCTTGGTCTTGGTGCGGGGAAACGGGAGACACCTGGAAAGTCTTTCTTCCAAACTGGGCTATACTGTTAGCAGGCATAACTGCATTCTCCGTTTCTCTACCCCAGCTCAGCAGCTTTGTATCTGCTCAGCTGCTTCTGTATCTGCCAGCTTCAGTAGTGCTACTTTCTCAAGGATTATGAAGCTCTGCTTGGTGTATAGGCTTTATTTTTGGGTACTGGGAACAGTAAAAAGAAATTCCTGAAAGGCTTTTGATCACACCTCCTCTTGATCCTGCTGCAGACTACTTATTTGGGCATGTAGTAGTACCATGTTGCCATCACTAGTGCCTTGAGGCGTTCCCAGCCTGAGTGATTGCTTTTCTGACTCGCCTTCCTCATTGTGTCATCTTGTTCTGTCCACTCAGCCCTTCTGCATCTGTGTGTAAAACTCTCCTTGGAAGAGCTGTCCTCTTTCCCCAAGAGCAAACCCGAGTATCTGACAGTTCCTGTACTACAGTCTGAGCTTAAAGCCAAGTGGTTTAACATTTTGAAGTGGACATCTTTGTCAGGAATGCAGTTTCACAGTGTATGCTTCTAGAGCTCCAATAGGCTTGGGAATAACTCTTGAGCTACTTAAGTGCATTGCAACAGCCCATCCTGGCTATAGGTTCCCTGGCCGGGGCAGTGCCTGGTTAGCTTCCAGCTGTTTGACAGCTAGACTGGGAGCCACACTCATGCAGTGGGAGCAGGTTATAGCTGTGGGGTCCCTGCTGGATTCTGTCCTGGTATACAGGTTCCTGGTCCCAGTTGTGGGTAACTGTGTCCTTTGCCACATAACCAAGCATCTATACCTCTGCACAGCTGTGCTTGCTTCTCCTAAGCCAGCCTTCCTGCTAGGTGGCTACAGAAAGCAGGTGGTTGAAGAAATTATGGATGGGGCCTGGTGGTGAAGTCTGGGAGCAGGGGGACAGTGCCTGTGCCCGGTGTAGCTGATAGGAGCTTTGTACAAGTGGCTGTGGTGACTTTGAGCAGCTGTTGGCTGGGTTCCTTGACAAATGGGTGAATGTAGCTTGCTCTCTGGTCTGGCTGGGGCTGAAGGAGAAACTGAAAGGTTGGCTAGCGGCTGCGTAAAGTTGCAGCTTAGAACAAGCTGCTGATTCGCAATGTAACAGCTCTGACTAATGCAGAGGAAGGAGGTGTGGGGATGGGCATTCCCCTGTGATGGGGAAATGTGGCTTTTTTGGACCATGAAATTCCATACCTCTGTTGGTATTTCTCCTCCAGCTGTCACTCTACTGTAGAAAACTCTAGCCTTTGAGCTGTAGCTCTTCGTTTGAACCTCAATCAGACCAGGGAGAGAATAAAAGTGCTGAGGATTATTCTGCACAGCCCTTGGAGCTGGTGTGGCTGAGATCACCACTTGAATGGATCCAGCAGAACGGTAGGGGAAGCTGGGCTTTGAACAGTTGCTCCTGTTCAGTCCTTAGTGTGAACAAAACTTATGGAAAATCTCCTCTAGAGCCCTTCTATTTCAGGGACCCTCCGAAGTACCTGCCTAGAGCACTAAGAAAAACTGTTTCAGGATGCTGTTGGCTGGAACCTCCCACACACTGGTTTGTGGCTGCGCTTCAGTGACGCTATGCGTGTCGCTCTGCTTCACTTGATGTACGTCATCCCGGGACAGCTCAGAGCACAGCGAAGCAAACTGAAAACTGCTGGAGATCCAGTCCCTAGATGTCTATTGTGTTCTTTGTATTTATTTCTTTCTGACTTCAGGAACTCGGTTAGATACAAAACAAGGAATAACAAGAGTGGAGGAAAGGATCTTGGATCTAGAATGTAGCGTGGTGATGCTCGCTCCTCCATTTCTTGTAACTGAAGTATTTATTTCTGCACTGCAGGAGGGTAGACTCCTCTCTATCTGCCCTTTTCTTGATTAATGGCTACTGAACAGATGCACTTCGTGGGTTTTTTGTTGGAACATCCGTTCCTTTTCAGTGTCAGAATCCTTCCTCACCCCTGACATGTGAAAGTATGCTGAAATAGAGTTAGTGTAACTGTAAAAGGCTGAGTCTCTGACAGGAAGGCTGTTGCTTTGCCTTCCCCATGGGCATTGCTAGAGGAATGCCCCTTCAGACTGGAATTGCCCAGTACTACTGGGAGGAAGTTGATGCAACACCCGTTTCCCTACATGTGGTGGTGACTGAAACTGTGTGGTGGGATGGGTTTTTTTAGGGACAACAAAATGTCACATATGTTGCAAACGGCATTTTTCTTTGAGATGAATGTTGCTACTCACCTACATCTAGCGGATCACAAGCCCCTCAACATGCGAGAGCCTGGGCAAGGTCTCTCTTGGCCTAATTCTCTCTGCAGCTTGGCTCTAAATGCCTTGAGCAAAGGAGAGCAGTGGTCTTTCGGGAATTGCCCTACTTGCTAGGTATTGTTTGCAGCAAACAGGCCGGTGTGACTGCGTGCAGCAACTTGCCTGGGGCTGTGGACTATGCATTAGTTTCAGAATCTGAAGTGACTGGGGGGGTGAGAGCCCCCTCCTGGGTTTTTCTGAGCCTCTTTTCAGCTGCTAAGGAATGCTGGGGGAAGGATCTAGCTTGAGTCTCAGACAGAGGGACAGGATAGATGACCAGCAGTGTCTGACGGTGGAAGAAGCCTGCATGATTCATTCTGTGATCAAGACTGAAATCAAAAGACCTATGCTCTTTCTTCTGGTATTCGCTTTTCCACAGCTCCCTCTTCAGTAAGCCTGTGTGAAGGGGAGACTGACAGCCCCGCTGCTTTATGGCAGTGGTCTGTGGTGGTGTGGTGGTGCCAAGGCTTTGACTGCCCCTGCTGTGGGGTGGCGGGGTTGGCCCTTCTGACATGGGGCTAGCTAGAGCTGGGGAGCGGCGGGAGCCCAGAAAGCAAGGGTAGCCATTTCTTGGAGCAATCATGCCCCACACAGCCCCGAGGCCTGACAGACCTTAAGTGGGTGAAGATGGCAAGGATGTTGAAAGCCTGCCTACGTGTTCAGTATGCCTTTTTAGCTTGTTGCTCTTTCAGTTTTCCTCTGCCAAGTGCGGAAGGGTGATCAGCTGCAGGTGCCTGTGTTTCCTCTTTGGGCTGCTCTGCTGGTTAGACCTGTGAACAAGCTGCCTCAGTGTGTGTGCCTTCCAGAGCTGTGCTATTGTTTGTGTAACACTCCCCCTTTCTCCAATAACTTTCTGAAACACCTAAGAACACCTGAGTTTTTCTTTAACTGAAATGTTACAGTTTTTTGAAACCAGAGCTGTTTGTAAGACTTCTTGCCTGCTCTTGTGTAAGAGTAGAGGAAGAGCAGAGATAGAGCTTCCCTGTGCAGCTGTGATTGGGGACATCTAGTTCAGGCCCTGTCTCTGCTTGCAGTGGGGTCCTGGGATGGAGAACAGAGGCACTACCTGGGATTCTTGCAGAAGTGACACTAGGTTCCACCTGGCCTAATAGCTAAGGGGCTAGATGGGCCCAGGGTAGGACAACAAACCCAGCTCTCCTTGACTCCCTCTGCATGTGGAGCAGCAGTGTGCGGGAGGGGTGAGGGTGGGAACTCAGGGGTTTAGTAACTGATAAGGCTTATGGCAGCAGCCAAGGCCAATCTCATTAGTGAGAACCAGGTCAGGTTGCCTTGATTTGAAGGGAAGGAAAGGGGGAAGTGAAGTAATTAAAAGGGGAAGAGCTACACATGATGAGAAGAAAGATCACACAGCTCCCATCTGTCTGGCCTGACATAGCTGATCCCAGTGAACTGAGCTGCAGTTTTCCTAGGAAGAAGAGTTGCTCATGTAGACAAACTTCTCTCTAACAGTAAGCACTGCTTCTCTTGGTGGGTGTTCTGGATTTGCCATGATCGTTTGCAATGCTTGACAGTAGAATGAAAAGGGGGGGGGGGAAACAAAAAAAAAACCCCCAAAAAAAAAACAAAAAACCCCCACATTTCCACTGATCTGAACTATGCTGTAGCACCACAGACAAAAGTAATGCATGGGATGGGAGCATCCTAGTGCTCAGGCTGATGTAACTCTGTCCCATCCCTCCAGAAGTCTAATGCCACTTCTCTCCAACCTCTTGGGATCTGGGTCTGTCAGCAGTACCAGCTGTCCTCACATACAAGCCTCACGAAGAGCTTAGAAAGGCTTCAGAAGGAGGTGGGAGGAAGAAGGTGAAGGAGTCTGCTGGGTGGTATCTTGCACATCTCCTCAAAATGAAAGGTCTAAATCTCTGGATAAGGAATGAGTGTGAAGGGATGATTTGATACACCTGAGCTTTGTGATAAGACTGTTAATGAGGAGTTTAGATAGTTGTAGTACTTCCTGTCTTAATATAGAAGGAGCAGTTTTAGGAGTCTGGGGAGAGGCAGATCAATGCCTTGTGAAAAAGGGAAGTTTCCACCAGCTGTATGTCAGAAAAACCCAGCTGCGCACAGGAGCAGAGTGACTCATACCTTCCCTTAGCAGTAGGGGTGAACTGCCGTGACTGAGATTCTGGATCAGAATCTGCACTGCACTTGCAGTGCAAGGTTAGAAATACGTTACCTGTGAGTACTTAAGGCTATGTTGTCCTTTAGCTTGCATTTATCTTTCACTCTATCTCGCGTGGGGCAGGCAGCAGTTTTCGGCCTGTGTCTTACCAAGATAACCGGATAACCGTACTTAGTTCTGTGTCCTTATTGCTCATTATGTTTGTAGCCCTTCTCTGTACCTGGGCAGGGACTTGCTGGAAAGTACCAGTGCTGTAGCTGTTGCATTGCATAGCAAAGCTGCTGTCCTGCCTTCCCTTCAAGACTGAGGCTGTATATATCGCTTCATCTGTACTTGTTACTTTTTGCAGTTAGCTTTTTCTGAGTGACCAAAGCTGCATATAACGCTTCTGAAGAGAAATCGTTTGTGCTTTGAGCAATTGTTTTACTATTTCCCAGTCTCTCCTGGAAGGGTTTTCCTGATGCATACTAAGACTGTTTCTGTTCTCTGACTCTGGACCACTGGAGCCTATAGGGTTGGTTGGTTGTTTTGTGGCCACCAAACATCCCATTTTTCTGTGGTACATTTCCAGTTGTCCTCCATACGTTATAAAACTTATTTGCCCAGGACTTCACAACTTTGCTTTCTTGTGAGTTGAAGTTTGCTTTCTGTTGTGGTCTTAAAGGGATGCATGATGGCTTAGGCCTGATGTCTGAACTTCTTTGTGCATCAAGTGTACTTCTCATCAACACTGTAACAAGCATAATGCTGTACTCAATAAGCAAAGGAATTTATTCTAAGCCTCACCTTCTGAGGAACCTGAGTAGCAGTCTCCTGTCTGCTAAAGCAACTTGAGAAGAAACTGATTGGTGGAGGAAATGAGGACCTAGAATTAACTCATTTTTCTCTAGAATTAACTTCCCTCTTACATAGCAGCAGGCTGTGCAATATTGAAAGCTAGGCTTGATTTGTAGTGTTAACTTCTGTCTGGAAAAAAGTTTTCTGAGCAAGAAATGAGACCTGGTCATCATAGTGGGATTTTTATCTTGGCAAACCCATTCTGCATTTCATCCTGTTGATCGTATTTATTGCCTCTGCAAAAGCATAGGCAAGACTGCAGAGTAAGGTATTTCAAGGTCAGTTTGGGGGATTTGTCACTACTTGGTTGCTTTTTCTCTTTAAACATTACTTTATGTGCCAATTAAACAGTCATTTTCCAATTATTTTAATACTTGTTCTGTCTGTCTCTTTGCTGCAACATAAAAATACCTGTATTGTGGGAGCGTGATAGCCTGAGCTCCTATTGCTGTTTCCTTCAAATCCTTTGTAAAGGGGCTAACTAGAAGCTACTACCTATTCTGCTTTTTTTGCAGTGCTTGTAATCTCTAGCTGCAGTGTTTGTCTTTGCTCTAACCCCATTCACTGGAGCTAGAGCAAAGCAAACTCTTTTCACACCCATAATGATGATGAGACCGTGTTGTTTTTCCACTGGGGGGGAAGGTCATAGGGAGGGGTGTTATGTACCCTAAGCCCCAAAGAAAAGACTACAAGGAATTGACTAACACTCCTGCCTTTTTTTTCCTTGCCAGCTGAAAGAAGAGTTGTCCAACATAGTTGGAAGTCTGATTGAAAATTATGATCCTTTGAATGATGATAAGAGGAACTTACAAGATACCTGGGACTACGTGCAAAGACAGGTGTGTCATGGGGGGGCAGCTGTTTTTCAGTGCAGTAAATAGCCTTAAAACTAATCTGAGGACAGGGAAACAGGTATTGGAAGAGGCAATACTAAAGCACATTGATCTGTCTGATCTGCAAAGCTGCCTGTGAGGTTTGGTGTCTGCAAAGCTCTCTTGCTTGCAATTACTAGGTAAGACCCTGAACCATTCCTGAATGCTGGCTGTTAGGACTAGCTAATGCTGGCTGCATAGCCTAATGTATCTGGCCTATCAAATGGCACCACAATAATTCTTTTTGTATTCAGGGCCTCCAGCATACTGACCTGTGTGAAAGCCACAGTGCATACTATTTTGTAGCAAGTAAAGTCCCTAGCGTATTGCTAGCTGAGTCAGCATCACTGCCTGCCTTACTACTTAGTGCATGTTTCTTGCTTATTGTGATGGCTCTTCTACAAGTGTCAGCGTTCTTGGGAGCCATCCAACCGCCCATGGTTTCTGTTTTAGCATCAGGGTCAGCGCTTGAGCAACTAGGTCAGTGTTCAGGCACTCTGGAGTCATGTTTACTGCCAAACCACAAGCCTGAGACATGGCTGACTGTTGTGGTTAAATACATGCCCAGCATGGGACTGATGTGTAGCAAGTACAAGTAATAGCATTTTTCTTCTGTTTCCTCTGCGGTCTGCAAAACACTGACCTGTGTTGTTTCTCCTCCTTGCAAGGAGAATGATTTACTTCTGTTTTATCACTGTAGTTGTATTTCCTTGCTAGTAAACTCAAGAGAAGGCTGAGTCTGCTGTGGATAGAGGATCCTGCTTGAGCCCTTCTTTTATGTAGGAACAAAAGAAGAAGGTTTTGTAGAGGTAGGGAAGTTGAGTGTTAGGAGTCTTAATTACTCTCATATGTTAGAGTTAGCATTTGAAAGGGGGTGGCTGTTCTGTAGAACAGCCTTGGAGTTGAAGTCCAAACCTCTGTGAGGCAGAGGTACTTCCTTCTGGAGGCTGGATCTTCAACGCTTGTTTGGAAACCAACTGCTGGTCCTGGTGTGGGTGTTCAGCTGTTCGTACCTCTGCTCTCATGTCTGTTGCATCAGACTGATGCATTACTTTTCCTTTCTGAGCAGAGGGGGATTTTCCCTAAACTTCCACTTCAAGTTTGATAGCCTTTCTGTTCTGTACCACCGTGCAAGCACTGGGATCCTTGCTTAAGATCTTACTCTTTGCTGGACTTGCCGATATGCTTTCCCCTCCAGCAGTGGCAGTTTTATCACGTGGCCGTAGAGGAATGTAAATGTTTCTTTGGATGGAAAATTTTTCTCACCCCTTCTTCCAGCCAGTCCCAACTGCAGCCAGGCGAGTGCAAACTCGTCGGGACTCGCAGAGGCTCGGTGGCATGTCGACGCCATCGTGTGGTGGCTGCTGGCGTCCCCTGGGGGCCACAGCTAAGATCAGTGGTACCTCGCCATTGGGAACCAGAAGATGAAAAGTTCCTGCCTCATGTCCACTCAAAAAAACGTGTGCTACTCAAAGAAAAATAAAGTCTTAACATTTGAACCTATGGAAATGGCATCGCTAGTGGAAGACTAGGTAGTAATTCTTTTGAGATGTCTTTGAATATCCATGATGTCCTGTCAGCACATTAATCTCTTGCCTGCCTTGCATCTCCCTCACCAAATCAATCTGATGATGATGGACTGGAGGGACTGAAAAAAAAGTCTCTCTCAAATATGTCACGCAAGACAACTGCCCTTCTCCAGCTGACCCACCAGCAACATCTGTTTTGCACTTTTACTTCAGTTTAGCATTGTCACCTGGAGATAAGATGAGGTTTGCTAGTATTTAGTCTGCAAAAACTAATAAAAATTACACCCTGTAGAACTGATGTCAAGCTGCATAGCCTGCTGAAATCTGAGTATCTAGTCCTCAGGCAGTAAGGCTTGTGAAGGATTCATATGCTAGCATGACTGGTGTGCTAGAGCTTTATGGATTGCCTGTGCATATTGTAGTCTACTATACTCAAAGGCTGCTAGAAGTGGCCCTTTAACTCTTGGTTTGCTAGCAGACTGATTCTTTGGTAGGAGATAATGCCCCTGTCTTCTGCATGGCCCTATGTGTAGGTTGTCATCAGGTGACCAGGGTGATATTCTGATGTAACTAATTCACACAAACGGTATGGCCTGACTGTCGTTGTTGTGTGGAGAACTCCTATGTACTTCTGTCTCCACTGCCTGTTTGTTTTCATGTGCAGACCATGATGATCTCTCTCTGCTTATTAGGTTGCCTGCTGTGGCTGGACTGGAGCAAAGGACTGGGAAAAAAATGAGATACTTATCAACAAAAGCATGACCGAATATCCCTGCTCCTGCTCCAATAGTTCCAAGGATCTTGAGGTAGATAGCGGTTTCTGTAATCTGGATGACCCTGTCAACAGCACTGCAACATACGCTGACTGGCCCGTTCATGAGCAGGTGAGTGGGTATGTCTAGGCCCCGTGAAGCTTCCACCGAAGTCACCTTGTCTTTGTTTATCTGGGAATTATTCAGAACATATTTTTTTTTTCACATCAGTATAGCTTGAAGTACCTGTGGAAAATGGGGCAAGGGGGGACAGGGATCCTGCCCTTCTCTGTTAAAGCTACTGTGAAACTTGGTATCGCATGTAACTGGGATAATCTCTGCATGCACAAGGAGATAATTTTACAGATTTTCACTCTTGAGATACTTAGATATGTGCTTCTTTCCCTTGTGACCCATTTTCTCCATAGGGATGCATGGATGGTGTAGAGAATTGGTTGAAGGACAATCTTGGTGTCATTCTTGGGGTCTGCACTGGTGTTGCTGTTATAGAGGTAAGTCACTCCCTTGACATGAACCTATACTTTCTTACCACACAGACTCTTTTAAAGGCAAAGCTATTTTTGCAAGTAGTAGATAACTGGTTTAATGGCAGTGCAGTTCTAGCTCTTCATTGTGTCTGCCTGGAGCTTTGAACTGCTGCTTTCATTGCATTCAATAGAAATTGAACAAGGCCCTGTCTACTTATGGTCCTGGTGCCGTGTCTGACGCTTTGCAGTTCACTGCCTGCGTAACCAGGAAGAATGAGACAAGAAACATCCTGCTAGTGAGATCCCACTTTTTGCCTTAAAAAGCCTATAACATAGATGGCAGATGAAGGCACATCTTTTTGCAGCAAAACATTCTTGTCATCCTGATTATTGCATTGGGGACCAACTCTGTTCATCTGTGTGGTGTCACGGGGGACTGCTGTATTCTGCTCCCTGTACCACCCTTTCTTCCCACCTTATTATCTGTCTCATTGCTGATTTTGTTCCTATTCTTCATTGCTTATTACAGCTGCTGGGGATGATACTGTCCATTTCGCTCTGCAAGAACATACACAGCGAAGACTACACCAAAGTGCCTAAGTCTTGAGTTGGCTAACTCCAGAGCTATGGCACCACAGAGAAAGAAGCAAACAGAACATTCCTGCCTCATACCCAGACTGTCCAACCATTGACCATTGTTCCTGTGACGTCCCATTTCTGATACCACTCTGCTAAGAACTGTTAGAGCTGCAATACAGCCTGATCTTCTGGCAATAGGGCCCTTGAGCCACCTGCACCCTGCCTCTGGATTATTTCTACTTCAAGAAGCAGAACTTAACTGTCTTGTATCTCATGAGAGACTGATTAACCTGCGGGGACAATGCTTTTACTGCCTGCTCCATGTTAAACAATACTATTTGTATCTATGTTCTTCAACCCACCAGGCCTAATATACAATAACTCCTCTCCTCCCTCGTTCTCTTCTTCCACACATCTTTCCACCTACCCCCAGAAGTCCCATCTCTTTGTCCCATGAGCCAGGATTGCTGTTGAGATTCCAGTGCTTTGGTAGCTTTGCCTACTTCACTGACTTGTGGTGGTAACTAGTCGTGCTTTATATATAGGCCTTCTCCTCCCTTGCAGTTAACCTGATTCATCTCCTGCTATGCATCATCCAGCCTAGGCTGTCATCTGAAATATCGAGCGCTACCCTTGTACTCTCTTCTGCTCCTGGAGTCAGCTGTGTCTTGCCTTCAGCAGAGCTCTTCCCTTTGGGCATGATGAAAAGCCACCAGGAGGGAGTCAAACCTACCTGTAGTGGGGCCTGGCAGATTGTGGTGGTGGTGCTCAGCTGCGTCTGGAATGGGTCCCTTGGGTTCTGGATTTGACACTTACGTGTTTCTCCCACTTGCCTCTTTACCTTTTCTTCTCCCCCTAGCACTGCTTCGCTGGGTCCTGTCAGCTTGGAGGCACTTCAGAGACTGCTGCATAGTGTGGACTCAGCCCCAGGCTGGCTCTGCTGGTTGCGTTCTTGGGTTGCCAACTTTTTTAGAGGTTACAATTAACTCGATTCTTCCCCTGCCCCCTTTATGAACATAAAATTTGTTAGCTGTGTTTTTTCATTATGAATATGGAGGGATCTGACAGGATTGCTGATGCTGTATATTGGAGATATACAGCCTGGTTTAGGTTGCAAAGATATGTTGCTTTTATTTCAGTTGTCCAGTCTTCTGACTCCACCACACTCTGGAGCCATGGCTGCATCCTGAGCTCTGTCTCCAGTGAAAGCACTGCAGCAGATAAGTAGCTAGTTCTGCAGTTGTGCAGGCTGGTTGGTTTCTGTACTTAATGACTGGGCTGTTTGCTCTCTTCAGCCCGTGGCCAGCAGCAAGGAGTGGTGTAGAGCAGAAGAAAGTAGGA
This sequence comes from Chroicocephalus ridibundus, assembly GCF_963924245.1. Taxonomy (NCBI): domain Eukaryota; kingdom Metazoa; phylum Chordata; class Aves; order Charadriiformes; family Laridae; genus Chroicocephalus; species Chroicocephalus ridibundus. The sequence continues at coordinate 48,420,713 of NC_086287.1, read as the reverse complement.
AATGTATGTGAAAAACTAACCCAACTCCTTAGACAAGGGAGCTGGGTGCAAGTCCTCAGTTTAAGAGGTGGCTTAGGCACAACAAATTTCCAGCAGTTGCACATGTGTGCAATCACCCTGGCAGCAGGAAGCTGTTTGGGAGAGAAGTGGGTGGTCCTTGCCTGAGACCTGGTACAAGGTACTTGGTGAGAGAGCCTTTGCCTTACAGAGGTGGTCCCAGGACTGTCTCTTGTCAGGGATGGCGTTGGTAGGAATAACCCTAGTAGCAGTTCAAAGGGATGGCTTCACTACCTACTTAAGTCTTCCTTCTGGGAAGAAAGGCTCGTGCAGGGGATCAGAGTCCCAGCAGTGGGTCCCTGTTCTGTCCTTATCTCTGGACATGGCAGTGACTGGGGAGAGTAGATATGACTGGGTAGCTGGTTTTTATGGAGGTCTGGTAAGGCTTGGCTATTTTGAGACACCTACCCCCTCCTGCACAGATCCTTCAAGCTGACCTTTGCTAGAGCAGAAGGCACCCTTCTTAGCAGTAAAGCTTGCTAGCTTTTGTAGCACAAAATCTATTCTCTAATGTGTTCTTATTTGTAAGATTCTTGTTCGGTTACAGATGCCAAAGCTGAGCAGCAAGTAAAAAGGAGCCCATGCTGGGTTTCTCTTTTGTTTTTTGTCTGTTTTTAGCAACATCTTCCTACTGGAAGAAATGCATGTACAGATATAAAAGTCTAGAGGGTGAATATTTCTGTAATAAAGACTTTGCTAAAAAAAAAATATATATCTCTGCCTATGACTTGTGCATTGCAGTGGTTTCTCCTTGCTTCCTCTCTACCCCCTTCTGCTTACATGCAGATCATAGACACCTTGTTTGTTCAAGGTAGCAAAGGGCCTGTCAAAAGCTGTTCTGAGGCCCATGTGTGAGATCAATGTGGTCTGTGAAGGTACTGCCCAGCAGAGGGAGGCGACAGTTTTCCTAGGCTATATTCTAGGGTAAACTTTGCCTTGTTTTATGAATTATGTCTGTCTTACGGTGAGCTGAGTGAGTAGTAGTTCCTTTGAATTATTTCCTATCTCGTAAGCTAACCGATCTCTGTATTCAAAGAGGTTGCTTCAAATCTGTACAGTCTGCACTGTGTGAAGTCATAAGCTTGCTGCTATGCCCACAGTGCATGCAGCTTTTGCTAGCTTAGCTTTATCATTTTTTTCTCTTCCTACTCCCCTTCTGTAGGCTCCTGCCTCCAGGCTGCAATTTTAAAAAAGGATTTCTGAGCCCCTGCCCTAACGCTGTGAGAAGGAAGAAAACGGAGGTAGCCGTTTTTGTAGGTTACGCCACCACACACTGGGCTTGGCTGTTTGAAAAGTTCTTCAGAAGTAGATAGAGCAGCTGTAGGAATCTTCATCCTTCCCTTAGCTAAGCAGTGGATATGAGCTGGATCTCAAAATTCCTTCAGATCCTGCTCCGTGGTGGTGTTTCTGACCATTTGAAATGTCCTTAGAAGGACCTATGTTAGTGCGCTAATGGAGTCTGGAGCTGTTGCTTTAGGAAGTAATAAGCATGACCAAAGTACTCATATGTGTTTGAAGAAACAGTGTGAAGTTGGCAGAGAAGAAGGTGCTGGGGTGCTACCAGCAAACAGTGGTGGCAACTGGTCTAAAGTCAAAACTTCAGTTACCCTGACCAGCCAAGTGCGGAGCAAGAGATGCTTAAATGGATCCTGAACTCAAGGTAGGGTGCAGTGATCTGTCTGATCTGTGAGTACAACTTGGTCCTTTAGGCTCTCCTGTGCTGTGGGCTTGAGGAGAGCTTGGTTCTTGGTCATATGGGATCTCCCCTCTTTCTGGTTGGTTTCCCAGAGCACCCTGCTTTAACTGGGAGGCAATGTTTTACCAGGGCCTCACGATTTAAAGGGCTACGCTTCATGGCAAAGCTGCCAAACCTGACCAGGTGGCTGCTAGGTGGGGAAGGTTGCTGCCGGTTCTCCTGCAGCCTGATGTGGAGCTGGAAGGAGAAAGGAGGGACTATGAGGACTACTGCCTGTCCCCAACTGTCCGAACTCTGTGGTAATCACTTGCCTTTGGCCACTGGAGGGAGGTGTTCCACCAAGAAAACTCAGCCCGGGTGCTGCGGTATCAGCAGCATCCCCTGGTCCCTAGGGGACCAGATGATGACACTGATCACTTCCTTCTGCTCCTAGTTACTTCTGGCAGCAGGGTAGCTAAAATAACTTGTAATTACAAATGTATTCTCCTCATAAATGATTTGTGCTGCATGCCTGGCATTTTTAGGGATAATTTTCCCTTCCATTTCTTGGAGCAGTGCACAGTTGGATATTTTGTTGCATGTCTTCCACTGCTGTATATGGGTTGTGCTTGCGTCTTGGGTTTCTGCCATAAGTAGCTCTGGAAGTTGAAGATACATGAGGGGCTTCTCCTGCTGCTTCTTTCCTTGTCACCATCTTTTTCCTGTTTTCCTCCATCCTCAGTTCCTTTGTGTGTTAGGTCTTGGGGGGAGGAGGAGGAATTTGATGCTTGTAAACCTGATCTAAAAAAGGATTTCAGGAAGAAAGTCTTCAGACCTTCAGAGAGCAAGAAACCTGCTGCTGCTCCTTGGGCCAGGCTCTCAGCTCATCTCCAGAGGTAAAGGTTTGCTGCTGAAACTAGAAATCAGAATAGCACTTGGACTTCTTGAGAGTTGCAATGTTTGTCTAGCAAAACCTACGGGGCCAGCCTCTGCAGTAGCTCAGCACATGGAAGCATTTTGTGTGTAACCAATAAGTTGCTATATGGCTGTCCCAGGCCAATAATTAATATTGCAGGAGTATAGTCGTGACCTCCTCGTGGCCTTAAGCAAGGCCCCTAGTAATGAACTGGTGACATTCCTCGGTCTGTGTGATCATGAGGAACTCAGAAGCTGTTATAATTCTTCCCATGAGGTGTTTTTTCCTTCTGGAAAGGGAAGAGGAATTGCATTAGTTAGAGTGGGTATGAGTAAGCCTATAGGTCACAATGCATCTTTTTTTCTGTAATGGTTTCTGCATGGCACATACCTAAATGTAACATGTGGCAGCTGTTCTTTTCTCTGTAACTCTCCCACCTGTGGTGGTGTGGCTGGTCCCTGCAGGCTTTGCTCAGGAATCGAGGCTGAATTTGGTGGACTTCAGAACAGGTCTGATTTCTGGCTGCTGAAGGACGGACAGCACGTGGTGGTGTCACACTCTGTGACTTGGTTGGGGAAGGTAAGGAACAGCAGCCACAGGGGCTCACTGCTGAAAAGCCTGAGCACCCTGGGATTCCCACAAATGTATTTTCACAGCCAGTTGCTGCCACTCAATGCCATAAATGGAGAACATACCCTCAATTATTCATGGTCTGGCTCTAACCCATTAGCCTCTGAGATTCTTGGCTCAAGCCGTGGCCTTTTATTACAAAGAATAAACCTCAGTTATCAGCCAAGATTTCTGATTGACATCTTAAGCCAGGTTGACACTAAAAACTTGTCAATGTAAAATCTACTAATGTGGAAGTCTTCAAATACTTGTAAGCTGGCAAAAGGTCCCTAGCAAAAACTAAGCTATTAGTGAACCACAGCTATTAGTAAAATGTTGCTAGTAAAGCTGCTAAGCGTGCTTTGGCCATTACAAACAGTTTCTAGCAGGGGTGTGCTGGTTAGAGAGCGTGCAATTTCTTGCCTTGTGGCAAGAATCTCTGCTGCCAAACATGGGAAATAACCTTCTCCTAAGTAGACTGCATAACCCTAGCCGTACATTCTTACTTCTCATAGGTATGAATTTTCTGGTTTCTCCCTTCTAAGCTCCTAATAATACAATTGGCTGGGGGGTGTCTGTGCTGTTTGGTTTTTGTGGGGAAGGATTAGGGGAATATTGGATGCTCTGTATCTGGAGAAAAGGTATTCTTGGTTCTCCAGGCAAAAATATTACCCCCATTTAAAACAGGGGTTTAAGAGAAGGATCAGGCTCCCAGTAGTATGTGGATGCTCCAAGAGGCATGGAATCTGAGAGGGAAAATCCTGCTTTAGCCCTTGAGGATGGTATTTGCACACACTTGAATAAAATTTCTCTCTGGTGTCTTCTTTCCTATACGTCTCATTAACAAACGGCCTCATGAGGTGACGTGTCTGTTTACAACAATCTAGAGTTAAGCAGGAAATATGGAAACCTACTTCTGTAACCACAATAGGCTCCATCTCTAGGAAACTAGAGAGCATTTCCCTTCCCTCCTCTAGGCTCCAGATGTTAGTAACTCCCATTCCTTCACAATGTTGCTTTGAGCAATGGCAGCATCTCAGGGGTTATCTTGGTATTGCTCTTTGTTCTCTGAGTATTCCCTAAGTTAGGAACTATTGGTTTACACCTACGTGAGACTATCATGCTGCTGCTCCAGACCTGGATCGGGATCTAGATCTCCCCCGGGACCCCAGATCCTCACTATGTGACCGTAGTGGCAGACCTTGTCCATCATGTGACTCTTGCCAGCATTACCTGCTGTTCATAACCTTAAGCCTTCTCCATGTTTTCTCTTCTTGTCCAACCAATTCCCCTCAAAGTTCTCGGTCTGTAGTTCTTTCTGAATCTGGCTGCCCTGGCACAAGGTAACTAACTCCAAAACACCAGTTGTGACAGTGCTGGAGATCAGAGGAAAGCGTGCCAGATGAACTTTTTTTCCTTTTGCCCTGCTTAGAATTACAGACTGGACATATGGAAGTTCTTCAGAGACAGCAAGAATCCCAGAGCATGTGATCATCTGAATTGCTTACCCAGCAGGCTTCCTGGGTATTTTCTACATAGTGCTTCTGGAAACTATTTAGGATTTACTAGGGTGGAAATGTGAGGTCCTGTCAAGACCATGTTATAGTACAGGCATGTGCTTTGGGCACTAAACTTGCAAAATGATGTCAGAATAGTATAACTCATGCAGTGATGTCTGCAGACATCCTGGAACAATAACGCAGCAGAGAGCAGACCTTTAGCTCTGGCAGAGGTTGTTTCATGATGCTTTTAAGTATTTGAAAATAAGTTATCCTTTTAATACCATGTTGTAATTAACTCTGGTTAGCACTGGTTGCGAATTCTTTTGGCAAAACAGTTTTTCCCTAGAGGGTGTAGGTTCCTATAAAACAAAGTGTGTTTTCTTTATGGTTTTTTTTTCTCTTCTGCTTAAACAGGGTTGAAAATAGTTGGATAACTTCTGATGGAGGGTCTTTTTCTGCTTTCTTAGTGGTTGCCTCATGGTAAACACTATGTAAAAGACCTGGAATTGGGCAAAATAGAATTATAAACCCATGTTCTAAATATGTCACCTAACAGCAGGGTGTATTGGTCTTCTGAGGGATAGACTGGGGAGATGGGTACATTTTTTTGTTGTTTTTTTTTCCATGTGAATAGTTGAGTGTTGGCTGATCTGAGAGAAAGAAGTATTTTTTTTTTGCCTTTAAATCTGCATTTCTTAAGATCTTGGGGTTGAAGGAAAAAAAAAAAAAAGAGGAGGGGGACCCAACCAACCAAAAAGAATAAACTATCCAAGATACTACTGTTGCCCCTAGGCTGGGTGGAATTAGACTGGGGGGTGCCTTTTACTTCCCCTTCAAGGAAAGGTGTTATTAACAAATGTGCAAACCATATCCGCTTTGACGCACCACTTAGGATGATAGGATCATTTAGGTTGGAAAAGACCTTTAAGATCATCGAGTCTAACCATAAACCTAACACCATCAAGTCCACCACTAAACCACGTCTTTAAATGCCATGTCTACACATCTTTTAAATACTCCAGGGATGGTACTCAACCCCTTCCCTCAGCAACCTGTTCCAATGCCTGACAACCCTTTCAATGAAGAAATTTTTCCTGATATCCTGTCTAAACCTTCCCTGGTGTAACTTGAGGCTGTTTCCTCTTGTCCCATCGCTTGTTACTTGGGAAAAGAGACTGACACCTGAGCACTTCATATTCTGGAGCAGCTCCTCTAGACCCCTGTGGGCAGTTCTTCAGAGCTGCAGAACTCAGCCAGGCTTAGGCAGGACAGAGCAGCAGTGAGGTGGGCTCCAGAGGGTGTATGAGAGAAGCTGCCTGGAGCAATCAGTGGGTGCCTTTTCCTCAAGACTCATACACTCTATGGAGTCACCTGGCAACAGAGTAGAGTTTTGCAGGACCTTTGACTTCAGCACCTACGTGGCAGCAGGTGTGTCACCGATTTTATGTTGCTGACTGGTAGAAAGCTAATGTGCCTCTCTGTGTGGTGTGAGGCCAGTGAGAGACTGTGGAGACACTGGGAAATGCCACAACTAACGTGTATGTTCAAAGAGGGACTGGACAATATCATAGCGGGGGTGGGGGAAAGCCCATTGAGGGATATTAACTAAACAGGCAGATGCAACTTCTAATTGGAGACGTTTTTAAAACTGTACGCTGAATAGCTGGTGTGCAGAGTTTGTAAGAAAGCAGTGATAAGGTTTTAAAACCATGGAAATAGCTGGGAAATCCCAGCCTGAAGTGAAATCCTGACCTGACGTGAAACCCCACCTGAGGTAATCTCTGCAGCCTGTGTCACTGCTCATCTGAGTGCTGCGTATTGTTTCCACTGCAAATGTTTATTGGATGTTCACTGTGCTGGGGAGGCGGGGAGGAAAGGGAACTTCATGATGAAATCAAACCTAAAATAGGTGATACTTCCATATCATGGCGGAAATTTAAATGCACAAAAATCATGGCTCCCTGCTGCTGCTTGTTTGGGTGTTGGTTTGGTTTGGTTTTTTTTAATTCCCCTAGAAGTAACTTATAGAATCATAAAATGTTTTAGGTTGGAAGGGACCTTAAAGATCCTCTAGCTCCAACCAACCTGCCATGGGCAGGGACACCTTCCACTAGACCAGGCTGCTCAGAGCCCCATCCAGCCTGGCCTTGAACACTTCCAGGGACGGGGCATCCACAACTTCTCCAAGCACTGCGTAAAACTAGTAAATGATACGACCGTATTATAAGCTGACAACACGGCTCTCCTTCAGTGACTCTGAAAATCAACATCCTAGCAGCAAATACGTCAGTATTTCATCAGTACAGGTTTATAGGGTTTGGGGTTTTGTTTGGTTTGGGTTTTGAGGTGGTTTTTTTTTTTTTGGTCTTGTTTTGTTTTTAAGTGGAAATGCACCAGTGCCGGGTCTGTATGAGCCTGTGGAAGTGGGGTAGTGTGGAAGGTGGGCCTGGGCAGTGTGGAAACTTCTGGAAGCCTCAGGAAGTTGGGGGCCAGCATCGGGAGGGGACGGCCTGGGGAGGAGGGGGAGCCCTTGGCCCATGGCCTGCAGACGAGGGAGGTGTCAGGGACAGAGGGAGGCGGCAGCAGGGTGTTTGCCCTGACAAGAGGGAGCCAGAGCAGAGGGCAGGCCTCCTGCAACGAGCAGGGTGCTAGGGATCCATTTCCAGGACTTTAGCCGCAACCCTTGCGAATCTGAATGACTACTTAGAAAGGGGCTTAGCTGTAATTTGCATTCTTGCTGGAAATCTGCTTTACGCCGCAGGGCAGTGTGTAAGGCGATGGCGAGGCCACCACCTCAGGACCGTTGCCCGCTGTAAACCACGCAGTTGTCTGGTGGCCGAGTCGGTACATCTGGGAGCTGCTTGCCTCCTCGAGGCGGCAAAGGATGAGCCAAGGCCTTGCTTGCCTGTTCTGCAAGGTGCCGTGGACGTGGTGGGAACGGGGTGCAGGAGCAGATCCCGCCTGTGAGGGAGATGTGCCTGGAGGAGCCTCAGGAATGGACCCCAAGTCAGCTATGGCCCTGAAGAGGCAGCCGGCACGGCCAGGTAGGTTGGTTTGCTGACGAAATGCCAAACTGTGGCCTGGCCATGAAGGGCAGCAGGACAAGCTGCAGTCCAGCGTGGAGGGGACATGGAAGGTGGGTTTCTCTGAAAGAGCTGCTCTCAGGCAGCTGGGACCATGGGACAGGCAGGACGGCAGGTGGCTGTTCTTTGGCTGTCGAGGTTTGGCACGTCGGTTCTCACTGGCAGCGTGAGAGGGGGAGGACACAAGCCCCGTGCCTGAGCAGTAGTGCTCTGGTTGTGGCTGCTGTTGTGCAAGTAGTCAGGAGGGAATACAGAAACCACAGCACCTTTATCCTTAAGCGACTCTGCTGCCTTTCCCATTAATTTCAGGATCAGTCTGAAACCAATTGTTTATAAAACAATCTGCTAGGTTGCCAGAGTTGCTGTTTGAGTACTTCCAAGTATTGGCAGTCTGTCTATTGCTTTATACAATCTCACCACAGATGTTTTGAAAACAGTCTTCTGCCTCCTGTAACACCCTGGGTTGAATGTTCTTTCTCACGCTTGCTGGCTCTTCCTGAAGTCCCCAGCAACTCCCGCTTTGGCTAGTAAAGTACCAAATCTTAGTGAGAAAGTCTGGATACAGAATGTTGTGGGTTGTAGGCTCTTGGTTGCAAAGAATCGCCTTGCACTCGCTGGTTAGCTGTGAGCAGAAGTGGTAAGATGTCCTAAGAGGGACCAAGGCTTCCGAGTAGAGGTGTGTCTGGGATTTGGGAACCCTTTCTTGTTTTCTTTTAAATTTCCCTCAGTATCCCAGTGGTCATTAGTGAGGAGCTTGCACTTTGTTAGAGTAGTGAAGAAGCTGGTTACACCAGCTTTTATGTGATGAGAAGATGCAGGGAGCACATTGCTGATCAGATGGCTATCGTAAAGTTGGCAATTTCATGCCTGCGTATAGTGGAGGCCAATCATCTCAAGGCCGTCTCTCATCTGAGCAAGGCAACAGCAGGATTACATTGTCTTCCTATTAGGCAATAGTCTTGCCTGACATAAAATGAGATGGCTGGCGATTCTCATAATTGCATACAGCTATTTATTTTTTTTAGCACAGCTAGATTGTCTCACTCTTTAATAGGCAGCAAAATGGTAATGAGATCTTCTCGTCTCCTCTTGAATTCATTGCAAGCCATGCTGAGGACTCTGATGCTCCAACAGCAAAAAGGAGAGTAAAGCAGAAGTACAGGAGGAAGCAGTCTCTTTGTCTCTACCCTGAAATTAACTTGGTAGGAAGGGGTAGTCTGTTACCTTCTGTCTTAATGGTGAAATCTCTAGGATGACTGCTTCCCGCTCAACCCTTTATTCTCCCCAGCTAAAAGAGGTTTTATCATGTGCTCCTGTTGGTGCCATCAGGACCTTGTTAAGGGCTTTGCAGAACCGCCAGCAGCTCTGCGCCATGTAAATGCAAGCCCAACTCCATCCTTAATGCGGCAATCTCTTCCTGCCTGTCCTCCTGCGTGTGTGGTCATGCTAGAATTCAGCATTAAAACTAGTTAACTGTTGTTTGCAGGGAGAAGACTACAGCTGAGGAATGTAATCGGTTTATAATATGCAGAGATGTTTCACATAAGGGTAAGAGCCCAGGACAAGATGGTTTGAGAGTATGGCATGTTTCAGGGTCCTGGAAGGCTTGTCATGCTTATGGTTGCTGTTGTCAGATTCCACCAGTAAAGCAAAACCTATCTCACTGGAAAAAAAAGATTATGGTTAGGATCCACACAAGGACAAATAAAAAGCTTGTTAAAACTGTGAAGCTCACCTGTTTATAATAGACTAACTGGTGATAGAAGAAGAATATCTTGATAATCTGGTTGGGCGGTGTCATTGAGCCTAAACCTGACCAGATAACACTGCTGCTGTGAGACATGCTGAAGGGAACAGCCTGGCATGCTGTGTCAGGTTTAGGATTATCCAGAATTTGTCAAGGAAGTGACTGAAGAGCATAGTGTACAGTGATGAATGAAAAGTGTGTATGCAAAGCCTAACAGACCACTTTTTTTGTTTGGATGGCTTTTTTTGGTGTTTTTTTTTTTTTTTGTGGTGGAGTTAGTTACAAGTACAGTGAGGGTTGGTGCAAGAAACACTGAAGCTGGAATTGGCCAAGTCCTCAGGAATGGATGAAGGCTGGTGTTGATAGGATTCTGTGGCTTCAGTAACTTCTTGTTGATGGGAATGAAATGAGACGTGAGTTAAGAATGAAGGATGAGTAGCCATGCAAGGAGGTTCTAGTTTAGGAAAACTTCTGGTACTGTAAATTCTTGTTAATATATGGCGAATTTAGGGTTAGCTTTGGGATGGGATAGATTCAAGAACATCTTACTGCTGAATTCTAAAAAACTATAACACTAAAAAAAGAATGTTTTAGTTCAGGTGAAATGAGTTGAGAAGGTTGAGCTATTGATTGGCTTAGGTCTAGACAGTAAATGTAAACCGCTTTGTTGCCAGTTGGGTACAAGGTCCTAGAAAAACCTTTGACTGTGATCTCAACACCCGTGGTGCAGTGACGCTTGGGTACTGTGCCCAGAAAAACCAGCAGCTGTGGTCCACCTGCTACCAGTACTTTGTAACTTGGTCACGGGAGACAAAAGTTCAGTCTGAGTCCTTCCTAGGTGTAGGCTTTGTCACAGCATGTCAGTGAAGTAACTGTAAGGTATAGGATCCTACTGAACATAGTTCTTCTATCTGTGGAAGTCTTTTAGTATGTAAAACCAACTCACATTCTCCACATTTTTCTTGTGAACCCTGACTGCATCATAACTGCTGAGACCCCCTGTCTTCTAAATAACACCCTTGAATGCTGCTGTTTTCTTTCTACTTCTGCAAGCCTTGAGGGCATAATAAGAACTGTTATTTCCGTACTTGTTTTCCAAAAGCAAAGCCTAACCCCAGCTACACCTCCAGTATTCAAGATAGTTCGATGTTGCAGGCTCAGCCATAAATAAAGCACAAGCCCAGGAGCCCTAGCTGCAACAATTCCTGTCCACTTGTGCAAATTTCTGGGATTCATCAACAAACATCATCAACATAGTTACTTCCTATCCATAATCCTAACTTTAATAAAAGGCTGCTGAGGCACTGGGTCCCTGAAAGTAATCATGGCTTGGAGGAGCTTTCTGGCACGCAGCCACAGGTTACTTTTGGAAACCTACACGCAGGAGACAAACTGAAACTCTTTGATGTTTTTGGAAAAAATTTTGGAAAAAGAAGTATACATCCAGTCTGAACCCTGGAGTTCACGTAGCACTGAAATAGGCCTCCCTGCAAGCTCGGCAGGGGTCACCAGGACTTAGCCACAACAGCCTCATTATGACTGCAAGGCTTCTGCTATTGCAGTAAAAACTGTTCATTACTACCTCCTAATGCTGGTCTAAACTGTGGTCTGCTAAACCCTGATGATCTCAAAGCCGTGGTAGTTCCTAGGATGTTGCTGATGTCTACCCTTTGGGATATGTCTGTGAATGCAACTTAGTATTGAGTAATTTTATTCCTAACTTTATCTTTTAGTGAGAGCACAGTCATAAGGCTGCTTTGAAGTTCAGCACAGGTGACAGGACCCTAAACAGAACTGCTTGGTGTCTTGTCACCAGAGCCAAGGCTAGGACTTGGGCTGGGATTAAGATTCATTGTTCTGTCCTGCCTTGCCTACAGGGAAGAATAAGAGCTGGTTCCAAGAGAGGACAATGGATGTTTAAGTCCCAGTCAGGACAGCGTGAGGTGAGGCTAGGGTTGAGCAGCATTCAGGAGAGCTGGGGACTAAAAGGGGTTTTGGTGATCTACTCAGGGTTTGTAGTATTAAGAAAAAGACTAGTGAAGGCCTTGGCAAATGCATGAGGCTTAATGTTGGAAGTGGTCACTGGACCTGGACTAGCTTTAAAACTAAAATCAGGAAAAAATGGTTATTAGGTATGGACATATCAGTGAGCCCTGTAGGATATGCAGTGTTTGGATGAAGACTTGGACCACTATCACTACCCTTAAGTGAAGAGATGGCAGGCAATCTAGAGTCCTCATGAGGCCTTCAGTATACTCTTTGTGTTGACATGAGTCTTAAAGTCTGAATAACTCTGTCTTTGAATAAACCGCATGGTATTCATTTCCAGAAGGACGAAGATCTCAACTGAGCACAACACTCTTGTCCCAGAATCCACACCTTTCTATCTTCTGTTTAACCATTAAAGAGCCCTTACTGCCTGCTCCTACAGGATTCCCATGAAATACTCACCAGGGCAAAGCTTCTTGAGATCTAAGGTTTCACCTCAGCCATAAGTTGATCTGATCTTTGTGGGGAAATTGCACCAAAACAGCTTAGATGGGGTGCTGCAGAGTAATCAGCTGCTGATCTTGCTGTCACCATTGTCCTACAGCTGGGACCTGAAACTGTTCTTTTGTGAGTCGCACAATGTATCAAAGCACTGATTCTACTCCTTGGAAATCAAGAGTCTATCTAGTTAATAACTAGATAATAACTAGGTAATAGATGCATTTGACCTTGCCTCATTCCACCGATAGAATGATATTTCAGGATAAATCAGTTTTCCGGTTTTTAAAATGTCGTTGCATTCTTTTAGCAGTTTTTCTCCTTTCAGAGATTTTTCTCCCTTCCTCATCTCTCCCTACCCTCAACCCTTCTCAAACTAGGGACTCAAAGAAGGAGGGAGTGTTGTTATATGGGATAAATTGCCACGTTTTATCCCACATTTAGTTGCAGAACTAGCAGCTTGAAATGTTTTGATCTCTTAAAAATCCAGGGAGTGGGGCGCTTTGGCAGGATCTCTCTTTTCCCTTCCCTTGAAGGTCTCTGACTTCATTAGGCCTTGGAAAGGAGAATGAATTTTGAAGGCCTTTGAGGAAGTTGCTTTGATACAAAAAGGGCTCAAGTTCCTGTGATCTGTGCGTATGAGGATTTCTTTCTTGGAACCAGTTCCTCAGACCCATGTGGCAGACCGCCCTGTCATCTTAGTACAGTAACACTCCTTTCCAAAATGCTCCAAGGGGGGTCGTTTCAGTTTAAGGGAAAGAGGAGGAGGAGGGAGTTTCCCCTGTGCTTGCCAAGGTAAGAGGCAGTCCTCTTCTGAAGCCACTGCCAGCCCCTATTACCCTCAAGTGCTTCTTGTCATCACCTGCTCTTACCAGAGAGTTTATGAATTCCTCAATGGCTCATTTCAAACTAAAGTATCCATGTTCCTTCTAGAGTCTGCTGCTTACCGGCTGCATCCCAAATGCAAGGGCATGGGAGAGATTCTCAGAGCTTCAAACTTTAGCCATAAACTCTCAGCGTATTACACTAAATGTTGCCACCAGATTCAATCAGGGAATGCAGGGTGCCTCTCAGCAAGAGGAGATGAGAAGCTGGTTTAATTGGGACATCCAAAGATGTGGACTTAATTAGGCAATTTTGTTCATCTCATCTGGGGATAGGAGGAATCACTGCAAATAGCCAATGGAAAGTTTTATGAGAACAGTTAAATATCTGCTGCCACTTCTTGTGCTTTCCCATGCAGGTTGGAGCTCTTCAGGCTACTTTCAACGGATGCCAGGCTTTTTTATCATTTACAAGTGCTGCTCCCATCACTCCTTCAGCAGTCTTGTGCCACATACTGTTTTACTTGGCTGTTTCCCCATGGCGACTGTGCATTTCCCACATGTGATCCACAGCGGAGAGTGTCAAACAACTGTTTGGGTCAGATACCTCATGTAAAGGTGAGGTGACTCACAAACTCTTCTCATCCCAGAAAAACTCAAAGGTTATACCATCTTCCAAAGAGATACGCAGGCTGGCTTTCTTTTGTAACTTCTTTTCTTTCTGGCAATAATCTGCAATAACTTTTTATTTTAAAAGAAACAATGTTTTTGTTTCTTGTTGAAACGCCTACAACTTTTTTGTGAAAATTAATAAAATCTGGAATGAAAGGAATGAAGGGGATGTATGCTGCAGACTTTTTCTATTTTTCAGTAACTGAAAATCTTCAAAAGAAATCTGTCACATGTTGCCCTTAGTCTCTAAAAAAACTTTATTTCTTGTTTAGCCCCTGTGTTTAGGTAAAACACCTTACCCTTTCCCCTCTGTAATGTTAAGATTGATAGAGTTTTCGATTCTGGGAGAAGCAAGGAGGGGGATCAGCAGAATTGCTACCTTGGACTTCCGGAGGGCAGACTTTGGGCTTTTCAGGAGCCTGGTTGACAAAGTCCCCTGGGAGGCAGTCCTCCAGGGCAAAGGAGCCCAGGAAGCCTGGATGTTTTTCAAGAAGGAAGTCTTAAAGGCGTAGGAGCAGGCTGTCCCCATGTGCCGGAAGACAAGCCGCTCGGGAAAAAGACCGGCCTGGCTAAACAGGGAGCTAGTGTTGCAACTTAGGGGGGAAAAAAAGAGGATTTATGGCCTTTGGAAGGAAGGGCAGGCCACTCAAGAGGACTACAAAGAGGTAGTGAAGCTATGTAGGGAAAAAATCAGGAGTCCCAAAGCCCAGGTAGAATTAAACCTGGCTTCTGTTGTCAAGGACAACAAAAAAGTTTCTATAAATATATTAGCAATAAAAAGAGGACTAAGGATAATCTCTGTCCTCTAGTAGATGGGGCTGGTAACATAGTGACCAAGGATGAGGAAAAGGCTGAGGTACTTAATGCCGTCTTTGCCTCAGTCTTCAGCAGTAGGACCAGTTGTTCCCTGAGTACCCAGACCCCTGAGCTAGAAGACAGGGATGGGGAGCAGAATGAAGCCCCTGTAATCCAAAGGGAAATGGTGAGGGACCTGCTTCAGCACCTGGAGGTGCACAAATCTATGGGGCCGGATGAGATCCACCCAAGGGTACTGAAGGAGCTGGCGGAAGTGCTCGCCAGGCCACTTTGCATCATTTATGAGCAGTCCTGGACAACCGGGGAGGTCCCAGCTGACTGGAGGTTGGCAAATGTGACACCCATCCACAAGAAGGGCCGGAAGGAGGATCCAGGGAACTACAGGCCAGTCAGTCTGACCTCGGTGCCTGGGGAGGTCATGGAACAGATCATTCTCAGTGCTATTACATGGCACATGCAGGAGAACAGGGTGATCAGGCCCTGTCAGCATGGGTTTGTGAAAGGCAGGTCATGCCTGTCAAACCTGATCTCCATTTATGATAAGGTGACCCACTTAGTGGATAAGGGAAAGGCTGTGGATGTTGTCTACCTGGATTTTTGCAAAGCTTTTGACACTGTTTCCCACAGCATTCTCCTGGAGAAACTGGCTGCTCATGGCCTGGACAGGTGTGCCCAGAGAGTGGTGGTAAATGGAGTTAAATCCAGTTGGTGTCCAGTCACAAGTGGTGTCCCCCAGGGCTTGGTGCTGGGGCTGGTTCTCTTTAATATCTTTATCAATGATCTGGATGAGGGGATCAAATGCACCCTCAGTAAGTTTGCAGATGACACTAAACTAGGTGGGCGTGTTGATCTGCTTGAGGGTAAGTTGGCTCTGCAGAGGGATCTGGACAGGCTGGACTGATGGGCTGAGGCCAATGGTATGAGGTTCAACAAGGCCAAGTGCCGGGTCCTGCACTTGGGTCACAACAACCCCATGCAGTGCTACAGGATTGGGGCGGAGTGGCTCAAAAGCTGCCCAGCAGAAAAGGACCTGGGGGTGTTGGCAGACATCTGGCTGAATATGAGCCAGCAGTGTGGCCAAGGCGGCCAACAGCATCCTAGCCTGTATCAGGAATAATGTGGTGAGCCGGTCTAGGGAAGTGATCATCCCCCTGAACTCGGCACTGGTGAGGCCCCACCTCGAGTACTGCGTTCAGTTTTGGGCCCCTCGCTACAAGAAGGACATTGAGGTGTTGGAGCAGGCCCAGAGAAGGGCAGTGAAGCTGATGGGGGGTTTGGAGCACAAGTCTCATGAGGAGCAGCTGAGGGAGCTGGGGTTGTTTAGCCTGGAGAAGAGGAGGCTGAGGGGAGACCTTATCACCCTCTACAACTACCTGAAAGGAGGTTGTAGAGAGATGGGGGCTGACCTCTTCTCCCTGGTGACAAGTGATAGGACAAGAGGAAACGGGTTCAAGTTATGTCAGGGGAGGTTTAGATTGGATATTAGGAAACATTTTTCACTGAAAGGGTTATTAAACATTGGAATAGGCTGCCCAGGGAGGTGGTGGATTCACCATCCCTGGAGGTGTTTAGAAAAAGGGTAGATGTGGTATTTAGGGACATGGTTTAGAAGTGGGTTTTGTCAGGGTAGGTTAATGGTTGGACTTGATGATCTTAAAGGTCCCTTCCAACCTCAGCGATTCTATGATTTATAGGCTTCCTTCCTGGCTGCTAGCCTTCCCTCTATTGAAGAAAAATAAAAACAGCAATAAATAGATTCACAGTACTAAGGCTATAAATTTCTAAATTTGGTTGCCAAAACTAATTCATCATTTGAACATAGGCACAAACTCTGATAAGATATTGACCTGCAGCATTCAGCCCATTCCACGAATTTGTATTTAGTTACTGCACTTATTCCATGGGGGAAAAAATTCTACTTAAGCCAAAAATTGGTGGGACACTTCCCAACTAACATTTCCATAGTGATATGAGAGGTGTTACCTACCAGGCCCCCATGTGACAGAACTGTGGCTGTTTGGGAGCATTGTTCTGTGGCTCTGTATTTAGTTCAAGTCTCAGTACTGGGCATATAAATTTGAAGTGTGTTTCTCCTGTCTTTCTGCTCCCTCTTCATTTACAGTGCTATAAAAATCTCCTCCCCACCACCCCCCCCCCAGGTCTTAGTAAATATTTAGCTGTCTTTTAAATCTAGTACACAACATATTTATGTAAACTATCTCATTCCCCTAAAGGGTGCTCCTTAAATTATCTTATATTACTAGAGTAACGTGTTAGTACATATATTTGTATTTCTGCTTTTCTGTAATACATTTTCATGATTTTTTAAAGAAATTGTAAGTCTCCAAGTCTATCAAACTTCCAAAATTATTTTTCCAAAATCTCTCCATTAAACATATACATATAAGTTCAATTTTTAGACAAACTATATGAGACACAGTACGAACACTCTGTGGCCCACAATAAGCCTCTTTCTGTATTTGATTTCTTTTTTACAAATAACATTTATCTTCCTTACTTCTGATCTGACCTGACCTGATGTGGTATTCACTCTTCAGCAACCGTTTATCCTGGCATACTTTTGGTTTAGCTATAAATGAGGAGGCATTTTCTTTTATGCTCAGGGAGTTCCTGTGAAAATTGGTAAACCAGAGTGGCTCACTTGGGCTCTGACTTCAGTGGTAGTGGTGAAACAGGCAGAGGCAGGAGCCATAAAATTCAAAGAACCATTTAAGAACCTTGTTTCTAAAGCCAAGAGTTCCCCAAAGTAAGCCTCATCCCTCTAACTTTGGGAACATACCTGAGGTGCCCTAGATTAGTAGCCTAGTCACAGTTGAAAACCTAATCTAAACTGGGAGCTGAGCCCTCCAGTAGCTGGTGAAGAGAGTCTCAGGTTATAGATTACAGGCACTTCTTAGGCCCATTCCTATCCCTCTATCCATTGCCTGCAGAACCTGAACATGGGCAACTCCGTTACGCTTAGCACATACGGTTAACCTTCCATTTGATTAATCTCAAATTTAGCTGATTCTTTCAAGTTTCAACTCTTGAGTAAGATCTGGAATTTCCTTTGGGCTACACTCATTGCAAACATTTTTTGGGGTGTAAAACACATCTGTGGTGGTGATGGGGGAGAAAAATCGGTATGTGGAAACTTCTCTCTCCACTCCACCCTCATTGTCACCAATCCATCTTCATGGTTTAACATTTGTGATCTGAAGAATCTGTTCCCCAGGCCCTATTTCTGGCTCACTCTGCAAGTTATTCCATTTAACAGCCTTGCCAAAAGTGGTTGATGCTAGCATGAGGGAAAAGTCTAATGGCTTTCAGCTACAGTATTCACATTAAACCCGTCCGATAGAGCTGACATTAAGCTAAATGACGGCTGAACTGGAATGTTCTCCTCTCATTCAGTAGAACCTGCTCTTACTGAGGTGTCACATCCTTCCCACGGTGGCAATGCATGCTGTGAAACTGTTGAAGATCTACAGATCTTCCCTATTTACAGGGTTAACTGGCAAATGTTTTTGCTTTGCTGACTATACTAGAGATGTGCTGTTTCCACTTCACTGAAACTAACAGATCCCAGACTCCAAGGCGGTTTTTTGTTTTATTTTCCACTACAGTTGGCTTGGACCTAGGAACCTCAGGTAAAATATCAGTCATGTCTGTGGTCCCTGACACCAGCCAGGAAAGGCTATTTCAAGCACTATCAAGTAACGATTGTGAAGAGACTCCAGAATTCCTTGCTGAAAGCAAGCTGTTAGCCCTGTTGTTTAAAAATGGAGAAATCTGTTAGAAAGCCATGAGTATTCATCCTTGGGAAGCAGAAAGATAGGAGTGTGGACAAGGTCACATAGGCACTGCTAACGTCTCAGTTCCCTAAGTCTTGAAAGGGGCAGTGGGAGTGGTGGGTGGCTCTGCCATGCCGCTGGTCTCTGCATCACTGAGGTGAGCACAGACTCAGCATGTGATGGTGAAAGAGGGATGAATGCTACAGCTTTTGTAGGGTTTTAAATTTAACTAGTTCATGAGTATGTCGTGAACATAGTTCCCACCTAAATCAACAAGTAATCACATTTGTTCAGCTTCTTCCCCACTGTGCATTACAGTACCTTCCTGAGCATCCAAGTTCTGGAAACTGCACTTTTCCTTGCAATGCCATGACCAAAGAGAGCAATTCTGCTGCTCTGGTAGGGTCTAGATCTATTCTCCTAGCTGCTGGCCCATGAAAGGACAGAAAAGTCAAGCTTTCCTTCTGAGATCCTTAGCAGGCCACAATCCTGATTAGTTGTGGCTGGACAAGAACACCAGACTTCATTAGATATTTCATCCTTTCAAAATTCCTGAGGAGCCGAGCAAGGATAAAAAGAGTATCTACCAAATAGGGACAATAATCAACATGTAGGCTGCTGGCAACAACATGCAGAATGAGGTACATCCTGGTGCTGCTCCCTAATATTCTCCATTAACAGCCCACAGGCATCCTGGGGAAGGAAATACAGCAGACCAAAGGCCAGGGAACAGACAAAACAGGAAAGGGACAAGCACTCAAGACCCCTTGCAAATGAATCTGATTTATTAAAATGCATCCCACCTTCAGTCAGAAGCTTTATCAAGTGCCCTCCTGACCCATTGTCCCTCTGCCTCTGTCCCTCTGTTTGCCCTGTACATTGCCTATCCACGAGTGCTGCCTCAGCATTTGTACGCATCCCATTTTATCAAAATTGCTTGTTCTTTGACCAGATCTTTTTCTCATTCCCCTTCAATTGAGCCAGCTGAATTTTGCTTGGTCTCCTGTAACTATTTCCTTTTTTCTGCTCTCAGTCAGTTAGGGAATGGAGGAGTTTGCCTTCTTTTTGTCATTTCTCTAACTCCTTCCAAGCAGCTGGAATTTATTTTAATAAAGATCATTTCAATAGAGCCTGGAGCCGTAATACATGAGGCTGTGATCTCAGAAGAGCTCATAAATTAAGTAGGGTCAGCTCTGGTCGATGCATGCATAGGAGACCTCCAAGGACACCCTGTGTGCTGATCAGCCTGTGCCAGGGATATAGCAAGTGCCAGACCGTGTCTGCCCAGTAGGCTGTCTCTTTTAGTATGCTATCTCTAGCCACTGCCAAATGCTTCAGAGGAAGATACATGATCCCTGTGGTGGGCAAGTTATTCTTAACCAATTCTGATATCCTTCTAGACTTTTGTCACATGAAGCTGTTGGTCTGTTGTCTCACATGTGCAAGGGTAGTTGGGGGACACTGGGCCCTGGCTGCTTACACAACGCTGGACCACTCTCTTGACACTAGTACCAAAGGCACTCTTGTAGGCTGCTCTGCAATCAGCCCTATTTCAAACTTCACTGCCTGTCCTGAAGGATGAACACACCACAGAGGTATCTTGACTTCATGAGGGAAGCAGCCAGCTTGAACATACGCTTTGGAATTTTTCCTCTGAAGCTAGACAGTAAGTGTGGTTTTAGAAGACATACAGTCTTGTCATAAAGACTCCAAAAGATGGTGACCTCCACAGCTATGCTGTTGTAGCTCTAGCTGCCCAGAAATTACATCTTACTTAAATAAGACAGAATTTGTCTTGTTGAACTTCCAGCTGTTGGCTCACATATGTCTTTGTCAGAAAGCCTGCCTGTCTGCCTCCTTCTATTAAATGCTTTTCTGTGTGTAAATCCCTATATTCAGCAATTATGTCACCTCTAAAACTTCTCTTCTGTAGGCTGAATTAGTTGAATAGAATAAGCCTTACATTCGAAGTCTTGTTTTACAGTTCCCGTGGTGCCTACTACAGATAGCCCCACTCAGCGATAAAGCCTGTGTGCTTTGAAATCCAGCAGTGTGTTTTTAATGCACGTTACAGTAAAATCCACTGATTTGACAGCAAAATAATCCTTTAGGCTATGTTTGACAGTAGTTTTTCTTCATCAGTGGACATACTAATTTAACCTTTCCCCTCCCAAGTCAAGGAAGCTTCTGAAAATACTAAGCATTTTTTTTTTTTAGTAAATGTTACCTGCTTTCCTGCTACCTTGGCCTTGACTTGGTGGTTGAAGTGGTTGAAGACCTGGTCTCTGTTTTCTGGAATAACACGATGTGGAAAGCGTGGCCCTCAAAGAGCAGGAAGGCCTCCAGGTCAGTAACTTTGAAAAGCTGTCCTGTGACCTTCCCACTATAGAGGGATGTACCAAGCTCAGGAGAACTCTCTTCCCTTCTTTTATAGTCTCTGGTGGTGTTGAGTGAGATAGGGCTATTTGTTTTCCTTCTCTTGTTATTCTAGTCCCTTTTCCTCTTGTCATAATGTGTTACTTCACCAGCCTTGGAATCAGAGTTTGCACAGAGCTATTATTCACAAGAAGATGAAATTCTTAGCACTGCTCTGCTCTCCACTTCTCTTTCTTGGTGGCTTTTTTTTTTCCCCCGTAGTTTCAGGATTATCTCAACACTTCTAAAGCAGAAGCATCAAGCTAGAGCCAAACAGGGTTAGAGCAGTAATTAGGTGGACTTTTTCCATTGACAAAACTGCTAACATTTCTCATTTCTAAACAGGGGTTCCTTCTGTGATTTCCTTAGGTTTTTTTAGTCTAGGGTGAAAAATCTGTTGTCTGTCTGGACTGCTTAGTGTTTCAGATTTTATTGGTTTGAATGTGAAACACTTCAACAACAGCTTCTAGATAACAGACAAGCAGATGCTAATCTCCAAGTCTCACTTGACTTTTGAGTTTGTTTGGTATCTGAATCTGAGTCCCTAAAGGGGCTGTGACAAAGCACAGCGTTAGTTGGTGTTGCCAGTGAGCTTCGTCATCTTCTGAGTGTCTGTTTGTCTCTGCCATCACCTGAGTAAAGTTCCTTGCATGATGTAATAGGAGTGGCAAATATTCTGGGTCTGGCTACTAGTGCTAATGCATGCTCCTGAAGTTTTGGCTGAGCAACAACAAGGATTCAGACAGATGGTTTTGCTTGTAGCTGACTGGTTTTAATCTGTAAGGGCTCTGTTTTATTTTCTTCCTGCAGCAAAGAAGATAGTCTTCAGCATACAGCCTGTGTTTCAGTTGTAATTTTTCCCAGGTTCAGTTTCCAGGACCTACTGCATACACCTGTATATCCAATATCTCTTGTATGTTGTGCTGTCGGTATCAGGAGGCTGTCCCTTAGGTTTCCAAGGCAGCCTTATCCAACTTCAGGAATGCTACAGGAGCCTTCTTAGTAGCTATTAGGTGCCATGGATGACTGGGTTTAAGTCGCGGAGACTGTTACGCTACTTAAATGTTTCATGTAGGAGAAAGGTATACTTAGTAGAGTCAAACCGAATGGAGAGTGGGAGGAAATTGAATCACAAGTTCTAAACATGCAGTGAGAAGGAAACTTTAAACATTTTTCTTTCTCTTTTGCAGAAACATATATAATTCTGTAATAGCTTGTGATGTGATGTGTGAATGAGTGTGGATGTCTCAGTTTCAGATTGTGTCTCCATAAGGTGCTACAGATTTTTTTCTGTTTGCTTGTTTGCTCTGGACATTTCATTCAGTTCTTCTGCTGAGCTGGTAAATAGTGATCTGTGTATTATTTTCCAGATCATGATAAAATAGCTTATCCTCGATCACTGGGCACTGCTTGATGGAGGTGTTAGCCCCCACTGATTTGAGATTTACCACCTCTTGAGATTAGGAAGATCTTGAAAAGGAAGAAAGAATGTGGTATGAATACTAATACACTTGTGATAGCTTTGGGGTGATACAGAAGAGTCATTGGCATGAACTAGATCTAGGGGCCTCCCCTATGTCAGAGCCAGAGTGCACCAACAGGCTCTGCAACCTTTCCCTCCCCTCCCCATAAAGGGCTTCGGCTGCCTGTGCCCATGGCCAGCTCTGATAGGCACAGCTCTAACCTGGGGTTCAGCTGCTGTCACAGAAGCTGTGTGAGAGCTGTGTGAAGCCTTCTCAGGGTCTCGCCCCTGGAGATACCTGGGAGAGTGCTTGGGGGAGCTACTTTTAAACTCAGGCCCTTTGTCCTGAGCTATGTTGGAGATATACCTGGTCCCTGACCCAGTGACTTGAATTCATGGCTTGACGTGAGACATGCCTTGCCTTTGTGGACTTGTCTGGCAACCACTGGGCTGAGGCTGACCCTGGTTAGAGTCACTGGACCTGCTCTGCTTCCTTGCTCATGTACTGCGGGCCTATTGGTGAGGGCACTGCCCCGCCTGCCCTGGTGTCACCCTCAGCCCCTTGCAGAGCATCCTTCTCTTGCTGCTCTGACACCCTGCATCTGGCAAAGCTATGAGTGAGATATGCAGGGCATCCCTAGCTTGTACTCCTAAAACCTTTGCAACGTCACATACCACAATGCATTTTTGGAATGCATCAGAGAGGTTAAATGCTTGATTTGGAATATTAATCACCTCCTTTCTATAAAGCCAAGTTCTCTTGGTACTATCAATTTAGCTCTTCAAGGTTCAAGGGTAAGGAAAAGCCTACATAATAGATGTGGGAAGACTTTTAAAAGACAAGATAGGCTTTTCATACATAATATCATAACTTCAAGGTCCACTAGCTAGCACTAGTAACACATGATTTATTCCAAAATAGTTCCATGTGCTAATGTATTTTGAGAGGTCATTTGTGCCTTTTGTGGGATTGCTTAAATATATTAGATTTATGGAAAGTTAATTAACAGCAGTCCCAGCCTCAATCAATTAATGAACTACAGAGTGCATTTATACAGATCCAAACCATACAATAGGTACGGTGTCTCATGTCACTCTGGAAATGTATCATAGGGTTCTGCACCACTCAGAGTGTTTTCAAATAGAATGTCTTTATAGTTTTTATTTCCAGTCTAATCAATGGCGCTGACAACATTTCAGAGATCTTGCAGTTCATCTGAGAGAAGCCTTTACCACATTTCCAGCAAGCAATGGGAATTACTCTGGTCATATTCCATGTGTGCTGGGCTGAGCTTATTTTACCGCAGCCTTTACGAAAGTGTTTTCCAGCTGCTCCTTTATTATCTGACCAAAGAGACTGAAAACAGAGGCTGGAATAAAAAACTCTCACAGGCCACTGGAGGACATATGGGGAGGCTGTATGAGGAGGGATTTTCTGGCTGAGATTCTTGCTTCCAAAGCCCTTGCCACATTCTGCATTCCACCTAATCCCCAAGATTCAGATGCTAGCACCACTGGGGCAATCTGTGGGTCGTTTTCCCATCAGTAAACTGAGCAGCTTGCTGGGTGCAGATGACTGACTCCTCATTGCCCGGAGATTCTCTTGACTGCAAAGAGTTCCCAACACCCTGACTGAATGCACTTTGCTTACAGTAACAGGTCCTGACTTCTAAGATAAAGCCAGTAAGGAAGGAAGAGTACACCAACCAAAGTGACCCTTAACTTCTCAACATGTAAGTATCCTAAACTGTGGGAAAAACTCATCCATGTTTCTTGAAGTCTCTACAATCCCTTCTTTGTGTCCTCTTTCAGGGTTGAACAGACAGGAACTAAATGAGACAGCAATCAGCCTGTATACTTAATTGGTGCAGTTTCCCTTGAGTGGCCTGTTGCTTTTAGGCATAGATGTAATCTGTTGTGTATGACATCCATATCATAGATATTAGAAATAAAGGGGGTAAAAAGGTCTGTTTCTGTATGCTATCCATCTCATCCATTCCCCCTTTGTCATTGAGGGATTGTCCTCTATGGTCAAAACAGGACTGGGAAAAAGTACTGATAGTATCTCAAAGGCACAGTCTAATAAAACTTGCTAAAATAACTACTTGGGGAAAAGCAGAGGATCTCCTCTGTTTCTGTAGCCCCTCCATGCCGCAGAAGCTGGGTGAGTTGTTCTGGGTGAGTGCAATTAGAAGGTCCGTGCTTGTGTCTACAAGGAGGGTGTAAATACCAAGATTGTGAGCTTGGAAGTAGTTTTAAATTCCCTACAGAAGCAAATCGAGAAGCAGTGAGCAGCACATCACTGAAGAAGAAAGTTTATTATGTAGTGAGTATTGCACTTGTGTAATCATAGAATCATAGAATGTGTTGTGTTGGAAGGGACCTTTAAAGGTCATCTAGTCCAACCCCCCTGCGGTAAGCAGGGAATATTGCCAATAATATTGCCAACAAAGCCATAGCAAGACATCCAGGCACTTGGGATACCTCCCACTTCACCAAACCCACTTGTCTTACTGTATCTCCACTGCTACACACCCTCAGCTGTTCCCCTGGGCACCAGAAGTCAGCAGAGCATGAACGTGTGTGTTCCCTACTTGGTGCCTCCTTGCCCTGGCCTTGTTCTATAGGCCTGCAAATCAAAGGCCTTTGGGATTTCCTTGCTTTTTCCCTGTTCGTCTTGAAAAGGTGGCAATCACTGAAACTTGTCCAATGGCTGCAGTAGGTACACAGCTATATTCTAACAGGTTTTCTGACAATCTCCCTCTTAGCCATTGGGACCACTTAACAGTGGGGGCATCTATCTGTGGGCCACTATTCCATACATCTTAAGAGAGAACTTGTATCATCAAAATTATTTTACTGTGCCATGCTCTGGTCCCCATCTACAGGACACTAACACCAGGCTTTGTCATCTTCAAGTCTAGTGATCTGGGATCAAAGCAGCTCAGATTCATCCTGCTCCTGCAAATTAGCTCCAGTCGGCCAATGCTCAGCAGAGTCTAGTTCATTCAGTCGAACTGCATTTTGACATGGGGAGTAGCACAGCAGCTCCTGACTTAAATGTAACCATACTCTAATATAGTCTACATATCCACCTATTACTATCAGCAATCCCTGATCCTACT
The DNA here is from genome assembly GCF_963924245.1 of Chroicocephalus ridibundus. Lineage (NCBI taxonomy): Eukaryota > Metazoa > Chordata > Aves > Charadriiformes > Laridae > Chroicocephalus > Chroicocephalus ridibundus. Next base: position 48,395,529 of record NC_086287.1, on the reverse strand, counting down.
ACATGGTGTGAATTGCTCCACTACTTTTCTTATCTAGTTCCTTTGCTCCTAGCCACATGTCAAAAAGATGGCTTCTTAAACTCTGATCCCACTTCTCATTTATGCCGTTTCTGTTTCAGGGAGTAACCTGCATTGTCATAAGAAGCTGTTGAAAACTCAAGGGGAAGCTTAATCAAAACTTTCATTTAGAAACCAGTAAAACGTGAGTGATAGTTTTGCTTCCTCTGGATGAGGAAGAGTTAACAATTTCAAGACAGTAAAACATTGATTCTAAATGGGGCTGCAGCCATTTCAGATTGAATGTTCTTTCTTGATAGGTATTTGGATGGGAGACTTCTAAGTAGCAATTTGGAAGGTAAGTGTTAACCAGTGGTTAATACTTTATTAGAGTGCTAGAGGGCACTGTACTGTTGAAGGTACTGTTTATGGATCAAATATAATAGCTAGGAGCTAGACAGTTTAATGGTTTAAGATTCCTTTTCACTTTTTGTTAGAGAGACATGTTAATCCTGACAGTGTTGTAACTCATAACGATTGCACTCTTCCTGTCTCAGACATGCTGTGTTTAATTCTTTGTTGTCCTGACCCTGTGGACTCCTTTCTTCTGAAGATGTGCAAGAAAATTGCTGCCATTCTGGATCGAAAAACATTCCGCATGCAGTTTGCACTAGCACAAATGCCTACACATTGTTCAGGCAACATAAAGTCTGTAATGTCTGGAAGGCCATTAGCATTTGCTTGTGTAAGTACAACTGTGGTCAGCAGTGCTCCATAAAAATGGTCTCCTATCCAATTAGATCAGCTTTACAGTTGATAGATAAGGATGAAATGTACTTCTAATTGCTGTCAGTTTAGATAAACAGAACTTAAACCCCTTTTTACAGAATGCCACCAGTTGTCTTTAACACCATCACAAAGCTGGTGTCCATCTTTGTGACTTTAAACAGTTCTCACCTTGTGCACTTCAGTGTTACATGTTTCTCCAGGGAAAATCGCTTGTTTCGTCTCTGCTGCTGGACTTTTAAGTTGAAAACGAAAAATAGTGTCACTATCTGAAAAATTCATACCTTGTCGACAAAGTTCTTTTTGTATGTTTTGTTCACACTGTTTTTTTTTCAGAAAATGTTTCATAAACAAAACATTCATATGTTTGTCTAAAATATTATGATAGTTTTGGTTTTGGATCAGAATTCAATTTCAAAGTTAAACATGAATTTTCACGTTTGAAAATTTGTCTTGGTTTTTTATTCTTGCTTCCATTTTTTCTTACTAGGAAGGGAAAAAAAGGAAGACAGGATTTTTACCTCCTTTTTGAAAATTTTTGTAATTATTAAATTTCCTGCAAGTATTTCTTTTCTTCTTAAAGTTTTGCAACCCCATGTTTTCACTTGGAAATGTCTCTTAAAGTAACTTGACTAGTTCTCTTTTTGAACTGCAATCAGTGTTTATAATATAAGTTCTTCCTGTATATACAAAACGTGAGGAAAATGAAGTTAATGCTCTTTCTGGCTGATTCCATTACCCGAAATATCAGTCCCAGACTGTGATATCATGACAGCAAACAAGTCCTGAATGATGAACAGTCTGTGTTTTTACATGGCCCCAATTAGAAATCCACATGGTTAACAGATCCGTGAAATCTTCTGTCCAGAAGATAGGTTGCAATGGGAGAAAGTGCCCCGGGAAAGAGCTTTCTGGCAGCAAATAGGTTGTGGATTTGGACTCAGGTCACTTATGCAGTGAAGGGACCGCATGCAACTGATGACCAAGGAGACTCAAAACTGTGCGGGTAGACACCGACAGAGCAGATGCTGCTATAAAAATAACAGTGAATTTTATTGCAAATTTCTTTTTTCTTCTCCAATTGTGGGAATTATCTCTGAAGAAAGAAGATCACACTGGACACCTGAGCTCCCTTCGGTGGCCTTTCCTATCCTGCAGAACATGGCCTCTTTCTCCATCTTGCATAGCTGTGCCTGCAAATCCCATCTTGCATGTTCCCAGGCGCCTGTTTCCAGTGCAATTTCTGCTTGGCAGTGAACTGCTATTTTTCCTGCTTCCCCTCCCATCCCCCAGCTCATGTTCTGAGCAGCTGTGAGGTGGGCCGATCCCTTCTGTAAAAAAAATCTAGCCGTTGGCCTGTCCTAGGAAGAGAATTAGCTATCCATGCTGCTCTGCATCCCGTGCTTCTTTCATCTTCCTTCCTTGTCCCTTCTCATCTCAGCTTCCCTTTTTACTCCCCTGCTGATACCTTATAAACTATAGTTCTCTCTCATTTTAATCTCTCCTCCCCCCCACCAGTTTAATGGATTGAAGACGTCAGAATCATGTAGCAAATTATTCCAAGTCCTAAGAATTCTTTCTAGAAGTGGCTGGGAATTTTTGACATATTGGGGTTTTCTGGGGAGATATTTTTATGACTGTGCTGGGTTTAATTAAATTTCAGCTCATATCAGGAAAGCGAGAAAGACTCCAGTACTGTCTGACAGTCACCTGGAAGGTAGAAAAAGAACTTGAAGCTTGATTTACAACATTTCAGGAAGTTTCTTCCAGGTTGTATGCACCTCCCTCTCCAAAATACGGGAAATTTCAAAGATGTCCACATACTAGAAAATGTTTTCCTTACTAGCTGTTGCACATCTGTGATTAGTTTATAAGGGTTTAATTTTGTTTAATTTTGATCTTTAGCTCCTTATCCTACAGTATGCTGAAGTATCTGAGTTGTTTGGGTTTTTTTTTGTTTTATGACACTGCCAGTGGCTAGAATCTTTATGCACAAAATCTTCCTTGCAGAAGATCTCATTAGTCTGTATAGCAGTGGGTGGCACAGTCTTCCATGCTACAAGATCTTGCAAAGCTGCAAAACTGCTGGACGAAGACAGCGACGTTTGCTGCTCATAAGAAAGCCTCGGGTGATGGCGACTGCAAATGCTCCTCATTAACTGATACGTGCTCCTGCTTTTCTGACATAGTCCTACCCTTACAGCACACTTGCATGCTCCTGGGTGCTGTTTCTGGTCTACGCTTTACCCTTTTTTCAAAATGTAGATTAAGCATGGGATGGTGGCCAGCACACAGGGAAGCAGCATAATGGCTGAAAGCGGGAAATAGCCAATTAAAGGATCAAAGTCAGGGAAATTAAGCCTTGAGAGGAAAGGGCACAAATAGGGTGGGGCTTGGAAGAGCACAGTAATAGCAGCCCCCAGGGGAGACACCAGAGTAGGAAATGGGACTAGAATCAAAGAAGCAGAGGGAAAAACACAACTGCTATCCCTTGCAGGGATTGACTAAGAAAGGAGAGAAGCAGCACAGGAGGAGAGAAAGGGAAAAACTGTGTACTATATACGCTGGTTTTGAAAGTTCTTTAGCTCCTGCACTCTCAGTGGGGCCCACCTGTAAGTAGTGCTGTGCAAGTAGACCTCCCAGTATGGCTCGGTAGCTGAGTTAGCCACCAGTGAGGGCTCCCACTTTGCTTCTCAGCAGCCTCCTGGTACCAATGTGCTGCCTTTCTCTCTCCCTCCTTGCTGCCAGTGCCCGGGTCCCTCCTTCCCCTGCTTTCTCAAAAGCCTCTATCATCTGACCTCTGCTTACTAATATGCCCCTGCTTTTGACAAGCTAGATCTTTGTTTTTAATGCCTTGACTGTACGTAGTTTGCGACCCTGTTTAACTAAACTAGGTATTTTTAACTTGCTGCAGCATGGCAGTGAGAATGTTCATACTTTGGAGTAGGGGGAGCCTACGCTTACTCTGCTGAAATCAACGTGAGCTGACTTGAACAGCACTGATATAGGACACTCCAAAGATTAAATAAGAGTGTCCTTCCTGACTGGGCTTTACTGAGCCTTTTTTTTTTTTTTTTTTTCAGTCTATGCACAATATGAGCTCATTCCTAAAAGTTGCCCAAGAGACACTTTTGTTGTAAAAGGTTTTTCATGGAAAATTAGATGTTTACAAACCAAGAAAAATGCTGAAATGTTTGTTTGGGTTGATTTTTTTCCCCTGAATCATTTTAAATGGCAATATGCAAAGCAAAGTAATTTTTCTTGTATGTCACACTGTTTCATTAAGGCACTAACAGAAGACACTTGATCTAGAAATTAAGATAAGTTGCTTCAATCAGTACTAAGTAGCAGGTGCCCTTAGTGATTAAATGTAATAGAGTATTTCCATTATTCTATTAAGCTTTATGTCAGCAGTTGTCATAGTTCCTCTCATATCCTGAAATACTGTGAAAACATCTCAGAACAGCATTCCAGAATCTTGGAACGAATGCTTTCTGAAAGTGAGGAATATAAGGATTTTCACTGCATAGAAAATTTATAGAAGTTGTGTTTGGTCTCTAGCAGATTAAAAGCCAGGGACTGAAATATTTTCTTTTCCTATGAAGGATGAAGTATTAGGTCTGATAGTACAAAGCATTGCTGACACAATATAGGTGCTATTCTACTTCTTTATTTACTATATTATTTGTGAAGAACACAAAGGCCCCCTTCTGCCGAGTAGCGTGCTCTTTCCCTGCCCCTTGGTGCTTCTCACATGTATTGAGGGTGCTGGGGAAAAAAACTGACACCCTAAACCCATTACACAGCAAGCTAATTTATTACAGCAGCAGATACAGAAAGAGAAAAACACTGGAAAAAATACTTGAATGATGATTAGGTCAGTACCCTGAGCTTTTAGTTGCCATTTAAATTTAAATATGCACTGCTACATGAGGTAAATAGGCCAAATGAGTCCACCGAGAGCCTTGGTAACACGCAGTCTGAGACACTCATAGCAACATACCTTGCAAATGACTATGGCCTGGCTTCTTGCGGTCAGCTACTGGGAGTGACTAGCCTATATCACACACGCCTGCATAAAGCACTTGTGTGGAACAAAATGAAGCTGTAAAAGCTGATAAAACTGTAAACAATACCTTGAGGTGGGTTATTGAGGCAACAGCAAGGGGGCTCATGCTTGGTGCATTGAGCGCTCTCAGTCCTCTCATTCATGTCACGTCTGCATTTAGGTTTGACAATATCTTTTCTGGGTGTATATTACATTACAGAACTTGACAACTGTAGAATTCCAAGTCTGACAATCTTGTAAGTTAATAATGGACTTTTTTCTCAAAGTAACCAGGAGGGAGGCATAGACAATGACTTATCTACTTAATTGAAATCTGAGGAGTTAAGTTCTGTTTTCATTTCTGTCAGCACAATCCCAGGGAAGTCAATCATATGGAACCAAGTGTGCAATTTAATCCTAAATTGTTTGTTATATTCAAGATGCCTGTTTCCACACTGGGTGGGATTCTACCCATTCAAACTGAAATAATTTAATTTCTTTCTCAGTCAAGCTTTCACTGACTTTAACAAACCCACATATTTTTCCTGACAACTGGTGCAAGACGGGTGAGGTAGCACTTGTGTAGGAAAGAGTGGTGGGGTATGTACCCTCTCCTACAGCCTCACCTCTAGCAAAGTGGGAGAGAATCGGGGAGGGGTTGTGATAAGACATGGAACTCCTTTTGTTTCATCTACTACCAAAATAGTAATGTGATTCTGTTAATTTAGATAAATACCTAAGGGCCTGGTTCTACTTTGGCTTACATCAACTGTTTGTTATACCAATGTGTAATACAAATGTTGCCAATTCTGAGATAACAGCTCTAGTTCAGTGTCCTTTCTGGCTGTGTTACTGCTCTGAGAGACAAGTTCTTTGCCCAGAAACTTTAGCAAAAGAAAACCACAGGCTGCGGTCAGGAAAAATGGCATTCTTTGAAAAGGTTTCTCAAATCTTCAGCTAGGCTCTTGCTGACTGAGATCGAATAGATATAGTGATGGGATCTTGGCTGCTGTTCCACACATTCAAAACAAAAAGGCAAATTCGGTGGTGATCTGATGGCAGGAGTAAGCCCAGCTCCTTCCATACTGCCTGGTCCCATCCAAGGATGCTGGCGCACGTGCTGTCAGGCAAGGCCTGACTTGCCTGCTGTACTGAGGGGTCCTCAGGATACATTCTGTGTGCATCAAGCATCAGCACTCATCCGCGGCACTGATTTTTGATTTCTGCAGTTTGTGGTGGAAAAAAATCCATAAGCAAACAAAAGGTATTCCAGGCCTTCCTGAATCTGAGGGAAGCCTCATGGATACATAAGCGTCTCAGGCCACAAAGCAGGGAAAGAAACTTAAGCCAGGTTTCCTATATTCTCAGGAGGTAGCTTTCCTGGTGGGCCATTTAGGAGGAAGACAGTACTATAGAAAGTCTAGTCTCAAAATACAGGTAATGAAGACCATATTTTTTGGAAAAAGTCATAGACCAACTGAGGTCAAAAGGGACCTCTGGAAGTCAGCCAGTCCATCCTCCCCAATGAAAGCATGGTGAACTTTGATTGGGTTACTCAGGGCTTTGTATCCACTCAAGTTTTGAGTATCTCTGAGAATGGAGATTCCTCCATTTCTTGGGGAACCTATTCCAGTGTTTAACTCCCCCATTATGAATATTTTTCGCCTGATATTTAGCCAGAATTTTTTGTGTTGCAACTTGTGTCCATTGCCTCTCAGGCTGTCACTGTGTACCTCTGAGGGAAGTCTAGCTCCATTTCCACTAAGGATTCCTGTTCTGTAGTCAAAGACAGCAATAATATCTCCCCCTAACCTCCTTCTATTACGGTGAAGAAGCCCAGCTCTCTCACTCAGCCACTCAGTCAAGTGCTCTGACTCTTCTCTTAAGTAAGTCTTAAGTCTTTGTTGGACTTGCTGCAATATGTCAGCGTCCCTCTTGTGCTGGGGTCCCAAAACTGACACAGTACTCTAAGCGTAGTCTCACAAGTGCCAAATGGAGGAGAATAATCACCCCTGACTAGCTGGCTCCACGCTTGCTAATAAAGCTCAGTACACGGTTGGCTGCCTTTGATGCAAAGGTACGTTGCTGGCTCATGTTAGATTTGTCTTCCATTAGAGTCCCCAGGCCCTTTTCTGCAAAGTTGCTTTCTATCCAGCTGGTGCCCACTGAATGAAAGAATTCCCTGGCTGTGGTCAGGACAAATGGCATTGACGGAAATATAGATCCTCAAACTGCTGCTCTTGCATGGGATTATCCTGTAGCAACTGCAGGACTTTGAATTTGTTTTTCTTCAAACTCCATCAGGTCCCTCTCAACCCATTTTTCCAGCCTGTCAATGTCACTTTGAATAACAGCCCTGTCCTCTAGCATCCAAATTTGGTACCATCCACAAACTTGCTGAGGTGCACTCTGTCCCAAAATCCAGTTTATTAACATAGAAAACACTTGACATTAAAAAGTATTGTCCCCAGTATTGATCCCTAGGGACCACTAGTCATGAGGCACAATGCTTTGAGCCTGGACGTTCCTCCTATTTTCCACTTACTTCATAGTTCACCTATTCAAATCAAATCTCACCAGTTTGACTATGAGGATACTACGGAAGACTGTGTCAAAAACATTTCTGTACTCAAGGTAAAACAATGTTCACCACTGCCCTCTCATCCACAAGCAGAGCATACAATTTGCTAAAAACCAGTCACTTTATGATCAAATCCAGACACCAGTCCTTAGGGAGAGGCAGTGCAGAGCAAGTTCTCGGTGTTCCCTGGCTTCTGCCTTCCCTCCAGAGGTCTTCCATGTATGAGAGCAGTTCCAGCACATAACTTCATTCTTCCAGGCCCCAAAGCTATATACTAGTTTCCCATGCAGAGCTCAGCTTCCACATGCTTTCCTTCTCATGTTAATAAGAAAGGAAAGACGCCAAGTACTTGGGAAAGCGTGTCCCAAACCACAGTCACACGTAGGAAATCTCCTTTTGGCTTCACTTGATAGTGTTTTGTTTCCATCCAGTCTCTGCACATAATCTGAAGATGATAACGTCCTTCTGTGGGGAAAGCATAAATGCTCTATGTCAACCTGATAATCCCAGTTTATTTTGCACACAGTACTAGAGATGTTTATTCCTCTAGCTGTCTCCTAGCATCCTGGTAAGTCTCTCTCCTGTTTGTTTCTAATGTACTAGTCAGTGTGATCTTTAGAAAATATATTCAATTATTATTATTATTACCAAGCTGTCTGGAGATGCTCATGAAGTTTATGATGATGATGCTATAGGAGGTGGTATCCAAACGTACTTTACTCAGACATTTTTTAGCTAAAAAAGACAAAGGAAAGGCAAGAGGAAAACAGAGAGTAGTGAAGCAACTTGCACAGTATTGTTCAAATCAGGAGCAGAAGCAGGATCCAGGGATTTAAAATCTATTTGATCACCTGCTAGACCACAGGTTCTGCAAATATGCTGTGGTTGTTGTCCACATGCCTAGTCCATGCTAGTCTAGGCCATAAAATACCTTTTATATTTCTTTAATTCCTTGTTCTTTGTCAGTGCCCCAAAGTTTCCCAGCTCTTCCTAACAGCTACCAAACCTAAGATCACACAATTCACTTCACAGGAACACAGGAGTTGTGTACAGAAATCTTAATCCCTGCTCTTGCAGGCATTTCTAGAACCCAGGTCCTATGCATACCAATCTTTATCTCTGAGTCCTTTTGTTTGTCTCCCTAGACTTTTTGGGTTAAGATTCAATGCTGTGTGACTCCACGCTATACATACCGTAATTGTCCACTGGTCTCAGGAGAAGCTGATTCTGAAAATGTGTGGAGTATCTGGTCTTTGGCAGGCCAAATCTTCCTCCATTACCTGCAGAAGAATGACTTCTCTTTCCTGGTCCTGCAAGTAGATTTTTCTTCCCCTCCAAAATTTAAATTACTCTATTCTGCCAAAATTTCCCTCAAGGAAAGATAAAAACATTCCTGGGACTGTGTGATTAATCCCAGGAGCTTTTGCTGAAGTGTGCCCTCTAGAGATATCTTTCTATTTCCCCTGCAAAATCACCCTGGACATGGCAATAAGCGCAGCCTGCATTCAGCCACTGAATTAGTGCCCATGAAACCCTGGGTATGGGGAGCTGGAGTGCTGGTGCTGTATTTTTATTCTCAGTTGTGGGTTTGGATTCTGCAAGACCTGGCGGTGGACCCTGGCTGGAGAAAACACGACTCAAGAACACGCTTCTGCTGCTGCCACAACCTCAAGGGGCAGGAAAACAAAAGCAAGCAGGAGCCCAGGCTGGCCTTGAAATGCTGAGTGGGGATTTTGGAAGGAAAGGAGAGGATGAGGTGATTGGATTGTTTAAACAGCTGCAGTGAATCAGCAGCTCTCTTCGCCTGCCCTTCCCTTACTGCACAGCAGCCCCCTCCATGCCAAGTAAAACAAAGTAATCCCAAAAAGTGCAATCTACCACAGTGCAGCCGAATCACACTGCGGGACAGAACCAGCCCACAAACTAGAGAGAAAGGAAAGCGATACTTTCAGATGAGATACGAAGCTGATGTGATAGTGGATTTCTTAACAGGAACTGCAAAGAATATTTGTACCAGCAGCAAAGGAGAACAGAAGAAAAAAATGAGAGTGAAATATAGAAAAGGGAAAGGGCCAAACTTAGCTTTGCTGTAAGCAGAGCCAACTGAGTTTATCACAGTGAAAGTTCCTTTCAGTTACAGCAGGATGAGATGTGCTACTGCTGCCATCTGTAACTTGTGGTTCCTGCTTTAGCTGGTTACCCCGACCAGCTAACAAGCTGCTGTTAGTTAACGTGGCAGCTTCTTTGTCCTGAGTCAGTAGAGCTCTCTGGGAATTTAAAGCCTCTGGAGCCATACTCAAGACACAGCTGAAAAGTTTGGAAGCTTGTAAGAATCATACAGATTAAAGAGGGAGCTTGGGGGCTGCTGCCTTGTGTGGATCAAAGCAGTGTTTTGAGGAGAATCCCAAATATGAGGATCCATAGGAAATCAGAACAAGAAACAGGTGAGTGAACATCGCTAATACTCAGTATACAGGAGCACTCAGCTTATGCTACAAGGCATCTAATCTTCACCCTTCCCCCTTCCCAGCCGCTCAGCTCAGCTTTTTGTCTGGCTGCTGCACAATCTGTTAGGCCAGTGCCCACTTAAGGATAGTTATTGCAGGGAGTGCCGTTAGAGTCTTTGTAATTGCTCAGCTGATGGTGTAATGGTCTCTCTGAGGATTCAGCCCAGCAACAGTAATGATACAGCTGGCCTGTCTTGCCTGATGGGATCATTTCCACTTTATTATAACTGTGATTTTCAGCTCAATAATTCCAGAGTATTTTTAGACCCTATGAGATGAAAAAATGTGCTGAATTTGCAATGTTGGCTTTTTTGTTTTGCTTTTGTTCCCTCTTAACTGGTGACTGGGAGAAAAATAAATTTCCAAGCAAAGTCAGGCAGGGATCCCCCAGTTCAGCTTTCTTCCTGCACCCTGTCCAGAAGAGAAGGGAACTCTCAGCAAGCTAGTGAAAGAAGTCAGTATGTTTCTGGGAATGAACTGAGAGCCCAGGCATAAAATAACGTGAAGAGGAATTTCAGCTGAGACCCCCTTCCATTCTGTCATCTTATGGACAAAATCTCCCACAGAGAGGTGAGGGGTGAACTCGTTCATTTAAAACCAGATCGTAAGAATCTCTGACCAGAAAACTGTGGGAAACAACACAGTCCTAATTGTCACCACCAGCAGCCATCCTCTTCAATCTCCAATTGCTAGAATCACCTCAATAGCCCTGTCCTTCCTCCAGGTCATTTGTTTCCCACAAGTCTCAAAAAGAAAAAGCAAACGGTTCCCCCTTGGCAGCTCCCAGAAGATTCCTCCTCCTTCTCCTTAGAGCATGACAGCTCTAACTTGTTTCTTTGCACCTGTTCGACATGGCATAGAACCATGCCCTGCTACATCTAGCGGAGGGGGATAAAGCTGTGAAAGCTACTTCTCCTTTTTCATGTATAGATCAGTAAGGGTTACCCTGTCAATTGTCATTTCTATGTATGTCTGCTTCATGTTCTGGTATTAAAGCCCGAGGCCTCAGGCATCTATTGGATTTTGTTTAAATGCTTTATTGGATTTTATGAACCTCATATACACCAGACAGATCATAGGAGACATGTCCTGATGATGTCCACAATAACCAATTAAAATCCCAGCCATGTTTTAACTCCATTTTCAATGAACTATGGAGACACAACCCTCTTCTCTATAGGGTGAACAGAGATCTCATTAACTACATTTAATTGAGAGTGGCAGCTAGTGGATTTTATACATTAGGGAGCACTTCTGTAGACATCGCATCTTTCAAATGCATACACTGAAAAATTGTAATGAATCCCATGATCGATATAGAATCATCTTTCTCGTTTCCAGTGTTGCTTCAGTTCCAAGGTTAGTTGAATAGATGAGCTTCAGTTAATAAAATTCACATTTTCTTCACCCTATAATATTTTTTACAAACTGAACCTTATTTTTTATTTTCTCTTTCTTTTGGCATCATCTTTATCAATTGGTCTTTCAAAATAACCTAAAAATGTCTCTTTTTCCCCTTGCTTCTTATTGATGATTTCAAAGCTCTCAGGAGCTGCAGACAGTACTCTTTTTAAGTGTATGCTATTGTTTCTATTTGAGAGAAGGAAATTAAGGGAAAGCGCAGTTAGGTGTTTCTCACACCCTGTGGCACACAGGAAGGCAGTGTTTAAGTTGTGATCTGAGCTCTGAAGGCCCAGGACTCAGAGCATAGCACGAAAACGAAACCGTCTTTCCTCCATAATTCGTTAGAGATTCCAGGGAAGGTGCGTGAGCTCTTTCACGTTACTGAGTGAGAGAACCCCCCAAGAATGTCATTTGAGGTCAATAATCCACTGAATGCAATGAAAAGGTAGTGGGAAGAGCAGCCGTATGGCATGCATGCTTATAGGCACGGACATACACACACCCACATACTCACATAGATACGCTTTCCCATATCCTACTGTGCCTGAGTCACAGTAATTACTCATGTCACCTTCTATTGAAAATTGTATGAATGGAAAAGCATATGAGAAGATGGTATATTAGAGATTGTTTAAGATGGTGACAGCCTTTCTTTAATGAACTGTGCTACCCCAGTTAATTCTACAAGAGTCAATCATTGTTTCGGTCATTTGGTACATAGTCTTTAGAGAATCATATTCATTATTGTAGGTCAGCTTCACCCTGTGGATTATCTCTTCTTATGGCTGTTAATTCCCTTTTGAGCATGATAGCTTTGTAAAGGTAGTTACATACTTCCTTCAGGACTTTCTAAGCCCCATTTTGATGTATGTTCAGAGCTTTGAAAACATCTGCTTTCTGACTGAAACGCTTCAGGCTTGGTCTGTGTTTGAAGTCTAATTGTTTTGGAAAGTTTGAAGAAATTCTTTTCTTCTGTTCGTGTTTTTTGGGTCAGGAGAAAATGAACGTCTGCTTGAGAGTCTAGCAATAGTAATAACAGTATCCCACTGGGGATGAGCAGGTAGCAGATTCCCCACTAGCAGGGGAAGGACTGGGAGCAGGAGGGACAAGTTGCCCCTTCTGTCTCTCTTCCTGGGCCTCTGTGTTCTCACTGTGTCTTGCCACCTTGAAGCAGTGACCGGAGGCGCAGCTTGTACTTACGAAGAGCTGGAGGTAGGGTGGCTCCCTGGCAGGAGGGAGGTATGAGGCAGCTGCCAGGCTTTCATGCCATCAGTTCAGTGGCTAATTGTTCGCATAGCTTTGCCTTTCCCAGTGATCTTCCCCTGTGTCCTGTGTTCCTCATGTGGTTTCCATTAAGGTCAGGATGGGGGAAGGGAAGCACGTGAATTATTGCAGTATTTACTCTCACTTATCATGCCAAAGCTTGGAGTGCTCTGTGGTATAGAGGCTGCAAGCAGTGCACAAAGACGGTGTTTGAGTGTTGTTAACCGCACTGATTGAAAGACAGAAATCTCCCGCTCTCATCCCTTCCCAAGACCCTGACCATCTCCTTTTCTTACTGCAAGCTGCACAATACGGAACACAAAGTTGACTCAAAAGTGTGTGACAACTAAATCCTCCATCCAGCTGAAAAGAACACAGCAATTTGAACAAAGTGATAGTCCATGGAATATGGCTACCATTTCCAGGTGGGAGAGATTAGGATTGCCAGCAGAACCAGCATAAGCTCACATCCACAACAGGGCAAGGGACGGATCTCCCTCTGTCTGTCCTTACTTTGTTTGCGCTCTGTAGCTGGCCTAAGGACCAAACTGCCCACTTGATCTCTTCCCGAGACACGTCTTCTCTGGCAATGGTGAACCTCATAGAGTATCTCAGTTGTCATCTGGCCTCTTCTGTTGCATAAAATTAACAAGGTCTTTCAACACTGCACATGTAAAATTACTTCCAGGTAGTCCAAGTAGGTTTTATTTCCTCTCCTTTTCGTTTTCTTCTTTCTGTGGGTGGGTACTGATTGCCTTTTATGCCAGTGGAATGAGTAACTGGCAAAGCAAGTTGAAGTCTGGCACTATGTGCCTGTGGAGTGGTCACTGCCTTTTACTGGAGATGCTACAATTGACGGAGCTGGGAGGATAGTCTTCTCTTAGGATGGGGTCTGATGATCCTTTTCTTATATGTGGCTCCAAAGTGTGCACCTCTCCTGGGGTTTTGAATACTCTTCTGATAAGTAGATTCCAGATTAGAAGTGGCACTGGATATAGATCAGAGACTCAGAGCAGCTTGATACTGATAGATGTTAAGAACACAAAAGCTTGAAAGTGAGACGGTTACAGTCTGACAGCTCCTGGCTGAGTTTCCCTAGACAAGCTCCCTATCCTCCTCATGCTTAGTGTTTCTTTTGATGGATGAAAGGGCAACATTACATATATGGAGTAATTTTCTTTCTGTTACATGGGTAAGTTTCTGTTGGGGGTTCAACAACTTGCATGAAAGAAAAATCTGCCCAGAGTAAAGATGATAACAAGAAGGAAAAAGCAGATCAAGTGAAAGCTCTCCCCTTTGACAGAGACACCTGAAGAAGTGGTCCTTAACAGTCTTTGTGTATGTTACAAGCTCCTGTAACACAGGGGTTGTTCCTAAAGAGAAGGCTTTGTGTCTCCCTCCAGCTTCCTCAGGGGATGGCTTACAACGAGACAATTCATAAAGTGGCTTATCCCTGCATAGGCCAAGAAGGAGAGAGAAGGAAAATGAATGAGTGGAAGGCAAAAGAGTTCAACTTCTAGTGTCTGCATGGACTAGAAATGAACCATGAGGCAGGCACAGCTCCAGCAGCAGCCTGCATATTGACTATTTTGTATCATGGACTGCACCTTGTGATGGCAGGAATATCCTGACATTTCCTTTGGAGGCTGAACTGTTATGCAAGTCTTCACACTCTAAAGCTAGGGTGATGCAGCTCTCTTTGTACAAAGATTAACCTAGAAGCTATTCACAAAAGTGGCAGCAAGCCCAGAGCAAATTGGTGCTACGGGTCTGGAGTGTATCTGGGACTGGGCACATCAGTGCTTGTGTGTTGTGCAAGGGTTGTGTGCCAGGGTACCGGTACAGCTGGGGTCACAAGCAGGTGCATCAGTGGGGCTAGATTGTACCTGTAGGTGTCAAAGCCAGCTGGAAGCTGAAACTAAGTATCAGCATTTTCAGCCTGTTCATGATGTTGGTTTCCAACTGGACTGATTTCCTGTTCTTAACTTTTTCAGCAGAACTATGATCCTCAATGCAATACCACCCACGTGCCATGTTATACTTGGTAAAAATGAGTATGTGTGTAAAAAGCAACCTGCTGTAAACAGCTTTAGCTGTAAAGGAGAGCAGGTGGGTCTCCAATGGGCAGAAGGGACAGTGCAGCGTACTGGAGGGGCAGAAACCAGGATGCCTAGGTCCCAGTCTCAGATCTGAGTGTGTTTCTTGGCTTTTTCTTCAAATAGAGAGTCCTACGTGCTTCCCTAATAACCTGAGAACATCAGTCAAACAACACCAAAAAAAGTTACTAAAAATAAATAGTTCTGTGAAAATCTGGTATTAGTTAACATTACAGTTCTGAAAAGCAATCTAATGGAACAAACTAATAACCACGTTGGACTAGTGATGTGTGGCTTTCTATGATTCTGTCAATATTCACAGGGTTCTCTGATGAGTGATAAGATGTAAGTAGCTTTCAAAGATTTTCTCACAGTGGAAGCATTTATAACAATATGTTCTTCCATAGTCTTTGGTATCTGCTAAGTCCCAAGCTCACACTGCCGCTTTACTTCAGCATAGGATGGGTGCACTTAGCAGGGTTTCTCTACTATACCCAGACACTGATTTTTTTCTGAACTTGTACAAGCTGCACAGTTTGGGGCCAAAAATCCCCCTTCAAGTTGGTTTAAACTGGCCAGCAAAATCAAAGTTTTGTTGGGATGGTAAAGAGACAAAAGGAAAACTGGGTTTCTTATGCCTTGTTTCCTTAGTAAACCAGGCTAAAAACAACTTTGAATGAAAAATTCCAACCAGCTCCAGTCACTACTTGGCATACCATCAAAAGTTGCTCCCTTGCTGTAAAGAAATAGGTTTTCATGGCTTCACGAAGCTTAAAGAATGGGCTATAGCCTGTACTGTTATATAGACTATATTGTCTCCGATTTCTATTTGTCAGGGTCACCAACAGTAGGATAAAAAGACAATAGCTGGTAAACAGGATTTTCTGGGAATATTTCCGAGTCTGTATTAGTGTGCTGGGGTGGAAGTGGGAGGGGAAGAAGGGGGCAATTTTATGGATTTTAATCTTCCTGGATATGTAGACACCTGCGACCTGGTAGCAAGTCAGTAAAGGTGGACTGGCAATTCTGACATTTCCAGGAAGGCTGAAAATGAAACCCTAACTAATCACAGTTTGTGGGGAGGTGGTGATGGTTTGTTACAGACTGGGCCTCTGCCTTTTAGCATGATATTCTGCAGCAACCCCAAATTCCAGCAGCAAAGCCTTGCATCTGTCTCACACATGATGCATTTTTCTTCCACATCTCCTGATGAAGATTTGCTTGGTAAAGGAGAATCTCAGAGATGAGACATTTACTTGCAGGTCCAAACTTTTGTAGGAAAGAACTCTCTGCACATCGTTAGTTTTCAGCGAGCTGAGTGAGCTAACCCTAATGATATCCCAATCCTTTTCCAGTAACCACTTGATACATAGACGGGATCATTTTGCTATTCACCAAAGTTTCTTGTATGTCGTCTTCTTGCAAGTGGAAGCAGACTTAGTGTGTTTTAAGGGACAGTCCAGCATTTTCTCAAGACCAGAATCCCTGAAAATAGTGATTCTTCCAAGAGGGCCTCTGGTGCAGAGGGAGCTGTTCTGGAGAGCATGTCTCAGCCTCTGCGCAGAACCTTCGAACACCACCGCACAGGCAGACTGCAGGCTGCTGGGGGGACTGTAACAGGGATGGAAGATCACTGGCTTGCTGCGAATCAATTCCATGCAGATATAGCTACTGTTTCTAGACGCTAGGTATGCTTGAAAAGGTCCTACAATATACTCCTACTTAAGAAAAATAAAAAAGCTTTATACTTAGGTGAGGTGTGTTTTATTAGTGATAGACCATTGATTTCTGAGAGAAATACTCCAATTGTTCCTCACCAAATCTTTTGCCTTTCGTGGGTACTGGAATTTTCAAGGATTTTGAGTCTTTCGATGAATTTAGAGATCATCATTATAAGACATAGATCTATATAGCATATTTTACCCAAACAGATCTAAAGCAAATTTCTCACATCCCTACCTTCACCACTACATGCTCCACAGAATTTTGAGTGACTCTTGCTGGATGTTAAGAGTTGGATCAACTTCTCTGGATCACTCAAAGTTTGTCAGTATGTCAGTAAGTTTCAGTGGTAGTGTTTTAAGCTGTTCTTTCTGGTTTTTAGAATTAGGAAATCTATCCACATTTTTTGTTAAAGGGACTCTTCCCTGTCTTTTTTAGCCAGTAGGACTCAGAATCACATTATCCTCAGGAAAGGCTAACTAGTCTATTCCTTCCCTTTGGAGCAATGCACTCTCACTGGAAATCAGTCTATAGGCAATTTCTCTGAATTCTAATTTGGAGATTTTTCTTGTCCAAGGTTCCTGTGTTACAAGCTTGCTTCAAATAGAAGTGTTGTGGGTTAAAGCAAAAATGACTTAAGCATCTATAGCCAGGGAGAATTTAAAGAGTTTGGATGGAGAAATTTTTCTGTGAATCTCTAAAGCTTTCCTGAAAGCATTTCAAGCTATTCAAATGCCACTTTAATCTGTCAGTCCTGGAGAAATACAGTAGTTTGATGCAACAAGCTGCTTTATAAGTTGTTCAAAGCAAGGGAGACTGCGTCTTTCTCTGTGCTTCAGGGACACTCGTGTCAGCTCTCTCCCCTTTTCTTGTTACAGCTGCAGATGGGCTGAAGCAGAGCCTGTGTATTCGCCAGCCATCAGAAACAGAAGTTTTAAGCCTCCTGTTGCCAAACCCAAGATGTCGTGAAACATTCAGCAGCCAGGGAGGCAGTGTAAGTGTGAAATAGCATTTCACCTCTGGAGCTTTGGGATTAGGTTTTGACTAGGTCACGTCAAGCCGGTTTGTTCATCTGATGCTCTCAAAATGTCCTGCTGGTGCAGACTCCTCCACAGACTTATTCACACTATTTTCCTACAGTCGGTAGCTTTTACTCCACAGAGGTTTTGGACTGGAAGAGAAATAAGAGAGTTCAAGACTGTATCTCAAACAAGATGAGGCAGGACTGGAGTAGCAGGAGGGTCAGTCCCAGAACAGGGTCAGGCTGTGTGCAGTGGCTGAGCTGAGGCACTGGGCACAGGGGGTTGTGGGCCTCTGACTAGAGTAGCGAAAGTTGTAAGGACCTGAAATGCTTAAGCTGAACTGCAGAACAGAACCAGGCGTGATCAGTCTCTGATTCAGCTGGGCACCACGTTGAAATCATCCTTCCCTTTCATTCATTTGCAATAATGCAAGGTTTTAAATGAGAGTCTAGGGTGCCCCAGCTCCTGGTTGGATTTACAGCAGATGCTGGCTCAGTTCTGCATGCAATTTACAGTATTCTGCCCCAACAAAGCAAGCCGTTTTGCTGTTTGGATTCTATTCTGATATCTTGGCCATCTGAGTGCTTTCTGGGCAGTCACCTGCAAGGCTCACAGTCTTTCATCTATGAGCACAGCCTGTGCAGCCACTGCCATCTTTCCTTGGTTCGGTTCCCTGCCGCTCCCTCCGAGCCTCCCTCAGCAATCCTACGGTGGAAACCACAGGCAATCTCATTGCTCCCAACCTGTTTCGCTGCAGCTCCCATTAAAATAGATATTCTTCTAAAGGCACTTCCTTCAGAGCAGCCTTCCCTGCAGTTGCCCTCAGCACTTGCAGAGTCCCCCCTCCTCACGCATACTCGCAGGACTTCCTTTTCATTCATTTCCTTTATTTGGGGGAACAGCTGGACAACTCCAGCTGTTTCCCTCCACAAGCAGTTTCGGAAATGAGGTGATAACCTCAGCCCTTCTTAAGCCTTGAGGTTAGCTGGGGGAGGGTTGCAGATTAAATTAACAGTCTGCAAAATATTTGAGGTTAAGGGCAGAGAGGTTGAGAACCAGTGGAATTTTCCATTTTGCCTGGGCTGTATCCCTTTCACCCTTTGCTGTTTGTAAAGCCTCAAGGGCGCACAGCTTGCCTACTTTTTTCCAATTATTTTAATCCTTTGGTAGTGTTAAAATTGGAAGCCTTCTAATTAAATCTGGAGCCTTGCACATGAATTATCCCTTAAGGGCCAGCAGGATGCACTGTCAGAGGAGCAGGACGTTCTCCGGGGCGGGGTGGCGGGGGGGCGGGGGCTGTTTACTAAGGGGTGATTTTACTCAAGCGCAACCTTTTTGGACTTCTCTCAGAGCACTGGTGCTGAGGAAAGGATTTGCAGGGCTACTTGCAGTGGAGGATATGCAGGCTAAAAGAGATTTCTTTCCCCGTGTATGTCCAAACGGGAAATACAATTGCCACAGAAACGGCCAATGTGCATTTGATCGACACTTAGAAAAGACAAAGAACAGTCAACAGCCCATATTAAAGCTTTAGACTTTCTGCTTTGACTTCTCTTTTGTTCACTAAGAAGTGGTGATTAGCAAGGTTCAAAGAAAATCATGATAAGGATGAAATAAGTAGTTTTGGAGGATATCTTATATACATCTAAGATGTCACCAAAAATAGAAGAAGGTGATTTACTGTGTGTTTTGTAGTTTCTGATGGCTGTCACAAATATATTTCATCTTCTAGAGGTGTAAAATGGCATAATCTGTCAGGTGATGTCCTGCAGCTCTCCAGTATACACTCTTGTTTCTGGAGCAGTGTGAGGTCTGGAAGCTATTTTGTCCAACCTAATGCTCTGCCCTCTCTTAAGGCCATGATCACTACAGTTGCTGTAAGGTGTCAGATACTATGGTGGCATTTTATTATCCTTGATGCCTTGAGCAGTAGCCACCCCATCTGTCCAGGCTGTTCTGCTTTTGGGAGCCAGCCTCCTGATGACTAGCAATGGCAAGAATCTGCCTGGAGCAACTTCAGCCAAGCTGAAAGTAGCCTGCTTTTTCCATGACTATGGAGATGTGTGAGGGAGGTCTACTCTGTTACTAACTTGTCAAAAAAAGGTATAACAGGTGGCAGCATCAACTGTCCTTCATGAGAGCAGTGAATGACTAGCCAGTGGTTTTCTTGTGGTCTGTGCATCATCGGATTGGTTAATTTTAAGTGGTCGGTGAAAGGTAACTAAGAAAGCAGGCCATCTGACTTATATTTGCTATGTAGGGAAATTAGATAGCAGGCTGCAAACTAAAATATCCTTTTGTTTGGCTTTCTGGAATGTTCCTCAATAAACATTAAGTGGAGAGCAGGTCTGTCTGCCATGCCATCCCTCTTACCCCATTTTTTGAGAATCTGGGATGAGTGTTTGTGTTCATACAGCAGAAGCGTGCAGGGTTTAAGAGTGGTGCCAACTGCGATCATGTGGATCTGCAACACGCTTCTGTTGAATGCACCTGAAACGGCTCTAAGACAGTTTATTGAGAGTATGAATTCTTAATGGACCTATGACTAGGAACCTGACTTTGAGCTCAAGCACCAAGTTGTTTATTTGCAACTGGAAGTTCCCAAGGTGTTGGCTACCACAGATATGCAAAAAGAAAGACCTGGGCTGGGGAATCCAGGCCTACAAGAAACAGACCAGAGGGGTTTTTGCTGAATCATTGAGAAAAATCCCACATTAACTGATGGTAATGCTTCTTTCAGGCCAGTATTATCATTACATGAGTTCAGTCTGATTCATGTTTTTGCCACTAATACAAGAATTTATTAGTGAGGGTGATCAGCAGGAGGCAGGACAGGAGAGGAGATTGGGAAGCCTTTATCTATAACTTGCTGTTTCGAATCCAGTTCAGCTCAGCACTGACTGATAGTTATTAGAGTCTGATATTTCTTGGTAGGCTCTGGATGAAATGAATTAGCAAATCTTTAATTCAGTTCCCCCTCAGAAACATGTAACTGACATTAATTAGACGCGTCATTGTCAGTCTTGCAAGGAGAGCAAAAACAGATAGAGACCGTGCTCTCATTTTTTTCCCCTGAGTTATCAACACGTTCGGAGAAAGGGTCCTTGCAGGTCAGGTTGGGTGTATAATGGTGACCTCAGCTGTAGACTGGGAAAAGCTTATCCTGATGTAGATTTAAATGTGATTTTGGTACCCTGTGCTCCAGGGAGGCTAGCATTGCTTGTAATGCACGAAAGGTTTTGTTTGGCTAGAGGCCTGGCAAGATAACCCACCGCAGCCACCTACTACTGGTGCCAGCTCTCTCGGAGTCTGGGCTGTTTTTCCAAGAGTAACTATGTAGATGGTGAGCATCTGTTTCTTCTCCAGGAGCCCAGCTGGCTCAGAGTCTCAGCCAGACTAAGGGACCACTGAATATTTGTTCCATGGAAAACAGTCAGGCAGTTTGCAAAGGAGAAAAGGATTTTCTATCATGGACCATAAGTACAGCCTCAGAGGCTGATAAGAATGTTTGGGGTTTTTTGTTCTTGAAGTGATCATTGAATGAAGCACAGGACAGTGCTTCACCTCATAACCAGAAAAGGTGGAAGTTTGGAATTAGCTACCAGCAAGTGAAGACGACTCTTTTTTCCTTACAGACACACTCGTCCTTCCACTCTAGCATGCTGATTTGCTTATTTCTTTGTCACCTTTTTGGTGCAATTGTAGGACCCTTTGGAAAGTCTCCCAGTTACACACCTTTTCCCTTGGATGTGAGTCCCTGGGGGAGGGATGCTTCCTGCATACTGTTTGCTTAGACACCTGTGCACTATAATGTATGTCTAATTGAAATTGCATTAATGGTATTACTCCATTACAGGCGAGCTAGATGCTTGCTGCAAGAACACTCCCAGCGGGCCTTGAATCGGCTGCAATAGATAATTTATAAAGTGCTGTGGATCTGGTCAAAGCTCCAGTGTTAAGTACAGGAGACACAGGGCTATTCATTATTAACAAGACATTATGCTTTTTGCTCAGCAAAAAGTGTGGGTCTGGGATGAGCTAAGCTCTATCAAAGGTGAGATTTGAGACTGTCAGTTTGACTGAGCTGTTCCTCAGACACTGCCTCTAAGTCTGTGCCAGCTTTTGAACTCTCTTTGAAAGATAAAGTTCACATCTCTGTTCTGACCTGGTATTCCAAGAGTTTTGTAAGTTCTCTTTGGATTTTCTTGCTTTGCATTTTAAGTTTTATGAAAAGACTGGGAGTGAAAAGACCTAACTGCTGCTTTGAGGTTGTAAAGCAGCAAGTCAAGCTTCTCTGAGCCCAGTCTTCTGTTATCACAAACCTGGGCTTCTCTCCTCGCTTCCACATTTCTGCATGTATTTCCTAGTCTGAGTCTTCAACAAGCTTTTGCTACCCCAGACATAGGCTACCACTGTTCTGACAGGAAGAAAGGTGTGGAGAGAGGAATGGTCTTCTGTTGTGACAGTAGGGTACTGAAAGGGTATTCATCTTAGGAATGGATATCCAGACTAAACTATAGTCCCACACTGCAGAAGTGCCCAAATGGGAGGAGGGGAGAAAGAAGATGTGAAAGAAAGAGGGTTCTGTCTGCTTCTGAATCTACAGCTCCCTGTTCCTCTTGCTGTCATTCTCCCTCCCCAGAGCCTGCTGCCATACCTGCCTGGGCAACGTTGCTCTCTTTGGCAGCTCCCCTTTCTGAAGCAAAGCCCCAGCTTCTACATTTGAGGGAAGTTCAAAAACACAGACACGGTCAGCGCTTACTGAAGAATCTGTGTTGGCAGAGAGCATGAAAGGAAGACACAGAGGAGGAAAAACTAGATGCAGATTTGCCCTCTCTGAGTCTTGCCTGTCCTCTCTCCAGAACTCTGCAAATGTACTTGTTCCACTGCATTTTCTGTTATTATTCGTGCTAGCATCCTGTCCTCCTGCAGCAGAGCACCAACAGGGTAACTTATGCTTTTGTTCTCAGCTCTGCCTCCTGTGGTTGTTTTTTACTGAAGTGTATAAAGATGTAAAGGTTTAGATGTGGTTCTTAGGGATATGGTTTAGTCGTGGACCTGGCAGTGCTAGGTTAACGGTTAGACTTGATGATCTTAAAGGTCTTTTCCAACCTAAATGATTCTATGATTCTATATTAGCAACCAGAGCTGCTTCAATTTGGAAAATAAAGCAAAAATCAGTGAAAGCTGAAGACTTTCTAGAAAAGCTTTGGGATTTGGTGAGGATGCTGCACATTACTTTACTTTTCCTCTTCTCAAAAGACTGTAGGAAAAATTAGATGTTCTAATCTTCTAAAGAGAGCGAACATTCTTTGCAAAATTCTCAACCTTTTGGCCTCTTTGTAGTTAGCTCTACTAGCAAGTCATTAGCAATTGTTATTACAACAAAATTTGAAGTCAGAGGTGGATAATCAGTATGACTTTCTTATTCTTCACTCTTCTCCCGCCATTCCACTACACATATGTAGTTAGAGCTACCACCAATGTTTTTAGTAATACTTTATTTTTAACTGTGCATTTGAGAGGAAGCATTTGAGAGGAAAGAATGGGACATTCTTTTGGCACTGAATCTTCCAAGTTTACGCAGATCTCTGGGTCTCTTGGCAGGAAGATGTGCATTTTTAAGGGGTCACACATTGAAATTGTCAGTAGAAAGTTTGCCCTCTAAAAGAAAAAATTTAGGAAAAGTTGTGTGTGGGGGGGTTAATTCTTTTTTATTTAAAAATAGAAGGAAAGTGCAAGCTTCAGAGTTTAAGAACTGAGATCAGACACACACCAGGAAGTGTGGCCTTTTCAGTTATTTATTGGGTTGCATTTTTCATTTGTAGAGACTGATGGTTGATCTTTATGAACGACTTCCTCTCCTCCCACTGTCTTTTCTTCATCTGTCCTTTACACAGCTTGAATACTTGTGAGAGCAACTGGATTAACAGCTCTAGAGACTTGCAGAGAGAAATGGACACGTGCATTTGATGGGTCTAGCAGCTGAGAGTCTGATGTAGACTCTACCAAAAGTCATGGAAGAGAAGAAAGAATCAAAGTAGGGACACGGGAACTGCAGTTGTGTACAGTGCCTATCAGGTCTATCCGGACATACAGCTGTACCTGCAGAAACCCATCTGCTGGCCTCCTGACTCCCTAGAGAGATCACTAGGGAGTGTGGTCTATTATATTGGCTGTCTAATGTTTTATGCTGCTTAGCTTGCCAGTTTGCTGTTTATCACTTTGGGTTTTTTTAAGTAATTGTTGGCTTTTGACCTTCTGCTTTGGTTCTTCACATAATCTATCAACACCAGTGGACTGAGCAATCAAAAATCTCTAATAAGGTCAACATGGCCCTCCCTTACCACCTGTCCTTGAAAAAAGCCCAGACGGGCTGTTATCAGTGCAAACATCTTCAGAAGCACTATCTCTCCTCCTGCTGAACTGTTCTTGTTTCCTCCCTCACCTCCAGGTGTGAACATGAACCAACAGGGAAATCAAGACAGTAGGCTTGACTGTGGGACTGCCTGCAGCCCAGAACCCCACCCTGGGAGGAAGGGTGTCTGTCTTCTATGAGACCAAATGCTGTAAATTCTAGTGGTTCAATTTGAAAAATGTAATCCAAATGCCTTTTTGAGTTTTTTAAATGAAGCAGACTTGTCCAAATGGCTCAAAGTTGCCATCGCTTTCCTTTCAGGCCTGCTGCCATACAGCTGGGATCCTAACAGTTCTGGTTGCCCTGGCTCAAACAGGGCTCCTTGGCTTCCAGGCTTCCTGCCAGGAAAATCTTTAGTATTCCTGTTGGAGCTAGGTTTGCCAGGCTCTCGATTCTGCTCACTGATCAGGTACACAGGAGAACCTGTGAGGAAATGGACAGATTTCTGCCAGAAAATTCAATTAAGCAAGTACATTCCCATGAAATAGTTTGATTCTGTTAAACTGGCATTTTTCAAATGGAAAAATGTTCCATCAGAAAGCATACGTCCAGCGCTGCTCGTTAGTGCATCCATCCATGAACAAAAGGTAGGTTGTGCTGGAGACCAATAATTGAAATGCCTAAATCCCTTCCATCAAGAGCAGAGCACAGAGTAACACTTTGGTGTCTGGCTCCATTTTAGCACTTAAATGTTTTCTGCAGATATTAAATCTCACAAGACCCCTGTTAGACAGGGACTGCGATCCCCATTAACAGATACATACAGAGGTGAGATAGGGTAGGGAATAACTTTGTCCTATAGTGAGTCAGTGGAAATTCTGCAAGAGCTTCTAGTCCTGACAGAGCTTTCTGCATCAACTATGCTGTCTTGTAGAAACTCTTGCAAAAGCCAAACGGATCAGTATTGTACAGGGTTCATGTTATAGGATACAGTTCAGGTTCAATTACAACACTTTTCGAACAAATTCATCCCTAATTTTAATCTCAAAAAAAGCAGCGTCAGAAGACCACAGGGTAGCAGACAGCCCTACAAAACTGTATTGACACCATCAACTTGATCCATGTGACATCATTCTGCAGCTCAGCTAGCAAAAACTACTAGGAAGTAGCCTGCAAGGTTCTCAGCACCGTATGTGTTGTCTGTGCTGAACAGACAGTAACACATGCTAAGCATTTAACCATTGCTTTCCACTTGCAGCCTGCTTTCCTATGGAAAAAAAAAAAAGTTTATTTAATTGTTTGTTCTGATACCATTTGAACCAATTTCAGTGGAATTTTTCAGAAGCAGCAGTATCAGAGATTGTTAAACTACTACAGATTTTTTTGGAAGTAGGGCGGTTTGGCATAGGTAAGTGTCCTTTCAAGGGGAATGGCAATATTAGTTTGCCTGCTATTAGGCATCAGAAAATCCATATAAAAGGAGAGAGGCAGAGAAAAAAAAAGCCTTAATTAAAACTCTAACCATGGGACAAGCTTCAACTATATTTTGAACCTTAGACAGGAAAGCCAATCAACCCCAAGTCACCAAGCTTCTTAATTTCTGGTGTCTGTGAGGAAGCCAAAGTGCTGGCATGAAATAGTCAATATGAATCTTCTGAAAATCACAGCTTTTATTAATAACAAGCATCTCTAGAACAAGAGCCCCTTTTCTTTGAAGGTTCTTCAGGAAAACTTCCGTGGCACTAACTAAGATGGGTTATTTTTGACAGTGGTATTCAGAAACAGTCTTGCCTCGCCCCCGTTACTGAGGGCTGAAATTGTTTGTCACACACTTTCCACCTGAATCACATTTCCATACTGACTCTCCTGCCTGATTCTCTCAGCTGCCTCTGTCATTGTTTGCTGCCTTTACACCGTCCAGCGGAACTGGATCACACACACTCTCTTGTGATGGGTCCAGGGCGAGAATTTGACTAGGAAACAGGGAAGACTGAGCACGTAGCCCCCTGCTGACATCCTGCTCAGCACTTTTTCTATCACTGGCTGATTGAAGTGCTTCTTGCTGATAACCAGTGCCTTCCAGAATAGAATTTGGGGAGATTTCTTAACCTATTCTCCCATTTCATCCTGATTGATGGAGCCTTGCAGCTGAAGTAGATGCAAGCCATAGGAGGAGGGGTTTATGAAAAGGTCCTTAAACTAAATTGCGTGTGTGTAATGAAACTGTTGTTATTCTTTTACTCAGATTTTGTGCTGCACCAGTTAACAGTGGCATATGAATTTCTTGCTGGCGCAGGGAACTGAGAGACTTTAGTGTTAAAAGCACCAAGACCCAACGTCATCAAAGATCTAATTTAACAGGCTCAAAGGCAAAAGGCAAATTCTTAGCTGGGATTGCAAGCAGAGATGAGGAGTGGGACAGTTTCATTATTTAACACCTTGTGATTTTTTGATTTTTACGTTGATACAAACTGCTACCATTCTTATTTAGTATCATCTTACAGTCACTTTGCAACTGATGTAAATGACTGCTGGCAACAGATAGTTACACCAGCCATCCAAGTATGAGGTTAGTAAGAGAGTGCAGACAAATAACAAAGGATTCCCTTCATTTCCTCCTATCTGGAGGAGAGGAGAATAACGATGGAGACCCTTGAGCTGAGAAAAAGAGTTAAGTCCCACTGTAAGTTAGGTCCTCTTGGAGGCCAAAAATGAAAATGGGTTTTGGTTAGCATGAAGTTGATAATTTCTAATTAAGATTTATTGGCTGGTTACCAACCCACTGCTAGAAATGAAGACATGTAGTTTGGTACTACTGCATTTTGATTGAGCCTTGCTGCTTTTCTAAATGTGCTTTAAGTGGTGTGTAAGCCTTGAGTTAGGTTAAATTTCCTTAGTAATTTTTTAGGAACAAAGCAAAGTTCCTGTTTAGGGAACAGGGCTCCGCAACATGTTCATAAAGCTTTGTTATCCCTTCTACAGAGAAGGGATAACTTTCCTTCCCACTTGCTGGTGTTCTTGTACCAAAATTTGGACAGAAATGTTTTGCCATTTTTTTCTGCTTTTCCCTTTTCCTGCTTACCTTCTAGGGAACTTGCTTTATAAACAATAATAGAATAGGGCTGGGAGACCTTCTACACACAGAGAAGTGGTCCCAGTGAAGACTGTCTCCTCCATATGGCAGCATATGTTTCTGTGCATTTCCTGATAGAGCAGCCATCTCCCTGTGGCATTTGGGCACGGTATAATTAGCTGTGTACAGAAGTAGAGTGTTGATAACATTTTGCTGGAAGAGTGCCATCAGCATGACTGTTCTTGGTATTGGTTGCCGTAAGTAACACTGTCTTTAGAGAACAGTCATTGGAAATCTGTGGGCTGCTCTTGCACACCCCAAGCTCTTTCGTGATTTTATCATTAGTGGTGCCTAGAGAATAGTCCTTTGAGTTTTGAATGTTTAACATGAGAGAGGTTCTGGCCTGTTTGTTTAGCTATGTATCTTCTTGATTGCAGTTTGACAAGATTAATCCCAACTGCAGATTGGTATCACAACTGGATATACAGACTGCTCCCTGTTCTGACATACTTGCTCCCTGTTTTCTCCCAGCCTCTGTTGTCAGGACAGAACATGACCAAAAAAAGAAAAAAAAAATATCCAGGAATATTTATCCTTAAAATGAAGCTCAGTCCCTTGCAGGGTCTCTCCCTGCCTTCCCTGTAATCAAATCTTCCTGCCTTTTTGCCATCCTGTGCAGACAGAATACAGTGATTACAGTGGATCATGGAAGAACTACCCAGAGTAATATATGAAAATATGATATACATATGTGAAAATAAGTCTGTCTCAGAGAGTACCCATTGCAGAGCTTCAGAGAAGAGTGAAGAAAAAGTAGAGTCACCACTGATGAGTAGGACAGGGCAAGTTCCATCTTCCAAGTTCCATCTTCCTGTAGGCAATTAGAGACTGGTTTATGGGATTATAACTTCTCTATCCTTTTACACTGTTTACAGTAACCTTGCATGTCCCATTATCCACGCAAGCACCCTGTAATCTTTTGAGCACTTTTAATCCGTTGAATTCTGTGATGATAACTCTAGAAGTGAGTCCCAACAGTTACTGATTTGATGGTCAAAATATTTTTTGGTCATATATGTACTGCTTTTGGCTTCCTCTTCTCCACTTGTAAAATCTCCTTCTGTGCTTATGCAATGCTCGATTTTCAGCAAAGCTGCTGAGGCACATCTGTAACATCTGTAGGGAAAGAGGGGAAGCGCTAGTCCTGAGTTCTGAACCTGTAAGTCTATGCAATGCAGCACAGCTCCGTGATGGCTTCCCTGTTTATTTGCTCACCAGTAGCACTGAGTGATGTGGCTATGTTCCTCCTGAGCCCAAGCTAATTCACAGCTTTAATGCCTCAGCATGATGCACTCCAGCGCTTTCAGCTCCAAGAACATCATGCAAGGTCGTGGCTTGGGTTCACAGTTCCCACAGTGCATTTATATCCTGCTGGTAGCTGCTCTGTGGCCATGATGGATGGCCAAACACAGCACCAGCTCCTCTAGCTGGATATTCTTTAGCAACGTAAGCAATATCAGTTATTTTATTCTGCAGAAAGTAGGGCTATGTAATCTCACATGTAGTCAGAACAAGCACCCTGCTCAACAGACATTCTTGTGTACTACGTTGTCATTGAATAATGCAAATGGATTTTTCAAAAGGAACAAAACGAGCCAAAACTTTAGACTGGGAAAGGAGTTCTCTGTATTTCCCTGCCTTCACTTGGGATATGTCAAGGGTGTCCAGAAGAAAGCTCAGGAATCAAACTGGCTGTTTCAACTCAGAAGGACTGGCTGAGGTTGGAGAAAGGAAGGCTGAGTCCTTGAGGTATTGTAAAGTGATACAGCCAAGAAGATTTTAGAGCATGGAGTCCTCCAATGAATTTTGCTGAGGTATTACTGGCAAAGACAACAGCAGCTCTTGCATCTACACGTGTACTGGAAGTACACATGTGCTTTTTTTAATGCTCAGTAGGTGTTTTTATGACAGTTTAAAACACCCTGCGTATCACACCAGAGCTTGAAATCCAGGTATTCTAGATAATATATGGAAAGAGGGAGTGGCAGGGAACATATGCCTACTTCTCCATATTTGTCTGATTTGGGTCTGAAGTCTAATCCTTGGGGCAGCATTTATTTTGACACCTTTGGTTTGAATTTGAAGAAGCTATCAGGTCAAAGTAATGGGTGCATTTTTTAAGTTTGTTCGCCGTTGCTTAACACCTTCTGGCTGGGTCATCACCCTGGAAGAGCAAAGCTTACCAGATGTTTTTTTCCATAGATGCAGGTAGATGCAGAGAAATTTATCCTGACCTTTTGCGTTTCTGCAGTATTAATAATGGTTTCTTCTTTGCTGTGTGTGCAAATCTGAGTTTGGCTGCCTGTATGATCTACGTGGTAGGTACATTTGCTGGTGTTGCGTGATAATCATAGAGTTTGGGCAATTTTTTTCACTTTACTTCTCAGCCCTCTTGTAACTCTAGAAGCTGAGCAAATTAACTTTTGGAGAAAGTATGGCTGCAATCTCAGTAAAAACAGGGAAAAAAAAGTTGGAAAGTATGAAATACTTAATTTTCTCAGAAGTTGTCAGTTCATCAAAAAAACCCAGGGGCACGTAAAATTCTGCCTTTTCCTAGCAAAATTGCTAAAGAGATGCCTGGGATTTGTGAAGCGAGAACAGAGAAAAACAATGTTTTGGGGTGGTCTGTTGGGACATTGACTGGAAGACTCAGGAAAAGCAAGGTCAAGTCCTCCATGTGTCCTGTGGCTGTGAAGCAGGAATGCTGGTTTGTTTGAAGTAATTGGAAAAGCAGTCTGTACCTCAGTGTCAGTCTGAACCACTGGTGAAAAATAGCCATGCGTGCCCAGCCAGCCTTATGGTATATTCTCTTCCCCTTACGATCCCACACCAGAGTGCAGGGACTGTTGGGCTCCATCTGAGTTACATTTCTTGGTCAGAATTTGGCGGTCACAGAGGTACAAAGAGATTTCCGGCTTTTCTGACCTGCAATCTTGACAGGAAATACAGTGAAGGAAAAGATAAAAACAACAAGGGAGCAAATGAGGTTTTCTCAAGCCAGGGCTTCTCTGCCTTGAATTGGTGCACATAGATGAATGGGAGGAAGCAGCCTTTGAGGGCTGCTTGAGAGGCAAGCCTCTATTAATAACCTTGTTTATGTGATCCCAAGGCATTGTTAGAGGAATTTCTACAGACTGCAAATTTCTTTTGTTGTTGCTTGGGATTTACCCACCTGGATTTTTTATTTTACTCTAAATAGCGAATTTTTAGAGAACCCTTTTTCTGAGGAGACTGCCTTTATAGCCCCTCTCTCCCCCAATTGTTGGTGTCCTCTAAAGAGACATGAAAATCCTCTACCTTGCCTCAGACTTAGACTTGAAAGAGCCTCCCTTTTTAGCCACAGTCCCAGTTGAGGAGAAGATTCCCTTCTTTCTGCTGCAGAGCAAAGAATGTTGGCTTGTAATTGCAAAAGCCTTTCCGTGCCAGCTCTCCTCTCACCTGTGCTATTCTCAACTAATGTTTCCTTTAAGCTCTCCCTATTTGTTCCCACCATAGCAAACATTCTGAAAGGAGTGGTTGTTTGTTCCACATCCTCATGAACTGCCATTGTTTGAAGCAGCCGGGGACAAAGGCTTGGAAAGTTAAAAAAAGAACATTCAACAGTAATCTTTGGCAGTACAGTAGCGTTGGAAAGTATGCTTTTAGGCAGTGATGTATACTGTTTATTGGTATATATTGTAAAGTAATGAGTTAGGGCCCTCTTTAGCCCTCTCAAAACAAGGCATCTGTGATAAACTGTCCTGCTCTCCCTTTATTTCCCTTCTTCTGCTCTTCTCCCTTCCCAGAACAGTGCTAGCTTCAGGTATTTTCTGGTGATGATTACTCTCTATGCAAAAAAACCTTTCAGTGATACAACAAAGGGATGTTCTAAGCAAGTAACAGGGTGTCTCCAGACCACAATTCCTGAGGAGCCTGGGAGTGTCCTTTATATCTGCTGCTATCACACCAATGCTTCCACACCAAAACAAAAGGAGTCTTAACCCTTCCCAGTGAGAGCCTGCGGGGATGTGGAGGTGCACGGCAGCTCTTGAAATTGAGCATCTGAGCTTGGTAATAGGACTGCAGTGTTCGAGCTGTTGCTGAAGAACTTTGAACACAGCTGGAGCAGATGGAAACAACATTTACCTTGGTGCTATTAGGACGGGAGAGCTTTTCTGCAGGATTTGGGGTATTTTTAATCTTTGCTTTATGTTTTATTGAGATACTTCTATATTAAATTAAATGAGCAACTACATTAATTCAGGCATGCGGCTTCCAGCAGCAGTCCCATAGTCACAGGGGTTTCTCTCTGCATTAACATATCTATGTTTAAAGCTAGACCATCTCAGCAACTTATAGAGCAATGTACTGTATAATTTAACAGAGAACAGAAATGGCACAAAACAAAGAACTATGGCATGTGAGAGAAGGGAAGGAAATCATATCAAGAAAAGCCTCTACAATTACCTTTTCCCCAAAGTCTACCAGAAGAAAAATGTGCAAGCCTTACAATCTGCTCATAGCCCCTGGCAACCATGTAAATCCACGTCACTTTGTGGTCCGCTGGCAGCAGCTTCCCTTCAGTTTTGAGAAATTCAGAAATCCAAAGACTGGCTGATACAGCTGTCTGAGAACTGAGGCAGAAGCACACTTACAAGTACAAACATCCTATATAAAGTACATCTGTGTGGTCTGGTGACCAGGCTTGTTATCTGTGGTTTGGTATAGTGTGAAAGGTGAAGTCCATGCCACGTGAAATGAAGCCAGACCTACAAAGTTAAAATCATCTGGTAAAGCAATTTTTTTTTTTGCTAGCTGTCTCCACCTGCAGCCAATAGAAAAGATTTTCAAAGGAAGATAAATATGTCTGAATGCTGCCCTTGACTCCGTGTAGTGGGTAGATGGAAGATATCTCAGGAATTCTTCCACGGTGATATTTAAGATTATTTTAGAGTGCACCTGTAAAGATCTGGGATATCAGAAGTCTCAGGTGTGTCCTCCCGTATGTCTCCTAGGAATCCCCTACATCCTAAAGGAACTGGCTGGCTGAATGATTTACAAAAGACTCCATTCTGTATGGCCTCTGCTGTCCTCAGCCAGAGCAACTGCTCTGCTGGTATTCTTTGTGCCTGGGCCCACTGGTAACCTATAGGAAAATCCTGCCTTCCCCCAGCTAGTAATGAGTAAGTGCTGGAGGCACTTTCTTGTATGTATTGACGCTATGTCTTTTGAAGCTGAAGCTCCCACAGTGTATAAAGGCTGTATCCCTCCCTTTGATGCCAAATGAAGGCTAGGGTCACTGTATTTGACCTCAGTTACTCAAGGTTTGAAATGGAACAAAAAAGAGTCAGTAACTACTAGAAGTGGCCCATGAGGGCTGATCTTGTGTAACACAATACTCCATGACAAGAGCTTCCACTGTTGCCAGAGCAGAAAGAGTGTGACACACAGCATGGGCAATCAATTCTTCACAACAGAGAACTGGGGCAAGTACATCTGTAGAGATAAACATCTCCTATTATCCCATCTGTAAATCCCTCCAGTGTGATGAAATTGCTACTACTGGTCTAGTAACAGAGTATCTAAAACCATCTGGCAAAATTAAAATGAGGGGGATTTGCTTCTTTTTGCAAAGGAAATGTCCATGCACCAAACTCCACAGTGTTTCCGAACTATTTCACATGGGAGAAGCCTGTAAAGGGCTCCCTTCTCCAGCTTCTGGTGTAGTAACTAGCAGTGCTGACTTTCATTTCTTGAATCAATCATTCTCATCTGGGTGATGATGATTCCCTGGGCTGTGGCATTATGCCATCCCATTTTCCATAAGCCAGCGTGCAGACACAAAGAGTCTGGATTGCTGGCCAAGTGTTGAACAAGGAGAAAATCAGCAGGTCTAATGTTGAAATTATTGATATTGTTTTAAAGCGGCCTAGTAAATACAGTGGAATCAGCTCAGTGAGAGCAATCAAAGCAGTCATTAAAGCTTAATAAAGTTGAGTGATTCATCTTTGTTGTAATATTTTCAAATAATTATTCTACTTAAGATTTAAACTTTTTGAGAGTGTAAAGTCTAGGCAGAATTGGATAGAAGGGCTGAGTCTGAATCCAGTGCTACCTCCTGCCCCTGAACTTTTTACCTTTTATTCCTGGTAATACGGTTTTGCAGTACTGAGAGTTTCAAGTTCATTCCTGGTGAACGCTGGAGATGTTCAAGCAGTTGCAAAACCCATATGGATACTTGGCCTAGATAGTCCAGGATCTCATCTCCGACAACCCCCCATCAAACCATGCATCCTTGGACCCTGCCAGTGGCAAATGTCCAATATCCAGTGCTTCTGGGGAACGTGAGAGTCCCATTATACACACAGTGATGCAAAGCACAATGCTGCACAGTGACATGCAGATGTGGAAGCTAGCCAAGTGCCACTTGCAGTGTGGACTAATGCAGATCTTCTCGTTTATTCTGTCTGGCAGGTGTTTACTTCCAAATGTTTATTAAAACTTGGAACAGCTTTCCACCCAGAAGAGGATATAGCTGTGCACCTTGACTCTCTGGTACAGCAGATGGTAACAGCGACTGTTGTGGTGTGTTCAATGGTTAGATGTTTCCAGAGCCTCAGGTTGCTGCTTGGTTTGGCTGAATCCCTCTTCATGAATATTCACTTTTGAAAGAGATTTATTTAGAAGGGGGAAAATATGGCACAGATAACTGTGGTCACTGGAAGAAAGGAGCTTAAAGGCAGTCCTTATTTCTATCTGCAAGGGCAAAAATAAAAAGACTCAGCAAGTTAGCTATTATATTTGCGTATTAAATAAAAGGCATTCACTGTGAGCAGAGAGTGTACACGGTTACTTCTGTTCTGCTGATATGCACTCATTAAGCTGTAGCAACTAATTTACTTGCAATGTTTCTCCAAGCCCTAAATCAGAGCCTTTCAAACTGTGTTAGTGCCATACCTTCCTTTCCCTGGCATAGGAGGAAGGGCCAAGACACTGATTTATCAGAGTCAGGAAAAACAATCTTGGATAAAACCTGAACAGTTAAAAAATACACCTTAGATCCCAGCTAGGCATTTCAGCTTTTTCTCAGCCCAAGCAGGAACTGAGTTCATAAGAAATTTTGGTCATGGGGTCAAAATATGCTTTCCAGGTTTTTCTCGCTGTGTTATGTGTTATCCTTGGTGATGGATCACTGGACAATGACCCTATATCTATCTCTTTTTCATGGAGACTTACACCAGAAGGAATCGTATGTGCTTTCTTTGGCTCTACAGGCTGAAACTGTATTTTTTGTAAGGAACCTGTCAGTAAGATGAGCCTTTTAACAGTGAAAGTCTGCACAGTGTTTACCAAGCAGTGGGACCAGGCATCTTAATAAAGACCAGCCAATTTATCTGCTTCACAGCACCCCAGAGTGGGCAAAAGTCAGGCGTGTGTCCAGACCCTGGGTACAAATCAGCATTGTACTGGTAAGCCCAGCTGCTTTGATACTTGTAACGTACAAGGGCTAAGACGTGACTGAAGAGCACATGGTGTGGGTTGTTCAGACCCCATCTCAGCCATTCTGCTGTCTGAGGCACCAGCCTGACTGGGTATTATTAACCACTTAAAGCTCTTCCCTCACACTGATGGGAAGTGATTCAAAACTGCGTTGCTCTCCTCTGGCTGAAGCAGAGAAAGTATGTGGAGAAAACAGGCACCGCCTTATTTTATTTCCTGATGGCTCCACAAAAATTGAACTGCCTGTGAAAAATGTTCTACTAAGAATGAGAGAGGATTTAGTTTTAAATCACCCTGGTAAGGTGCTTTAAATTCCTAAACTAGACAGTCAGATGTCTCTTTCACCCGGGGCAATCAGACACTCAAATATGAGGTATCTTTCTTTAGAGCCGTGCATCCATTCTGCCGTTCCATGATTATCTCATGTTTGTGGTATTAGACTGATAATGCAGAAAAGCACTGTTCTCTCACAGGCAACGTGTACTTCTTGACCCTCAGCTTTTCACCAGGGAGACGGCATCTTTACGGGTAGGATGGAAAACCCCTTTCTGGGGAAAACTGGTGCCTGAAATTTCAGACCTTTGTGCTAAGACAGAACTAAAATACATCCATTTAGTTCACACAGAAAATTAAGCAGCATTTAAATGAATTGTAGTTATCTGGTTTTCCAGCGATGAGTTATGTTCATTTTTGGAAAGCACTGCATTCAGAGTGAGTCTCTTAAGCCAGCCTCTGAATGCGTGCATTTCTGCATTTTCAGTGCCTAAATATTTGCCATTTCCACTTGGGGATGCTGACATGGCATTAACGTTCTGCAGACATTCCCTGATATGGCAGTCTGGGGACATTCAGCAAAAGGCTTAGTCTGGGTTATAGAACTGAGCATGCCTGTGCTCTGATGCTTGAATCAGCAAGAGAAAGGTTTAGGTCAATTGTCCCCACACCATTTTTTTTTTTTAACTTTGCACAGCATGTGACTCTGCCAACTAGTTGCAGAGTAAAAGCTGTTCTAGAGCAATTTTAGGGTTTGCTCTTCATTTTCAAATGTAGGGAAAGGCAGCAAAAAACAGCTGAAGATGGTAATCCAAGATTAGAACTTAGGATCAGCTTCTCAGTTCATGTTCAGTGAGGGGATTTGCTGGGTACCTTGTATCCTTGTACCTTGATTTTTCTCTGTATGATGGGAGAAACACCTAGCAGCTCCCACAGTTCTGACTTTGATGCTGTCCCGGCACATTTTGCTTTCTTTTCTCTCACCAGGAGACAGAACATCTTGTTAAATGGAGATAATGCTTTTGGTTTGTTTACCTCCATTGGGAGGTGGGTAGAAAATGCAGAGTTGGGAGATTCAGCAGGAATAGCAGTAACGACCGTGGAAATGAAATAATCTTGACCCCATAGATGAGTGACTGCATCATGCAAAGTGCCTGGAAATCCTTGCCCAAGCAACAGCAGAAAGGTAGCATAGAAGCTACTGCCTCCTGTGAGTTCACCTGTTTTTTTCAAGAAGCAGAGACAGCTCTGTGTGATGCCAGAGAATTTACCCAGACAATTCCACAAGAACAGAGACAATTGTACTGGGAATTGCATGCCCGATATTTATATTCCAGGAAGAGATGAGAAGAGAGAAACCTTAGCAGTGCTCCTCATCACTGCCTCTTCCTGTATCCTGAGCTTCCATACAGTGGTGTCTGTTTATTTGACACAATCCAGAAAATGTAAACACTTAGTTTAAAATTAGATAGAAAACCTCCAAGGGAATGATAAAATAGAAATATCATAGATGGCTGTGCTCATGATATGTGTTCATGCAGTAAAGGAGGCACTCACTAAGTGTATGTGAACAACTTAATGAAGTGACATGAGCATGATGCGCCACTTGCCAGCAGTCTGACCACTCCAGTCTGCCATGAAACCAGTTATTTTTGTCTAGAGGGGCATAGACCACAGCAGGGCACTCCCTGGATTGTGTGGTCTATGAAAGCTATACTTTTGTATTGAGGTGGCTTGGCCTCAGCTAACAGCCAAACTCCCACCCAGCCGCTTGCTTACTCCCTCTCCCAGCAAGAAAAGGGGAGAAAATAGGAAGAACAGGAATAAGAAAGCTCATGGGTTGAAATACAGACAGGGAGATTGCTTAAAGTTTACTGTCACGGGCAAAACAGACTTGACTTTGGGAAATTAAATTATTGCCTATTAAAATAATAATGTAATTGCTAATTTGGGTAGTGGGAAACAAAAAACTGCAAACATTAAAACAAGACCTTTCATCCCCACTTCCCAGGCTCAGCTTCACTCCTTCATTCCAGACTCCTCTACCCGTTCCGGGCGGTGCAGAGAGAATGGGAGGTTGTGGTCATTATGGAGTGGTTTCTCTCTGCTGCTCATTTCCCTCTCGTATTTTTCCTCTGCTCTGGTGTGGATTTTCCATGGACTGCAGTTCCTATCAGGAAAATCTGCTCCTGTATGGCTTGTGTGTGATCTCTCCCTTGGGCTGCAGGGAATATCTGCTCTGGTGCCATGGAGCAATCCTCCTCCTCCTCCTCCTCCGACCTTGGTGTTGCCTCTGATGTTTCTCACTCTTTTTGCTCCCTCCTCTCTCTCTGTGGCATTTTCTGCCCTTTCTTAAATGTGTTTTCACAGAGATGCCACCAATTTGGCTGATGGCCTCAGCTGTGTCCTGCAGTGGGTCTGTTGTGGAGCTGGCTGTGTCCAGCATGGGGCAGCCCTGACCTCATCCCACAGGGGCCACCCCTGTAGCCTTCTCCTGCCCCACTATCAAAATCTTGCTACAGAGACCCAGTACATGTGTGCTGGATATTTTAGATCTCCAGCCACTAGAAGTACCTTGATGGCTGTACAAGCCCCAGGAAAGGTGAGCTGCGTTTGCCCTGACCCTCCCCTGTTTGCTGGGGAAAAATTCCTTCCTGCCTCTAAGTCCTGTTGCAAGGTAGTGCATGGGAAAGGTGTGTACTCGAGCTGAGAAGCTGGCCCTGGGAGGGAGGTGAAGTCTTGGTCACAAGGTTTTTGTGTTTTTCTTTCTCTTCATACATTAACATTACCAGAGCCCTCCTCACTCGTTGCTAGGTGATATTTTCATCATGTGGAGTCATAACTTTGTGTGAGGAGTGACCTGAGCAGTGAACCTTTGAGAGAAAAAGCACAGGAAACTGTGTGCAAGAAATGATGAATCCAGTGGAGCTATGTAGGGTGGAGACAAGAGGAATATGCCAGTATCATGAAAGGAAAGATGACTGGCAAACTTTTTCCAAGTCGCCTGGTAGCAAATGTGGTAGGATGACCACAGGTGTTTGGATCTACTGGGAGAGAAGCTTGGAGACTTACTGGCATTTGAACCTTGGATCCCTGGTGGGTACATTTGTCCTCTTACCCTTCTTCAACCCCATTTCCTTTTAGACAGTTTTCAATCCACTCTTCCAAAGCTATCACATCCCCCCAACCACCATAATTTCCTTGTCATGCTGTATCATGCTCATCTCATGACTGGTGCTTCAGCTGTAAGATCTTTGGGGTCAGGGGAAATTGTTCTGGTCAGTGTAATGCAGGAAAGAGGGTCACAGTCCACAACTTAGGACTTCCAGAGGATGCAACATTGTAAGGAACAGATGATTCCAAACTCCCTGTCACTCTGCATCCCCTTATCCATGCACTGGGATCTACCACATTGGTCCCAAAGACCTTGCCACCTTTAACTGCAAATTCATATGAAGAGCAACCCTGCACATGGAAGAGCAACACTGGCAAGAGAAAGCAGCCTGCCAGGCTGTGGCTGTGCAGGTAATGAGGGAAATGAACCTGGCCCCTTTGGAACGCCCTTATGCTCTTCTTTCAACCCAAACGCCGCAAATGCAATGGCATATTAGTGGCAAGGAAACTGTAAATCAGTTTTTTCCAGCCTGAGCTACAAGCTGCAGCAATCAGACCCCTGGGAATTCGAACTTCTTCTCCAGCTCCGCTGGAAGGATTAATGCAGCAGACTTGAGGGGGTTCCGCTTCAAATCCCAGCTCCCTTGCCTCCCTAATTATTTCCATGTGTATTTGTGCAAGGCTGCTTGTTGTCTGGGGTCTGCAGGTGGCATAGTGACCTTTGGGTTATAGGGTGGGTTTTCCATGCTTCACCATATGTTACACGGATGAGGCAAGCAGTTAGAAGGCAACTGTAAGCATCCACGGCCAAGCAATCTCTCTCTGTACAGTGACTGATGGATTCTGTTTCTCTGCCCTCGCTTCTCCCTTTATGCTTTCTCCAGCTGTGAAAGAAGAAGGAATTTCTGGCCTTAGTTTGTAATGTTTAATTAAAAAGAAAAACCTTCATGCAAAGATAGCTTGTTTCCACAGCTTTGATGTTGGTGCCTGTGGGAAACAGATGAGTTGGAAGTGCATTCTGGGTAACAAAATGTAAATGAGCAACTTCGAGTGTTCTTGTGAGTTTCTCGAATCTCAAAATCACTAGAGCCGGATCAATATGTTTTCCCAGTGAATTCTGTTGTGCTCAGTGCACTTGTACTGACAATTGTACTGCTTTCTGCAACTCTCTTAGGAGGCCTTTCCAGAAGTCTCCTCAGATATATTTTAGTTTGTTCTCAGTGAGGCAGCTGTGTTGTTGTGTGAGTGCTCTGCGGGGAGTGTTGTGTTTGCAGGGGGAAAGAAGCGGCAGTGGGTGCAAAAATCTGCCCATCAGTGCTCACAGGGAGCACACTGCCACCAGGGTTGAGTCTAGCTTTGCAACAACTTCTAACAGTTCTTTACTTTGAATGTAATTGGGTACTGCAATAGAAATTCCTTTTTGGATTTGCCCTTTATCTTTTTGGTTGTTTTTTTTCTTTTTTTGTACAGCAAAAAAAATAAACAAGATCACATACGGTATTTTAGAGAACATGGAAAACCTGTCAAGGGCTTTTGGAGCAAAGGAAATGGCTCAAAAGAATGGCTCATCTCAGAAGTTTGGAAAGCTGGCTACTGATTCCAGTGGGGTAATTCACATCCACCGCCCAGGGATATGTATGTCCTGCCATATATTTCAGGCAGCCTGGAATAGAAAACATGATAACTTCTAATTTATGTTTTTCAGCAGTTTGTTCAAATATGTTCTGCTAAGATCTCTGGTCTAGTTTCACAGGACTTCTTTTTTCACAGTTTTGTTGAAGTCACCTAAGACATGTTATACACTGGAAAGACATGTATAAAGGCTGTGTAGAGGGAATTGATTCACTGGCTTTGAATCTTGCTGGAATGAATGCTTACCCCTGGCTCTTGCCTCCTTCCTGCTTTTAGATTGCCACCAAGAGTGATAAGGCTGAATGAGAAGCCACTGCCCACTGTGGCAGGAGAGACTAGCCTCAGTGGGCACTGCCACAGGTGACTTGGCTCAAATACCCTGCTGTCTGAATGATCACATGGAGGAAGCCTTTTGGGATGGGCTGTGCTAGGGAAGACTAGTTTTATTTATTAGTGTCTTTGCAGCCCTGATGGCTACCCAGTTGCGTAGTCCTGGCTTGAAAGTCCTGTATGTCTCTCTGGTCCTTCCACATACCTCTGGAACATGTCCTCAGTGTACTACACAAGAACTGTCTTCAGGCAAGGCACCGTCCCTCCAGACCTTGTGGCAGTGTTGTTCAAACCCTCTCACGCTGTCTCTGATCCTCTTTTACCAGGCTTTTCTTGTGAACCACTAGAAGGTCTACCTAAGATATGCTGCCTGCCAGACCTATGTTCTCCATCTATGCCCCAAAGCAAAAGGGAGCTGGGATCTCTGAGTG
Source organism: Chroicocephalus ridibundus (assembly GCF_963924245.1). Lineage (NCBI taxonomy): Eukaryota > Metazoa > Chordata > Aves > Charadriiformes > Laridae > Chroicocephalus > Chroicocephalus ridibundus. The sequence goes on along the minus strand of NC_086287.1, from coordinate 48,355,353 downwards.
TTTGGCCTTTTCCACTGCTCTCCCAGCACATCTCTGCTGGGGCCTGTTGGGTAGGGCCACCCCCTCTGGCTTTCCTCTGTCTCTGTGTGCTGGCAGCGGTTGTGCCACGTCTCTACTGGTTAAGAGAAGATGGAGCATGAGAGATGTGTCTGAATAGATATCAGAAGTGTCCAGCAATTTCTGACAACCCCGACTCGCTGCTTGGTGCACAGTGTTAGAGGAGGGTTCCCAAACAAGTCTGTGCTGTCTATGATGGCAATCATAGGTGCAGCATCTATGGCTGTGCCGATCTGCCAGCAAGATGGCTCCCTTCTCCTCATCTTCCTCCCAGGGAAGTTGTGGATGCCAAAGTGATGGATGCCGCATCCCTGGAAGTGTTCAAGGCCAGGTTGGATGGGGCTCTGAGCAACCTGGTCTAGAGGGAGGTGTCCCTGCCCGTGGCAGGAGGGTTGGAACTAGATGATCTTTAAGGTCCCTTCCAACTCTAACCATTCGATGATTCTATGATCATACCTGCGTTCTTCCTTTGGGCAAGTCAGGTAGGCAATCCCCCTCGGACGTGCGATTTCTTTTTGCTGGCATACATCCTAGGACAGATGTAGCTGATCAGTGGGCCCCATAAATTGGAGCGCTGACAACTTCCCTGTGGTATAAAGGAAAAATCGTCCTGTATGGAGTGGCTGACGTGATTCAGAGCCCTCCAGACAAGGTGCTGTGGTTTCTGCTGTGGTGGCTTACAGAAGGGCTTTAGCTAGTGTGGTTTGTCCAGACTGTATTTGATGGTACTGTGCATCACTGTGCGTGGGGAAAATGGTACAAGTCAAAGTCACAAAAGCTTTCTTCCCTAGGACTCCAACTGAGGCATTCTCCCACTTTCCCTAAGGGCTCGACAGTGGGGACAGTCAGAAAACCGGCCCAAAAAGCATTGTCAAGGCACTGCAATGGTCCGTTTGATAGAGGTCCCAATCACTGGTACTCTCTGTTCTGCAGGGTGTCAGACTCCCCTCTCCTCTCGCAGACCAGATGGGATCCTGATGATTCCCTGATTGTATTTGTGGGTAGGCTGAATCAAGGGAACATATGCAGAGGACAGTGTCTGAGTAGATTAGGGCCGTTTCAATCCATTTGTTTTCAAATACACCATGTTTGGTTTGGGCCATGTGGGGTCTGTTTGATAAAGGAAGAACCATACTAATTGAATTCGCTGGGTCAATGGCAGTTCACCCAGGGGGTAGGGCAAGGACTCCGCCAGAGGGATCTGCTATTAGTCAGGAAACTGCAAGAGCTTGGCTTTTCATCCTGACAAAACACATGGGTCCTGATCCCCCAGTGAGCCTCACGTGATGGTGGAAAGCCCACAGCCTACGAAACTCACCGCATTGTAAAGGCTTCTGCCTGATGCAGGAGGATGAAAAGTGCTCAGGCTGTTTCTCTGAGCTACTAGTCCAGTTTGTTGGTGGTGAGGGAAAGACGAAAGCTAGCTGAAGAAAACTGCTTAACCATTTCAGAGCCAGTCCCTTCTCCTTGCAAACCTTATCAAAAGGAATCTGGTGAGCAGCAGCAGCTCCCCTTCCAGATCCCCTTAGCACAAAGTCTCTGTATCCCTGCACTAGCTCTGGAGAGAGTGAGCCAGTGAATGGAAAAAGTCAGGCAAATAGGCAACAAAACCCAAATGTCTCTACCACAGACTGGAGATGGGATCACTATGACTAGAAGCAACAGGTGATGCAAATAATTATTAAAAAAAAAATCAATGAGAATAGCAGCTTTCATTTATCTGCTGTAAATTGCCGCAGGCTATGTTCAAGGGCAAAATCTATAGCTCTGCCTGTGCATTCTAGTGGGGAATATTCCATCTGCCCCAGTAACCTCTCTTAATAGTCCCCACTGTCTTCAGGGGAGGCTAGCAGTGTTGACTGAGCACAGCTCTAGTCTGATGTGATTGCCCTACAAATGGGAGGCGAGTGGAGGAGCAACGGGGAGTCCCTAATTACTTCCACAGAATATAAATCCATGATGGCTTTGACAGCTTCTGGAGCTGAGAGCAGTATCCCATTGCCTGGCACACCTCATGTCAGAGAACAGCTGGCTGTAGTCCCACCTCCATCAACACCACCATCATCAGTCTGGGAGGAAAGGGAGAAGCAGGAACATGTGAACAGCGTGACACTGGATAGAGAAATTGCCTGTTAGCTACAGCAGGGCCGGCCTTTTGGATGCTGAGGCTCTGACACTACCTGAATTTCAGTGAATAGCTATGCCTTTCCTCCTTGGCCTGTGATTTGTGCTCGGTAGCTAATGCTCCTGTGAAAGACGTGACCTTACATGTGTAGAGAGGATGTCTTGTTATCGTGAAGTCACACTAGAATGTGAAGATGTTGGTCACCCATTCAGTGGGGACTCAGCCTCATTAAAGTGGTGGATTCAGTTAATCTTCGGGACAAATCCTGGAAGATGTCAAGTCATAAGTCTGTACTCCTTTTCCTCCTCCATAATTGCCCTTTATCGTGATCCCACTAAAGGAAGCAAGCTTTAATGAACTTGTCTGATTGATGAGGAAGCCCATTGTGAACGGAAAAACAACAGTTCCTCTTGCCTATTTTTCAAGCTGTTCCATCTTCCTCAGGTACACTGGCATGTTCCAGGGCAAGTATACAAGTAGGGATAAATTGCTTTGGTGTAGTTTTATCTTGGGTTCAAGCAATATGTTATGACAAAGTGTTTGTATCACCTGAGGGTGTCTGCAAGGCCTTGTTGAGGCAGAAGTGGAATATGTGCAGCAAATGTTGGTGTAGATACGGCCCAGTAGCTATCGTGATGAAACATAGTGGAAACTGGCTGGTACCTGCTTGTTTGGAGCTTCTGCACTTCAGTGCAGACTTTAGGAGCAGCAGTTGTTTCCAGGTGATAGGATTAGTGGCTGCTGGAATCCAAGATCAGGGTGCTGTAGGAAGAGGGTCTCGCTATTGTTCTGAAGAAATGATTTTAATAACATCTACTTTCCGGATACAGACAGGAATGCTCATGTCATCCATGTATTTAACCAGTTTGTTGTTTTTTCCTACAATAAAGGATTATCGTTAATTTCACTGACGGAAATTAAACTAAACCACTGAATTCATGCAGCCTCTTGAGTATGTATATAAATCTCATGCCGAATCTCACAGTTCGGATGCATCTCTAATGTAGTGGAGTTACTTTAGTCTTTACTGAAATGCAGCTTCCTTTGAGTGAATCATGGTAGACTGGCAAAGCAGTGTTAAATGACACTCTGGCAGGAAGTAAAGAGGATAATATTTCACTGAAGGAAAATTGCAGGAAGTCAGTAGAATGTCTGTTATCTTAGCTGGAGCTGGCATTTGGCCTGGTTACTAAAGATAACACCTTTTTTTTCCTGCAAGACTTGTCACTAGCTGTTTTATGACCATGTATCTTGATTTACATCTCACTCAGAACACCTCCAGCTGCAGAGCATCACCAGTGCCTGGGGGTGACTCAAGACTTCTCAACAGCATAGAGAAAGTAGAATTTTTCAGCCCCTCAAGATGAGGGACTGGCGAGAGACTGCTTTTTCCACAGGCAAGAGAAGAGTAGCGGGAAGGGGTGCAACTGGAATTGCAGGCTGAAAAGGAGAACACTAGGGAACTGAGACTGCTACAACTACTGCTGCCAGACACCTGAGAGAGATCAGGTAAGTGACTGCTGCATCTGTTCCAAATAACCCTGACTTCTGTCTGAGCAGCCCCAGCCACAGCCAGCCTGCCTTTCCAGAGCTCCCGCAGAGACTAAATAGGCAGCACGCAGTCCCTGAGCACGCTGCTGTCCTAGGCAACTCTCTGTTTTTCTTATTTCTATGACTGGCATCACGCTGAAGCTGCGAATCCTCATCTGGCATAAAAGAAGAAAATCACATCTGACTCATAGCAATTGTTGAGATCTGGATTTATTTTGCAAGGCCTAGTCAGTGCTAGAAGCTCCTTAATTTCCAGGACCGAACGGGACTGCTGCCCCAAAAAGATAAGTGCAAGATGTGTACAATGATGAGTTGGATGTTTCTGATAACTTTCATCAGGAACAGGAAATAGAAATTTTAGAAATCATTGATTATGGATAGAGGTGTATTTTGTGAATTGCATACTGCCTGTCATGCTGAGCGCTAAGGAAATACCACTCTTGCTTCATAAATCGTTGATGGCGTTACCAGGGAAAGTTACTTGTCAAGGGACATGCGTTTACTCTACAGCCTGAAAAGTAAAAAGGTTATATCTCCATCTGATATTCTTGTAAATCAATTTATGACTAAGTCCCTGCTGACTTTGACAGGCCGCGATGTGAGCTTACAACTTCTCTTGGTGGCTGAGGGAAGTTGCCTCATTTCTACCACAAAGATCTCTTGTGACCTTGATAGCAGCTCATCTTGGATGACTGATTACAAAGATATTAGAACTAGATGTTTTGCTGCTTTGGTATTTTCGTTCACACTGCTCTTCTGAACTCTCTTCCTAGTTTCCTTGAACTTCTTTCTCTCTGTGTTGCCAAAACGTCATGTGTGCATCTGGGAGACATTCCAACTTCCAATTGCAGAAGTGGGTCACTCCTCATACACGCACATTTGCAGTCTTTTGCACATGCCCCGGCTCTAAGCATAGCACTGGGAGAACCTAAGAAGTGCTGTCATAGCCTGTTGCTTTCAAAGATTCACAGTATTGCCAGCCGGCATTAACTCTTGCATTTGTTCTCTCCGGCTGTCTGTCTACAAAAAGAGATCTTGTAATGATCGCCCAGCTAAGGATGAATTATTAATTTGAGATGCTGAAGGAGATTTGTGTCAGAGCCCAGCTTTGAATGGGTGACTTGCACAGAGCTTAAAAGCATCTCTAGCTCATCTCCCTGCCTCATTCTGCATTCTGTGCCATTTCTCTCACTGCCTCAGGGCAGAATGTTTCAGAAAGTTGGAGTGGGAATATTTTTATTCATCCTGTTACGTGAAGTTAATCTCGTGTAGCAAAGCAGCTGTGTAATGTTTTGTATTAAATCTCATGTCTTCCCTTGGGTGTGATTAAAATTCAGGTGAAGGGTTTATTTTATTTTATTTTATTTCCCCACTCCCAATGCTCTCAAGGGGCCATTAGGCTTCATTCTTAATAGCTTGCCATCCCCTTGCCTCGGCTGGTCCTGCTGCACACACAACTGCACTTGTCTGACTGATGAAGGGTGAAGGCTCTGTAGTGACTCGAGCACATACTGCACATTAGTGAAGCCATTTCTAGCTCAGGTGAAGCGACGGCTGCTCCCTGGCACATTGAATAAAGCCTTGGTTGGCAAATTCTCTATCTGCCTGATTATAGCCCTGGAACACAGCAAATCCCAGTTGGAAGGAGACCAGCTGCACTATCAACACCTTGGGCTTCTCAAAACTATTGCTTCATGTCAGTGGCTGTTTCCAAGAAAGCCAGAGTTTCCATTCTCATCCTTTCTAACATGCCACCGCTTCTGCTTACGACAGAGGTATGTGCCCCCATTCTGTCAGGCTAAAGAGAAAAGCGCCTTCTATCTGTCTCTGACCCTCTTTTCCCTACTCACTCTCTGCTTTGTGTATTTGTGGAACCAAAATGAGAACACCTGGAAGAAAACATAGAGACCTCATAGCGAGTGAGGAAGGAGTTATCACAGGGATACCTGGGGGAAAGTAAAGAATTAAAGTCCTGCAGAGAACACAATAGGGCTGGAAACAGAGAAAAATGAGCCTAGAGAAAAGAAGAGGAGATGAAGGCAGGAAAGAGGCTGTCAGACATGTACTGAGGAGGAAGATGGAAATGTACTGACTGCACAGAAGGAGCTAAGCTGAGGGCTTGCACTACTTCTTCCTCTCTGCACTTCTACTAGAGCAATTGAAACTGTCTTAAAAGCAGTGCTGCAGAAGTGGTTTGGGCAAACCCCTATTCTCCTCTAAACTTCTTAGTCTTGACTCAGCTATACTTTTCATGATTTCGGAAAAGTCCAGTTAACATTTTCTTCTTAATGTTTTCAACTTTCACAGCCGCTTCTGCAATTTGTTATCGCAGCCAGGATCACAAGTGCCAAAGCGTGGCATGAAAGGCTGCGTGCAAAGGGGCTGGTTACAACAAGAGAGAGGAGCAGGAAGCTTCAGAGCCTTTGCCAGGCTTTCCATACTTCTAAGTTTTCAGGGGTTTGCTGGATTCAACCTTCTAGTAGACTGAACGAATGCCTTAGGGATCTTTCAAACAGAATCTAGATTCTGGATCCTTCTTTGAGGGTAGCACAGATAATGAGGAGATGCTTCTTTTCTTTTGCTTTGCAAGCTTTTGTGATGTATGTACAATAAATTAATCTCAGTAGGTGACTAAGGGCTACTTAGCTAAGGGAATGTGTCCTTGGCATTATTTCATTGAAATCAATCTAGTAAAACCAGGGGTGAAGTTGGCTCCAACCTTTAATAAATCCATAGTTTATCTCTTCCTGATAGGAAACAGCAGCTAGTAACTCACAATGTTGTTTAAAACATTCACAGGAGGAATCAGTCAGATAGGGAACTCACATAGTTCCGACCTGGGTTCCACAGTGGCCTACAAGAATCCATATTTTTAAGCTGAAAAATAACCGTATTTGTACAACAGTCATTACAACTAAAGAGTGTCCAGCTAGCGAAAGGGTTTTCATCTTCAGATAAAGAAACCTCCTGTCTGAAGTAGCTGATAGAGGTGCAGTCATGTGGTTTGATCACAGGTTAGGAGCCCTAAATTCTGATCCTGATGCCCACTTGGGGAAATCACTGCATATTCTTGGCATTCATTTGCTCTCACTTGTAAAAATGGGAGGCTGATTAATTAGCGCCTGATGAAGGGTTCACAAGGACCATTCATTTTATTACTACATTTTAAAAAATAACTTAACTTAGCACCAAGTCTGCCTCAATCACACCCCACAGCACTCAGCAATTTCACAGCTCCTATACCCAGCATGGATGCTTTACGTGCTTGCAAATTCCCTTTGGTTGACAGAAGAGCAGGGCTGCCTTACGCAGACATGCACAAAAGGGGACTTGAGACTGAGGAAAAAGAAGGAAAACTTGTGCAGTTTTGTTTCTGCCCTGGCTGTGTGTATGCTTGGAAGGGGGGTGAATGACAAGTGAAAAGAGGTCTGCAGAGAAGTACTATCTTTTATTAAAGAAAACAGCATAACTGAGAAAAAACAGAGAAGCTTCTGGGAACAAAAGAAAGCTGTGTACTTTTCGACAGCTATCTCAATGAGGTCATAGTAGCATCACCATCCAGTAATTGCTTCATGGACTTGTTAGGATGTGACATCTCCATCTGTCACTGGAGACTGGTCCAGGTGTTAAAAGCTACACCCCACTTAGGGCACTGAATTGGATCATGAAAAATTCTGGGGTCACCTGTGATGTCCAGCAACCTTTACGCCATGCAAACTGAGTGCCAGTCAAAATGCTCCAAGTAATTGACACTGTGGTTGCATTTTACAGCCTTCTTGCTGTCATTTTACACAGCCATGAGTGTTTATCCCAGTGTTTAGATAGCAGACAGTCCAACTTTCTGCATTTAATAAAATTTGATTTCTTGTGATACCAGGAAAAACTTTAGGCCCTTCCTTTAGGTCGTAATTTGAGCAATCTCCCAGCTAACCTGGTAGTGTTCACGTAAAACAACTTCTGCAGAACGGGGAATAGTTTTGCCATAGGACACCATGCTACCTCCTTTCACCTAAGGGCCCAGGGGGATGACTGATTCGGAGTTCTGATGATGTGCTGTTTTGTTTTTCTCCTTAACCATGTTACATGTGCTTGAGAAGAATTTGCTTGGATAGGTCCTTCTCCCAGGTTGAAGGGGAGCTATCACCACTTTTCTGTCTGGGTGTCCCTTTCTACATATAGACATTAGAATCCTTTGCTTCACTTGGCTCTCTGGAGGGAGTCATTTGGGGAGAAGGGAAGCAGTGAAATAGTTTGATGAACGGCATCAACTTACATCCCCCAGGAGGATTCCATATGTTTTTAGCAGATGTTTTACAAGTTATGGCAACACAACTGGCTGTGTTGAAACAAATTGCAGGGTGACCATCTAAATGTTGTCAGAAGTGAAGTTTTCAACACTTCCATCTGCCCCCTGGCTGTTGCTGCTTTTCTCTGTAGAGATCTGTGAACTACATACCATATCTTTGTCAGAAAAATCATGAAGAACTCTGACTGTCCAATAAACTGTTATTTAATTTGAACATCTCAAGGAACAATAAACCCCGAAGCTATGTTTATCTTTTTTTTTTTTTAAAGGAAAAAGGTGCTCTGTTAAATCTTATGAGAATAAAAATAGCTTCAGGATTTTAGTGTCAGCTGGAGTTTTAAAAGTGCATGTGAGCCTCCTCCCTTTGTGTTATAAGAGAAAGGGAAATGCCAAGAAGTGTCAAAACATTTGGGGATAGATGTTTGGATGAGTAAGGCACATGGATCTCCTAGCTCATGTCCTGGAGGCGCCACAGACCTCCAGTACTTCTTCAGCATTCATTCTTTGTGCCTCAATTTCCTATTTGTAAATGGGGATAATTGTTCCTCTGTATTTATCTCTCTTGTCATATTTAAACGTGTGGGGGAAAGGGACCGAGGGGTTTCTGGTACAACGGGAGCCTCCAATTTGCTTGTCCTTAGTGAAAATTACTAAAAAGACTGTGGGAAACAAAGTTTGTTTCCATGTAGGGTCCAAGAAGTACAAAAAAAGCATGTCTGTGAATTTCAGAGGAAACATGAACATTGAGAACTTTCTCAAGGATGTGCCTAGGCTCCATTTTAGGAAACTTAAGAAAAAAAAGCAAACAGTGGAAAGGATATTTTCTAGCTTTTTTTTGCTTCAGTAATAACGGTTTTACCTGTTGTCAGCAGTGGAGATGGCTATCATCTTAAATATGTTCATTTTGCTTTAAAAGTATCCCTTCAGTGCTGAATATTAAAATTATTACAAAGAGTTCTCTTAATTGAGATTTTTCTGGGCAGAGTCCAAGGGTTCACTCAATCATTGCTTCTGGAGTGCCAGTTCCTTTGTGTAATCTTGCGACTTCAAAGCCAAGGAAGGAGGGAGGTGGGCAGGAAAGCATTTAGGGAAATGATGTCTACCTATTTGAGTATCTCAGTGAGCACAAAATGTTGTTCACGGAATGCGTAATCTTAAGAAAAGCATGTCTTTTGCCCTGGAAGCCTGCTTCTCATCTCGTGGTCTGTGGGTGTGAGAGACATGAGGTCATATGTGAAATGATGACAAAACATGCTTTTTGACTTCAGAAAAACATACACGTATACATATGATTTATATGTATATATGTTTTTATATATATTTATGTTATATATATGTTATAGATATGTTCTATGGATATGTTTTATATATATCATATAATCAAGTAACTATGAAAACAAAGTTGGGAAAATAAGTCTGCAAATGAATATTCAAAACGCAGCTTAGTTCTTGATTAAAAAAACCCCACAACTACTATGGCAAAGCTGCATGAGGGCCTGTGATTTTTTTTTCTCCAAAATGTTAGTTGTTGCTTGGATGAAAATGATTGGGAAATGCTGATATTGACAAAGAAACCAACTCATAAACAATTTAGCTTCAGTTTTCCCAGCTGAGCCTGGGAAAGCAACACTGGGTTGAAAAATACACTGGCGAGGTTTTAATTACGATTTTAATAACGAAGCCTGAACAAACCTCTCGCTACCAGTACATCAACTGCCCCCTCATGCTGTTTTCCCGGGCCTGATGGAGGGGCCCTGGGAAAGCCGCCTGACAGCAGATGAGAGAGCATACTGATCAGTGCAACTTCAGTCAGCACTACAAGTGCTTGACATTTGGGAAAAACAAGATCGCTTACTTTGCTGTCTTTATCCGGGCGCAGGTGATCAGGTTCAGGCAGTCAGTTTGTCATCTTAAGCTCTTTGTGGCTAAGACCTTGTTTGTTTTGCACTCTCAGAAGTGCCATTCAGTCTCATGGCAGAGTTAATAACACTGTGTGATTTCTACCGAGCACAGATTGCTGCTGGAACGCGCCACGGTTATCTGGAAATAGACTGGTACTCAGGTTCCAGCATGCAGATGCCAGAGAGTTTCCTTCTGCCCATCTGCCTAGGCAATGAGCTGGGCTGGGTGTCAGTCCAGCCCGAGGAACCACAGCCAAGCTGGATCGTGGTTGGATTCCTGCTTTATCCGCCTTCACAACAAATTGGGAAAGGCGTTAGTAGAACTACTGAGAGAAAATAATAGGAAAAGAAAGGGAGCAGTCTGAAGGCAAAGGAAGTGGGAGGAAAGGTGGGGAGGCCAAGGAAGGAAGCAACAGGGAAACTGTAAAGTTGAGAGCTAAGATGTGAAGCACAGGCAGGAAAAGGTTCATAAGCAACGGATTAGCTGTATGGAGTGAAATTCAATTCTCTCAAAATCTGTAGTTACACCAGTGAGCAACCTGGCCTGATTTGTTTATGGCCTCCCAACATTGCCTTTTTTGCTTCTGAAAACTCAAGCCTATCAGAAGTGTAACGGAGAGACTATTCGGATTACGGTACATCTGATGTAATGTTTAAGGGGCAGACCCTTCAGAGAGTGGGAGGGCTGCAGCTCTAGGCACTTCAGAAACAAGAGAAAGTGGCTTTAGTGTTTTGGTCTAAACCATGGAACTATTTCCTTGTTCTGGTTTCATTTCAGTGGTGTATTTATCAGAAAACAAGTAAAACAGCCCTCTCGCAAGTTTATCTGTGGTAAAACTGGTTTTATCCAAGGTTTCTATTATGCGTTAAGTTCACAGAGGATATACTATATCCTTTACCCATAACAAAGAATGTAAACCCCAGCTTTAAATGCAAAACTCAATTCAGTGCTGGCTGGGATTCACAAAGCAGTTCCTTCATGACAGTGAAAGCACTATAAACTTGGGAAGCTCATTTTCAATAGTGGCCCCTTAAATTGCACAGTTGAGTATGTAAGAGCACCATTGTGTCTATGCGAGCATGTGGAAGATTTGAAAGCTGGGGTCACGTATAGTTGACTTTTGTTCATTTACAAAACAGTTTCATAGAATCAGGATGGAAAACAGAAAACACATACAAGTCTTAGGATACACTGCCCTGTACTTTTTTACAAAATATCAGAAGAATGATGTCACCGGAGGGAGAGGCGCGGGGTGGGGGGGCAGATGTTGAAAAAATGCCAAGAGCGTCCCTGGTGAGGAAAGGATCTTGTCTATAGAACCTGGAGCTGTTTAAAACTGTGGTGTTTTGGGCAGGACTAAGCCCACTCAGTTTCCTAGAAACCCTCTGCATGATATCTGTGCATCAGGCCACAAAACAGGGGTAGGCATCAGGCGGCTAGACAGACACACACACGTTTTCGTGGTTTATTCACCAGGGACACAGCAAAATTGCCTGGCGTGTGGGGTCCTGAAATGGTCCTGTGACAGTGCAGGGGTAAATGCGTGCTTGTTACGGGGGAGTGCAGAGGGAGGACCAACAGAGTCCAGTTTGACAGGTCTGCAGAGCACAAATGTAATCTCTGCCTGAAAGAACCATGATCTGCTGCTCAAGGGGTATGACAGGCCAGCCTCCTGGAAAATAGCACTCTGAGTCCTTTGCAAAGGAATCAAATGAGGAACAAGGCTATTACCTCGTGTCATACTGTGTCTAATAAAGAAATGGAAATCCCCTGCTCCGCCACAAAGACTGAGCAGAGGTAGGATCATGCTGTGACACAAATAAATGAATAGTGGAACAGAAATGGAAAAACATGGTCCCAGACATTACCAGAAAATATCAGACCTTGAAATGATTGCCTGTCTTAAGCAACAGACTATAAAAAAACATACATTACAAATACGATCTGGTTATGTAATCGAGTTTTGCTATTACACAGAAATGGATTTAGGACCGTAACTGTTAAATTCCATGTGTATGTCCCTATTTTTATATTACATTAGGAAAAAAAGAAAGCCAACGCCAACAAATATCTGCACCTGGGGAGCCTTGTAACTGTTCATTACCAGATATATGAGGCATTAGCAGAGATATTTATACAGCGATGCTGGCACATCTTTTTTTCTTTGCGCTGCACTGCTAGACATTCGTGTTGTCTCTTAACCCTTCTAATAAGCTTTGAGGGTCCAGATCCGTATCCTCCATCTTGCAGAGCATTATGAAATAAACAGGACTTCTTATCAGCAAAAGGACCCATCCGCATAGGACCACTTGCAGGATCTGGCCCTTGCAGGACTGCAAATTCTTTGGTGCCATCTCTGTTGTTATATGTGAGCGCCGTGTCGTGTCCAACTTCTAACGCCCATAAGGGAGTAATCCTGAGCTGTTGATTGTTACTGAGAGTAACAGTGTTACTTCTGCATGCTTTTTCCTCCCTGAATTTATTTCCCTCCAACCTAGCAAGTACTTCTGTGGGCCTCAGGACCTGTGAAGTGTGATTTCCCGGGGGGACAGTTGAGTTGAACTCCCCTGTGGATTCCCTGGTGTCTGTTTGACTCGCGATACAGTTGTCCTATGTGCAAGAACACTAAAAGAGATTATCTCTTCTATACAGTTATCTATTTTTCTGAAATTTGTAGTTGTCAAACTTAATTAAAATCGTTTAACTGGCTCAGAAGTTATTGGTACACACACAGAGCACGACTGCACAAGCCGTGATTCCTTAGGAGGGTTGGCTTTTCCCGTGTCACAAACGTGGGCTCTTCATTTGGTTTGGTATGCATTTTTGACAGGCTTTCCGAAACTGCCGTGTCATTCTTTGTTTGAACTTTCTCTGACACATCTCCGAATACGTTCAGGCAGCTCTCGCTACGGCACCGGTCAACAAGTGACCTCCCACCTTCCCGGTCTCTTTCTTTTGCGCCCCAGGGATCGCCCCCGGCCCATCAGGCGTTACGGGGGCGCCCTGCAGCCGGGAGCCGGCGGCTCTCCTCCCTCCGGCGCCTCCTGCGAGCCCGGCGAGCTCCGGACTCACCCCCCGGCGGGGGAGGGTCCCAGGCGGGCTGCCCCTGGACCACCCTCCCAGGACTGCCCCTCCGCACCCCGAAACGGCCGACGCGCCGCCGGGGCGAGTCCGCAGGCTGCCTTTGGCGACTCCGGCCGAGGGCACCGGGGAAGTTTTCGGTGGCGAGGGACGGGGCAGGCTGCGGGCGGGCGGGCGGAGCGGGGGGCGGTGGAGCTCCCAGCCGCCGGGGCCGGACCGGGCGGGGGCGGGGAAGGGGGCACGGCCGGGAGGTGGAGCCGGCTGCGCTGGCGGCTCTGGCGCTCCGCGGCCGCCGGGCACGGGGCGCGCACGGCAGTGGGAGCCCAGCGCCGCCGGGAGCCGCCCGATCGCCCGCCCGCCGCCGGTTCGGTCTGTCCCCGGGGAGCCGCCGCCGCCGCCGGAGCCTTCCCGCAGCCGCCGGCAGGTAAAGAGCCGGGGTTCGCTTCTCGGTGCGCCGCCGCCAGCCCTGCCGAGCGTCCCGTCCCCCTGCCAGGGGCGCCGGCTCCGGCTTGGCACCGCACAGCCCTCCCGCTGCCCCGGGACGCGCGGGGATGCCGGCTGGCGACACCCGGGGGAGGGGGCTCGCCTCCCCCCGCCGCCGCGTTGTTTGCCCGGGCGGGACGGGGTGTGCGGGAGCGCCGTGGCTCCCCGGAGCGCTGGGCGTGCAAGTTTCTCGGGGCTGGAGTGCCAGCCCGCCTGGCAGTAACGGCGGCAAAGGGAGCCGGCGGGGAGGCTCCCTGGCAGCCCCAGCCAGCTGAACTCGCCCCGCTGGTAACACCTCTCCGGGGTCGGGCCCCGGGGAGCCTCTCGCGGTCGGTACCCGGGAGCGTCTCGGGAGTCTCGGAGCCTGTCCTCAGTCTTTCTGTATTCTATTGCCCCCCACCCCCACTCCGGGAGCCCTCCGGCAAGCGGAGGAGCCGCTGGGTGTCTGGAGGCTGTGCCTGGGGCGCTCTGCCCTCCGGTTGTAGCGTTTCGGGGTGTGCCGCCACCCCGAAGTTTGGATGAGGAAGGCGGGAGAGTTACCCGTGTTTCTGACTTCAGTCCAGTCCGGTAGGAATGTTCTCTTTCACACTTTGCTGATGGGCAAACTGCAGTCACGCCACCCTGGGTCAGCCCCCGCTTTCCAACAGGGATTTATAGCTGCAACATGTTAGTGAGGTACCACCCCACTGAGATATGTGAGATTTATAAACTGTACAGCTGGGCACTTAAAGTTTTATCATAACTTTTGTATTTAAATGTTGGAGTGAGCAAGTAGGTAGTGTTTTCAGATGCATTGTACTTGGGTGGTTTTCTGTGAAGTCTGGTAATGGTAATTTCTTCTTTTCTCTAGCACTTCTCTAAGCAATTAGTAAGCTCAGTCTGATTACTGCTTGCATTTCTATAATAAGAGAAAATTTGAACACAATTAATAGACTCTAGACACATATTTGACTGAATAGCCAGTGGCTACCAAAGCTACTTGGGCAGAAGTGTGCAGGAGATGGCTGTGTGCCTGGCTGGGTATATGCAAATTGTGAGCACGGGCTTGCCCTGGATTTTTACTAGTGGGTAAAAAGTGTGTGGAGTTATTAAAGAGTTCTCTTAATGCAACAGGATGTATCCAAGTGTTTGATGGATTCTACCAGTAAAATGATTGTTTTGGTATTCAGTGCTTTTGTAAGGAGTGGCAGTCGCTCTGTCTCAAAAGTATAAAAACTGAGAGCAAATGTCAGGGATGTCATCGGGAGAAATAGGTGCATTCTTTGTCTTTTTCATAATTTGGGGAGAATTTTTGGAACTGACTGTCTAGCATAACGTGCAGATGCGCGTCTTTATCATCTGCTTTCACCGAAATATTCGTACAGTATGTTAAAATGATTCAAATGTTTGACCCTCCCTGGAAGGCAGTTAATGTTTCTGTATTTGTTGTGGCCGAGGTACAGCTTTTGTTGGCGTAACCTAAAATACTATGCAATACAGTTGCCATGAATTTAGGCGTGGGGGGTGAGAAGAGGAAAGGAAGAGCTTTAACTTTTCTGAGATATTCCTGACTGCCAGCAAAATCAAGATAAAATTTCCACTGATTGTCCCACCCTTTCTGCAAAGCAGACCTTTCTCACAAATTGCGTAGCTAACCCAAGTTGCTGTGTGTTTCAGCCCGTGAGAGATGCAGGTGAAGGGATGGTTGTTATTCCTTGGGGAAGGGACGGGAAGAGGTGAGCCATGGTCCCGCAGCCCGGAGGGTGGGGGGCCGCGGTGGGAGCCGGGGGGATGCGGGCCGGGACCGGGGCGGGCTGGCAGGGGGAGGGCTCGGGTGGGTGATGCTGGCAGTTTCCACGAGAGGGCTTTCTTGCTGTGCCGTGTCAGCCCGGCTCTTCTAGCACAGCTTTCGTAGGGCCGGCCGCCCCTCCGCTTGCCTCCTCGGTGCGGAGGAGCCAAAGGAACTTGGGGGTGGCTTTTGCTCACAGGGTATTTCAGATTTCCTTTGTAAATTATGGGGAAATCCCTTTATTCCCCCTGGGCTCTAAGGATAAGACATCCTGGGAAGAACAGCAGTCTTCCGTTTCCAGGCTCGCTTAAAACTTAGAGCGGATCCCAGCAACTTGATTTCCCCACAGTGGAAATCGAGAAGAGGCTGAGTGTGTTTTTTCACAAAAGAGAAATGGGGTCCGAGTGTTTGCATCCTCGCCTCAGCTGATGGCAACGAATGACTCTATCCTGGCGTGATCTCATTTTTGGCTGCTTTAACATGTATTATACTTCTCAGGGTGGGGCTGGGCAGAAGGGAAACGGCAATCGTTGTGTGTGTATGAAAATGCTGAGCTACCCTGAAATCCTTTGCCAAGTTGCCTGTGTGTTGTTTAATTCAAATAATTTCAAACACCCAGCATTGCAGGTCTGTTTTAAAAGGCAGGAACTGTATCTGTAACCGGGAATAATATTGCAGTTCATAAAACAGGAGTAACATCTGTTACTGTGACTTCAATTTGTTTCTCTCTTCTTGGAATAACCAAGTTGACAGCTCAGACAGTCAGGTTTAATGTCCTGTGCTAAACCTTTGGTCCTGCATCCCGTGGCTAATTGTGACTCACAGAATCAATAAACCCAGCTCCTGCTTCGCTGCAGCGGCTCGACGGGGGAGCGGGAAGGCCTTCAAACCACCTCCCAGTGTGGAGCTGGTCCCTGACAGCACATGATGGTAGACAAATTTGTGTTTCTGTAAAACTAGGTCTACCATGTGTGCTTGCTGCCTTCAGCACGGCAGAGCTGACCGGGATCTTCGTGTTCTCTCAGCATTAGGGCTGAGCAAATGAGAGAGAGGGTCTGCAGTGCTGTAGGGGTAGTATTTTCCCTTCTAGCACCTTTTATCTTGCCTTAATCTATCCCAGGTTGAATACTGTAGGCAGTTGAAGCAGAGCCATCTCATGCTTTGATGTGTGTTTATTGGCTCTAGCATCTCATTCTCTCGCCTTTTTCTTTCTTTTTAAGTTAGGTTGCTCTCTTCCCACCCCGCCTCCCCAAACAAAAAGAATTAGAGCAAAGGAGGCAAAAAGTGAATTAAGTGACTTTGTACTTTTGTGAATGGGTTTTCTTGCTTTGCCCCTGCCTTCCTTGCTGCCTTCTGTAAGATCCCTTCATAATTAAAATATTATGACTATCCTTATGGTAGCCCTTCACTTGTGGCAAGGATCCTAATTTGACGTCAATGCAAAACTACTAGTTTCTGGCATAAGGGTAGATGACATTTCATCGGCTAGTGCATGCCCATTTTTTTTTTAAACCACAGTGCTAAGACCATATGGGCAGATAATGAGTTTAAGCTGATAAACAGCTTACAGATTTGCCCAAATAAAGGACTTTCTTCCTAGAAGACACGTTTTCCTTTAAAATAAATAATGCAGTTCCTGTGTTTTTATTTAATTATCTTGAGTCCTGTCTGTTCTCACCAGGCTGCAGGAAAACAGACACAACTGCGCTGGGAGCAGAAGCTACTGGATTTATGGGGTCGTGGGTCTTGGATGAGGAAGGACTTGAAAAGAGAAGTTCAGATGCTACAAAATTGAGGCTTAAGGTGTATAAATAAGCAGATGGCGGTCCACGTTGTATTTGGAGAGTTTTGTGAGGTAGTGCATAGTTCTTGACATCTTGAAGATGAGTTGTTGCAGGAGGTGGTAGTAGGTCCAAGGTCTGTTTGGGAGCTATAATTAAACCAGGTGAGTATCTGTACTCCTTGCTAATGCTATAAGGCTGCTGAAGCAGTCCTTGTTTGGGGGTACTGTTGCAAGATAAACCCTACTTTTGCTTTTTCAAGAGTTTTGGACTAATGTTAGTATGATTTTTGTTTGTTGGTTGGGTTTTTTTGGGTTTTTTTTTGTTTTTTTCTTTTTTTTTTAACTTAAACTGACTTAATAAAATGTGATGGAAAGATTTTGGATCCATTTTTCTTGTTGGTTTCTGAGAAAAAAAACACAAGTGGTACAGTGAGAGTTGGAAAGTAACCTGCTCTGGGAAGTTGTGGTCTTTGGTTGTCATTTTGAAATAGTGACTCAAAACCAAGTAATGTGTTTGCAGGAGAGGGAAAAGCCCATGTATTTCTCCCCTAAGATGCACAGGAATGAACTGTTTGGGATCTGAAATTGCTCATTCCTTTTTAAGTTATTTCTTAGGAGTTCTCTTTTTCTTTCTTTTTTTTTTTTTTTTCCCTGGAAATGATTGCTTATCTTAATTCAAAGTAGGAAATGAAGGAAGAAAACAGTTGTACAGAAAAATCAGTCAAGACAACTCCGTTATTTCTCATGATGTTTTTTCCTCTAAAACTTCCTTAAATATTTTGTATTGTCCGTTCCCTCCCTTCCCACCACTTCTCAGCACTGGGAAGATTGCTAGACTTTAATTGTATTTCATGTGAGGATATTTTCCAGATGTCTAGAGCCTTGCTTTCTGATGGTCGCTGCTATCTCATTTGTAACCGATATGACAGCAGAGTTGCATTTGGTCCTACCATTGCTTATGACTGCACAATTCAGCATTCCTCTTGTGTTCCTTCCCCTACACCGTTTCTTGTTTTCTTTTCACTGCTCTCTGCAGTCTTGGGTTTCCAAAATGGTGAGTGAGTTATCCTATCCCTTAGTTCCAAAGGATTTGTGTGAATTCAGTGCCCACCAAATAGTTGATAGGACTTTTTTTTTGTTTCTTTTGCGTGGTGGTTTGGTTTTTTTTCCCCCCTCTGACCTCTTCCCGTGGAGCATTTAGCAGCTGCTTTGCTGTTTATCATTTCTGCATTGGTAAAGATCTGTCATGGGCTAATTTAGCATAAATTGTCTGAGACTGAAAGAAGTGGCCATAGTAAGGCGGTGCATTGATCTTGTTTATGTTAACAACACCAGCTGCTAAACCAGTTTGTCAGCATGTTTTTATTTATTTTTGCACAGATAAGATTTAAAGAAACAAACGATAAAGATGTTTTACTCTTACAAATTGACCCCAAATGGAATTTGCTTCTGCACCTCTTGTCACTTTCTGTTCTCTAGGAATGGGCTTGAAGGATTTCCATTTTGCCAAAGTTTATAAGAAGCGGCGCTAGAGGCAGAGAGGCTCAGTGTCCTGGTGAGTTGTATATGTGTCATTTTTGGATCTAAATTGCCTCTGCAGGAGTTTTTATACAGGAAGTCTCAGATGACCACATGCCTAATGTGGATGCTTCATTATTGGGTGGACTGAGACTAGACTTAGAATAGGCAGTGGATATTACATGACAACTGAGAGTATTCCCGTGTGTCGTTTTGCCCTCACCAGATGCAGTTAAAAGAAAACCAAACCTAGTATCTTGTCATTGTCTTCCAAGATGATGGAAGTGGGGTTTTGACTGTCACAAGTTTTTAGTACAGGTCTTGTTTCTGCGCAGGATCATAGAATCATAGAATCTTTGTGATTGGAAAGGACCTTTGAGATCATCGAGTCCAACCAAACAACCTACAACCTCTGCCACTAGAGCATGCCCTGAAGTGTCAAATCTAGATGTTTCTTAAACACCTCTAGGGATGGTGACTCAGCCACCTCCCTGGGCAGGCTGTTCCAGTGCCTGACCACTCTTTCAGTAAAGTCATTCTTCCTAATATCTAATCTAAACCTCCCCTGCCGCAACTTCAGACCATTTCCTCTGGTCCTGTCATTATTCACCTGGGAGAAGAGGCCAACACCCACCTCTCTACAACATCCTTTCAGGTCCCTCATGTCTGTGTAGTCCCTCCAACATGTATTCCAACGAATGGGAAGTCTTTGGGGGTTCTTGTCCTTCAGGGCTTTTTTTGGTCATCAGGATGTTCCCTTTGCTATATATTTCCTAAATAAACCTGTTCTAAAATGGAAGTTACCAGCTACTTGAGAAATAAATTGAAAGTTTACTGCAACTGTAAGTAAACTGCAACAGAACAGTGAATTATTAAACCCAAATGAAGTTCAGATTTTTTTAGAACAGGGTATCACTTCAGGAAGAAACAGAGGATGGTTTTGATGAAATAAACAGTGCTGAAACTGAACTTTGTCCATGTCACTGTTCCTGGCCTTCTCTCTCTCTCTCTTTCTCTCTCCTTTAGCTGGAGCATGGTCTTGTTAGAGATGGACTTTCTTGGGGTGTCTGTGTAGTGCCTAGTGTGGTCTGCAGTTTGCCCCAGTTAGTCTTTGGAAAGCAGTGTAACGAGGATCCCCTTTACCCTGGTTTCTGTGCTGTTAGCGTCAGGGCAAAATCTTACAGTCATTGTTGATCCCAGAGAAGTGGAACTGAACCAAGCTGCTAATGTGAAAAGTCATGTAGTATAGCAGAGATAATAATAGCTCTTATATTCTTTCAGACTTCTCACTTGAGTCATAAACAACTTTAAATACATTTTATGCCATTCCAGATGTCTGGAAAGCCAACGAGACAGATGAGCGAAATGGGGTATGGGACTATATGGTGACTTGTTGACTGGGGGTCAGTGGCACAGCCTGGCAGGGGCTCAGGAGCTTAGAGGCCTTGGCTGCAGCTCAGGTTGTATATATTGTGCCTGATTCCAGTAGTGACTGTTTCTGCAGCTCTGTGCTGCTCATAAGGCTCAGCACTGAAATTGTAACGCTAGCAGCTTTTTTCATGGCCCAATGCCCAGTTTGAAGAAGGGTGATTTTGGTCATGTGGCTAGACATACGTATTTATGGCCCTGTTTCATCTGTTGAATTTAATCTGTTGGGGTATTTTTAACGTTATTATGGAAACAGTTACTATATTTACTCCTCATGAAAAGCTCAGTGTATGACAGTCTATGAGGAGGGAGTTTTTAGAGTAATAAAGATTGCACTAAACGGTGATGTCTACACTTCTTCAGGAAAAATGGACTAAATGAACTG
Organism: Chroicocephalus ridibundus; assembly: GCF_963924245.1. Lineage (NCBI taxonomy): Eukaryota > Metazoa > Chordata > Aves > Charadriiformes > Laridae > Chroicocephalus > Chroicocephalus ridibundus. Next base: position 48,334,966 of record NC_086287.1, on the reverse strand, counting down.
ACTGGCAGTTTGCCTGTTCTTGAGACATGGACCTCACAGGGCACTGAACTGGAACACGCTATGCTGGGAAAGCAACAACAGGGTTTGTTCTTGGCTCACTTGATGGCACATCTCATTTTCACGAGGAGCAAGGAGAAACAGATCTTCTTGTACAGAAAGAGCTTGTGCCTATACTGGGCCGGTTTCTCAGACCCACTGAGAACCTGTTTCCGTCTCTGGGACGTAGGGGTACCTTTCAGATGAACTTCTCAAAACCTGCTGCCAGGGTGAATGAGTTAGCAGTACGGACATTCAGTGGATTTTGGAATTGGAGTCACCGTCACTGTTGGCGATACACTTTATGTCTGTAACCATTTGAAAACAGAATGCTTTTTGATGTCAGTCTTGCTGATAATAGTTGATGGGGTTTAATAGTGATAATAATGTGGTGGGTCCACAATGGACATGTATGAGAAATAATTGAGAATAAAGTATTGAATGGCTCAAACTGTTCTTAAGAGGGGTGGACTTTGATATCTTTTTTAACTGCTGACTGCCCTTTGTTCCTGTTAATGTCACAGGGGATTCTCGGATCTGCTTAGAATGAGACGCTTATTTTGTGTTGATCTACAAAGCTTTTGCTTCCGATGGGAATATGGCTGAAGCACAGACACATAACAGGGATCTTCTAGAGCTGCACCAAGCTGTTTTTCAGAAAAAGATACAGGAAAAGCTGAGAGTTAGTTCTAGAAATGCTCCAGGCACAATGCTGGAAGCACCAACAGATCTCCTTGACCTGCGTTTTGCTTTGGCAGGCTGAGAACTGATGTGATGAATGACGCTGGGTTCACAGTCTTGAAAAAAGACCTTCCAAACTGATAAAGATTTCAGCTTACAGTAATGCTTTGTCAACTAAAAACTGATTCTTTTCTTTTAAATGTTAAGGGAACATCAGTCGGGAACAACAGTCTGATGAGATGAAGAATATGGCTTCTCAGAGACTGGCTGGATTGAGAGGGTTTTTTTGCTTTGTTCTCTGTCTTTTTTTTTTTCTTCTTTTTCTCCTCACTGTGCTGAAAGGAGCAGGTTTCATGCTTTGCATTCTGTGTGTTCATATTTTGATACTGCAGTGGCGGGGGTGGGGGTGGGGGGCTTGGCAGGAGAAGAATCAGAGTTTAGTTTAAAAACATCAATTTTCTTTGTTAATGCCGCTGCAGATAGTTCCAAGTTTCAGTTGGTAGGAGATTTCTTGTAGTATTTCTGTAACGTGATGCTCTTTGGGAACAGCTTTGAAGCTCTGCACTCGCCTTGGGGAGCAGAGGGCATTGGGGGGGGGTTGGATTCTCACCCCCAACTTCTATCACTGATTTTATTGCTCAGAACTGAGAGGTGCAAATGCCAGCATCACTAACATCGGCCCGCTCTAAGAGCCTCTTTGGCTCCGGGAAAGTTGCGTTGCTTTGCTGAGCATCTGTTTCACCAGCTGTGAAAATGAAGACGGTACCCTCAGCATGTGGGTATGATGAACATTCTTGTTAGCTAATCTCGGCAAAGTGCATTGGAACTGTGAAGCGTCACGGGTTGTTGTTTGAAAGTGTGAAGGTTTAAAACGGTGTAAGCCACAAGCGTGCATCTTTGTTAAGGAAGAGAAGTACTAACTGGGGGTCCCCTCTGGGGCAACAGGGGCAAAGGGATTGTGGAAAATAGAAGGAATTTTTCTATGATTGAGGACCTGAGTGAGAATTATGCTTTATTCTAACCTTTTACACAAGGTCTAAATGGATTTACTTGGAGCTTTGTAAAGCATGTGTCCAGGGCTGGATTTTGCCCCCATACCACAGGGTGATGCAGTTGCATTTCCTTTTGTTGTTTTTCCAGTCCCCACCACCCCCTCAACCCCACACCCACCCTGCGCTTTTTTTTTTAATGATCGAAGCTCCATCTTTTAAAGATATGCCAATGCCTTGTAATAATGCTCAGAGAATCCCCTATGGGGAACCGTTCTGATTAGACACTGAAGAATTATTTAATTCTTTTCATACGTCTTACTGTTAGGAACATCTTGTTGATAAAAGGTGTGGCTTTTTCCCCTTGCTGTGACTACTTCTTCTTTGGCTCTCCTCCTCCCCAGACACTATGCTCTCCCGTTGTCTCATCTTATATAAACTTGGTTCCTTCGTTCTGGCTTTCAGTTCATTCTTTTATCTTCTACAGCACTCAATGAATGCTTGAAAATAATAAATATTAATAATAGGGCTCTTTGAACCAGCAGGTTCTTTGCTGCTTAAACTCACCTTTTCCTGCTGCTTATCCCCTATTAAAAGTTGCTATAATCTGCAGATTGTAGCTGTAATAACTTCTGCAGCAGTGGCTGGGTTTGTGGCAAGCGTAGGATTATAGCTCCAGGTGGGGAAGTGGCAGCGGGAGCAGAGATCCTCAAAGGCACAAAGATGTTGTTTCAATTGAAATATTCTTAGCGATAAAGGAAGAGAAGCCAAAAAATTCAGTGTGGGAATAGAGCTATTTATCTAAATAGCCCTTCTTACACAGGTTTCCGTGGAGTGTCAGTGACCTATATAGGATAATCCTGTATTGCACATAGAATCCTGTGTTTAAAAGGGGGAAAGCATTCTTTCTGGAGAACATAGTTTGAGAAAGCTGTCCTTCTGGAGATGCTTTCAAGCCAATTTACAGAAGTGTCTCAAAGCAGCACAACAAACTGAGATACATCTGTAATACTACCGTATGTTTTCTTTTAATTCCCTCCGCAGACAGGTTTACCTCTCCTTAGAGCTACAGAAGAAAAAGATGCTGTCTGCCCCAGGGTGTAAAGTTGTCCACATAATGTACAGGCCAGGCTACAAATCTTCTACCACACACGAATGTACATGCACACGCTCTCTTGGACATCGGCAGCATTTTTACTGTCTCAAATCACACAGACTAAGGAACGAATAAAGTAAACAGGAATGGAGTGTGTGAGGTTTTCCCACCATACCTCCTTTCCTCTGTTTAACAATACGAGCTACTGGTTTAGGAGAAGAAGAGAGAATCCCGAGGTGTCAGGGCAGACCTCAGGAAACCTTATTTGCTTCTTCTACCCTGTGTGTTGGCTTGCCCCTGTTTATGGGAGGTGAGCTGTTCCTAAGCAGAACCTCTGTTGGGTGGGTTTCTTCCAGGCTTATGTCTTCAGCAGAAACCACACTAGTTACTACTTGAGGCAGGGACTGGCCAGGAGTTTTTCAAGGAAACAATTTGCCCGCAGAAAACGCTGATTTATTGAAACCAGTACTGCTTTGTGGGAAAGGGTTGGTCTCCACTCAGTTATCCTTGGGTGAAGTTCTTGCGTTTGGGATAGAATTTCTTAGTCAAAACAGAGATGCTGGTTGGGAGCCGAGTGGTTTGGGTTTTTCACCTATGCTGTCACAAATCCAAAACAGTGTCCTGGAAGCAGGTTTCCCACATGCCAGAAGTGCATGTCCTAACCGCAGGACTGCTGTTGGAGAGCACGTGGGTTTTTGCATGAAGGATTGCAAGGTGGTTTCCAAACCTTCATCCCTATGCGAAACAAAAAAAAATATTTTAAGTCTCAAAAAATGTGGTGAGATGAGAAAGTAAGTTCCCATCCAGGTGTCCTTGTGTCTCCCTCAGTGGCCTTGCTGTCTTTCTGCACTGGTTCTGCAGGTTTGTGGCTCCTCTGTATGTGCTCTTCGCAGAGTGGAGCAAAGAAACTTTGGAGACCCTGGCAAAAAAAATCAGCATGTCAGTCTCAGGAGGAGAGCGACTGACCCTGAAGCGCTGCCGGCGTATTTTGGCAGGGTCAAGGCTATACAAGGCTATATAGCTCCTAAACCCATGCTTTCTCGGAGGAATATCATTAGAAAAGCACCTTAAGCAGCCAAGGAAAATATAGCTGAACACTGCTGATATGTTTGTACCTGGGCCATTATTGTTGGGCAGGGCATGAAAAATAATGCTTAGGGCAAGAGAGGAGCTTCTTGGAACAGGCTGAAACACTCTCCTGCTGGTTTGACTGCAGTGAGCTCAGCAAAGGCAAGGCTAACACATGGTTTCAGTAATGGGCCTTGTTCTTCCAATTTCTTCTCTCCCTCTGTTTTATGGAGAGGAGAGGAAAGTGGCCCTCTCTTCATCCTTTCTGAATTCTCCATGGAGAGTGAGGAGATAACAAGAAGAAAGCCAGGGGATCTCGGGTAAGCTAGGTGTGTGCTTAGCCAGGGCATTAGCAGGGTGGGGTGGCTGACACACCGGAAGGCTGTGCCGCCATACAGAGAGACCTGGACAGGTTGGAGATCTGGGCAGAGAGAAACCTTATGAAGTTCAACAAGGGCAAGTGTAGGGTGCTGCACCTGGGGAGGAATAACCCCATGCACCAGTACAGGTTGGGGGCTGACCTGCTGGAGAGCAGCTCTGTGGAAAGAGACCTGGGAGTCCTGGTGGACAACAGGATGACCATGAGCCAGCAATGTGCCCTTGTGGCCAAGAAAGCCAATGGCATCCTGGGGTGCATCAAGAGGAGCGTGGCCAGCAGGTCAAGGGAGGTCATCCTCCCCCTCTACTCTGCCATGGTGAGGCCGCACCTGGAGTACTGTGTCCAGTTCTGGGCTCCCCGGTTCAAGAGGGACAGGGAACTGCTGGAAAGGGTGCAGCAGAGGGCTACAAAGATGATTAGGGGACTGGAACACCTCTCTTATGAGGAAAGGCTGAGGGATTTGGGTCTCTTCAGTCTGGAAAAAAGACGTCTGAGGGGTGACCTTATCAACACTTATAAATACTTAAAGGGTGGGTGTCAGGAGGATGGGGCCAGGCTCTTTTCAGTGGTGCCCGGGGACAGGACAAGAGGCAATGGGCACAAACTTGAGCATAGGAAGTTCCACCTAAACATGAGGAGGAACTTCTTTACCCTGAGGGTGGCAGAGCACTGGAACAGGCTGCCCAGAGAGGTGGTGGAGTCTCCAACTCTGGAGACATTCAAAACCCGCCTGGACGCGTTCCTGTGTAACCTGCTCTAGGTGACCCTGCTCTGGCAGGGGGGTTGGACTAGATGATCTCCAGAGGTCCCTTCCAACCCTATGATTCTATGATTCTATGATTTGTTCTCTGTGGTTGCTCTCTGCATCATCGAAGACCCTGGATCCGGTTTTTCCAGGGCAGCTCAGCCACCTGAGCCCTGACGCGCTGTGTGCCGCTTGGCTGCCAAGGGGAGCTTTCAGGGGCTTCCTCTGTTTCAAAAGGTCGGATTGCAAAACTGAGGTGCACACCTTTACTTTATGTTTTGTTCCTCCTCCTTTTGAAAACGGGGGCGGAAAAAAGGCTGAGGTGTCGAAGCTTCACCGTTTTCATAGGCAAAGACAAAACACCCCTCTTAAAGGCAAAACATTCCAGGCCCTTGTTATGTATTTGAGGTTTAAATAACGGGAGTTTCCTGTTTCCAAACATCCTCAGATGGTCTCAGCTAACCCATTTAAAGAAGACTTTTGCTCCTCTTGTGGTAGATGAGGAGTCTGAGCTTGCCTTTTTGGTTTTACCCCTCCTTCCCCTTCAAGTTGAAGTAGGAGGCCTAAGGTGTGTTCATAGCACACAGAAGCATGGGGCAGCAGAAGGCCTGAGCTGGTGGAAACCAGAACCAGGATCTCCATACAGCTTGTTGGGTTGCAGCACAGAGGAATCCATACAATCAGCTGCGGAACTCATACAATGTCAAAGCACTCCTGGATGTGAGATGAGCTCCAGTATGTGTGCTCCCCAGGCGGAGAGGCAGGCACCAGATACGGAGTGTTTGAAAGAGAAATGAAAACAGCCGTGGGGTTCTTTTGGTGATAAATGGGCAATGCTTCTTTTCAAATATTAGGTGACAACCATATCATAATATTTCTTCATGTAAAATTGATCTAAAAAAAGAAAATATTTCTCTTAAATTAATCAAGTCCGTGTCTTCCATCTTTGATTGAAACATCAGCAGATTTCTGCCTCTTGCTTCTTCTGGTTACAGTCTTTGAAGGAACCTCTAAAGGAACCTCTAAGAGGCTGATTACTGATTCCTTAGATTCCCAGGAGGATGAAGGTAAGCTGCTGCTTTTCTTCAGAGGCTTAGGCTGTGCCGTTAATGATAGTTGGCATTTGGGAATTATATGAGACCTTTTTAAGCACGAGACTGTTTGCCCACAGAAGTCAGTTTACATCTTCTAATCAGTGAGTGATGAGACTTCTCTGCATCCATTTCATGTCCATATTCTGCACATTTGTTAAGTATATTTAAATTACTGAGAAAAGCAAGCTATTGGTCTAAGACTTCACTCTTTTCTTCTTCTGAATCAGGAATGGAGGACTGAAAAAAATCAGGTTAGTGTGAAAAAAGTTCTAGTAAGTTGAGAACTTACCTGTATGGTTGAGCTGCGTTGCTAATTCATCCTGTTGAAATAAGGCCAGACTGCACTAGGATAGTGTTGTGGAGGGTTTGCCGGAACGCATATCAGGGCTGCACACCCCAACGCTTCCCTGAGATTGACTTGCAAAATCCTTTCTGTGGCTAGAGCTGTATTCCTGTGGACTTCAGTGCTGCAGTCTAGGGCTGGTCATTTAAAGCTGAAAGAGCCCAAAAGAAGCCATGTGGTGCCTGTGTTGCCCTTACACCTGTAGACTGTCCTTTAACATGAAGCTGCAACCTTCAGCTGTAATCTTTGATTCTTTATGAAGTGCGACAGTATGAGAGTGGGCCCAAACATTGATTTTTAAATTATATATGATTAAATGTAAGAGCATTTGAGTCTGCCTATCTCACAGCTTTGTAGGTAACTCTGCACAGACAAGATTTGTCACTTCCTTCCCCTTTCCTGTTCTATCGTTCCTGAGCTTTTTTTCTTGTGATGAATTCACTATGGGTTAGCAAGGAGGTGGTAAAACAGATGCAGTTGTTGAAACTGATGATAAGGTAATTTTCTCACCCTTCCAATAACTGTAAATGCATTTGAAAGAGGATTCGCGTTGCTAGTAGCATTTGTTATTGTGTGTATACTCCTGGACATAAATCAGAGATTGACTGGTGGATAATGAAGCGGTGCAGCGTGCCTGAGTGAACAGATTGGGCAGGCATCTGAACTATCCGTGTACTAGCCCACCAGAATGAGTCTGTTGCTCAGAATTTTTCTGGCAGATGTAGCCTCTCCATTTTGTGTCACAGCGATTATCTACCACGTGTTTATCGAGTTTCTGTGTGGTCCATATTATCTGAACATCTCAGAATTGCAAATGGATTGTATCTTTGTGGCACCTTTTTGAGGCAGAGAGCCCTGTTTACCAGTTCCCATTTAACTGATGTAAGTGAAATCTCAATGACTTGCCGAGGGTGTCACAGGAAACTTCTAACAGATTAGAAAAGAGGAAATCTTGCTTTTAAGGAAGAGCCAGAGTCACTCTTTGTTCCTTCGTAGCACCTATCCAAATTTTGCTCCTAGAAAAGATATCTCAGGTTTAAAAAATGGGGAGGGAATATTTACAGTATTATAGGAAGATTTTTCCCAGTTAAAGAAATGGCTTGCTTTGCTGTTTCTTTGCAGCCAAATGTCCCATATACCTCAGTGATACGTTGTTAAGGCCTTTTTTTCTTCTGACTGTGTTAATTGTGCTTTTACTACATTTGCATAGAACACCTTTTTCTCTGTAGATGAAGTTCTGTTTGGTTGTTTCTTTGGTTTTGCTTTTTTTTTGGGGGGGGTGTGGGGCATTGCTTGGTCGTTTCACTGTGAGAAACAAAGATCTTCTGAAGTTTTGGAAGGATTTGGGGGAAGAGTGTGGGGGGGGTGGGAATCCTTACCTCAGCCAAAATAGTCAATATTTTGTGGTTTGGGATATGCAATAGAGCGTGGGAGACTCTACAGGTCGTGGCCCTGGGATCTGAACCTCTTTTTTCCACATCCCACTGCAGTGCACTCGCTGCTACTCTTGCCTTCTTTTGAATGCCAACTTTTGACCTGTTCAATTTTCTTAGAAGCGTACACAGGTTCATAACAAGCATTTTCCTTTGAACAGACTGGCTTTTTCAGACTGTTTGCCCTCCAAAAAGTTTTTGCGGAGAGGATTTAATTAGGCCTGACAGTCCTTAACAAGTTAGTGACTCCTTGAGTCCTACCATTTAGTGGCATCTAGGAGTGACACAGTCCTGAAGCATTTACCTGTTTTTATTGCAGCAATCCTAATCAAAGCCACGAAGTGAGATGGCTGCTTTCTCCACCCTGAGGCACTCCTGGGCGCTTCCTTGAGAAAGCGATTTGCTTTGGAGTTGTTAAAAAGGCACAGGGTGTTTTTAAAAAAAAAAAAAAATACTTCCCAGGCACAGGTGTGGTGCTCCTGAGTATTAACGCCAATTGTGCAGTTCAAAATCACAGCTTTGTTCTTCTTGAGAGATTGTAATAGTGTTAAAAAATACAGCCTTGATCTTGATAAGAGCTCAAGTCCCTGAGCTTGTGTTGAATCAGGGTCAAGGTTTTTGATTTGTTCGTTCTTCAGAGATGCTGAGTACCTTCTGTGGCAGCTGAAATTAACGGGGCTGTGTCTGCCCAGCGTTTCAGAAGGCAAACAGCACGTGCACGTATTGTGAGCTGCGATGTGCAGGAGTCAGGATCTCCAGGGGGTTGCAGTATCTAAGATGATGCCCCTACAGTTGTTTCTTAATTAAACCCCAGACACTTCACATGGCTTCTCTTGAACTTCAGGACTGTGCTTTTCTTGAGCATATTTGAGACTTCTAGCCTGGCAACTCCTTGGAGCTTTCTATTAAGGTATTAAGGGGAGGAAAACCAGTTGGTTGCCTCAAGCTGAGGAGGAAATGCTAGACTTGAAGGATTATCTCAATGCAATGAATTTTAAAGACTTTTTGCTATACATGTGTGGAAAGCTATCAAAATGCTAATGGTTCTGCTGTCTTTTTTAACCCTTTCAACATATGGAGCTGTTGGAGGGAAGGTGAGAATGATTTTACTCAACTGCAAAAGGACAGTCCAGCCAGAAATTAAGTTTTAAGTAGCGCTTTGTCTGTTAGTCACAACTTCTCCCAGTGATAAGGAAGAATGATGCACCCCTCATTTGGACGGCCCAATTCTGTGTGCTCAGCTGGGGCAATCTGCAGGTGTGGTGTAGGTCAGGTCCTTCCTGCAGCCAACATCCTACAGGAAAGGCTAGCACAGGGCTGAGGCTGAGGACCTCCCTCCCCAAAACAAAAAAAAAAAGTGAAGTCGGAACCAAGTTGCTGTGGCTGGATGACTCCTGCAGCCCCTTCCTGGGGTGACTCAAGGAGCAGGCTGGAGGCTTGGTGCTTCCCCACCCGGTTTTTGGGATGCGCACCCTGCCTGCAGTGTCATGGATGCCTCTGTTGTGTGTGTGCCTGCCAGGGCAGGAGGAATTCTGCCACCACCACAACAACTCATCCAGTTAAGTACATACCTGGGGGGCCCTGGGACAGGATGGATCATCCTACCTGTGGCAGGTTGAACACACGTCTCCTACAGTGCAGGCATATCCTCTGCTTGCTTAGTTTTTCACAAAGGAGACTCTGATTCTCCTGGCTATCTCACCTCACTACCCTAACTGAGGGAAGCGTGGGCTCTAGGTGGACACACAGCTCGGAGCATTATGTGTGTTTGCTGCATGGGAGCTGTGACCTGGGCAGCAAGGCTTGTCTCAGATTCTGAGCAGACACTGTATTTGCAGTAGCTCTGTGCTGCTGTGGCTACCCTGCTGTTGCTGCCCAAAGCAGCTGGGCTGGTTAAGGCTGCAGAGGAAGCAAGCAGGCACCTTCCTCTGGGGATATTATTTCTATCTGTAAGGAACTTCTGTTCCATTTATTTAGGTTTTTGGCTGAGGTTTTTGACACGTTAGGAATATTTCGTTCACCTCTATAGAGATGCAGTCAATGTTCTGCTTCGGAGCCAGGTAAATAGTTAGATAACTGGCAATATAAATAACTGAAATTGTGAGTGTTATTAAACCCATGAGACTCAGTCATTCCTTTAGCTGTTTCTGAAATATCTTAGAGCAATGGGTCTGTCTGTGCTTGTCTCTTTAATCAGGGCTAGCCAGGCAATTTCAGCCCCCAGGAGAGCCTGAATCACTGAGCTGCAGGGTTATCTTTGCTGTTAAGGTTGTGGCGTTCAGGTTTCAATGAACTTTCAATGTTTTGTTTTGCTGGGCTTTTTAAAGGCATATTTACTGTTAAATATTAGCTGCCAGCATATTTCATATCTTCAGAACATCAGTGTTTTCCATTTTGCAGCTGAAGAGTAAGTTGCCAACACGCACCACCTGGGGCAGGAGCAAGGGCAGGCAGTATAAAAAAGATTGCTGCAGGGAATCTGGGGCTGGTACCAGATGAAGCAAGGCAATGGGGCTGGGTAGTAAGGAAAGGCTGTGGAATGGGCTCTTCCTTTCTCATTCAGCATGAGTATGATGAGGTATTGCTTTGCTTGGGGCATCCTATGATAGATTGGATAGGGTGCTGGGGAAATCAGCTTTAGGGAAAACTGTTTTGACTTGGATTGGTTTAAATGATATGAAGATACGGCTGGTGCACAGTGCAGCAAGCATTGGGGTACTTGTGACATCTTGTATGTGTGTTGATCGTGATTTCCTGTGTAGTTTTTAGCAAATTTATTATTTTGAGACAGTGTATGTGTATTTATATGTTTGGGAAAAAGAATATTTCCCCCCCTCTGCTTTGTATTTTTCCCAGCATGGACAGTTATGATCTGCTTGTCAATCTCTTGTATGTTTAAAGGCTGTTTACGGTGGACTCTTCTCTCTCTGATTCTTACATTTCTCAATGGGTGGCTTTAGGTACTGCAAGCAATACACTTTAATAAGAAATTATTCCCTGTTAAATGTTTGTGATGGCTTGGAAAAGGTTCTTGTTACCTTTTTCTGAGAGTTACTTATTTTCTTGCACAAAGTATATTTTTGTTTAACCTTGAAAACTTAGGATTGCTTGCGTAAATAGATGGCTCTTATTGTGGCTGTAGTTGTTTTGCAGACAAAAGCCTTTAGCTGTGCAAGTGCTTTGCAGTTTCTGTTTGGCTTTTTTGTGTGTGTAAAGAGAAGGGAGCCTGAGCTGTGTTCTTCCACCGTAACCTCTTCTTCCATGCTAGGAGATGAAGGTATTGGCAGTGGGAAAAGTAGGATTTACAGAGGAATGTATGTACATAACATATCAGCCTCACTTCTGTGATTAAGTATGCAGTTAATCTCTGCAGATTAAATACAAATCCTCTACTATTTCTGAAGAAACGTGCCATTTAGAGTTGGGCTCTTGGATGAGCCCATGAAGCAAGTTGCTGGGCTGGCCAAAGGGGTTGTGGGATATGCCGGCATGGTCTGTGAAGGGTGTTTATTGCAAGGGAATGGGTCATCCTCTTCAATAGAAAGCAGTGCAGGTGTTCATTTATTTAGGGTTGCCTTGGCAGAATAATTCTTATGCAGAATAGAATAGGGATCTCTGGCTTCTTCCTTTGATTTTTTTTTTTTTAATTGCCTGTGTAATTTAAAAGCCCAGTTCTCCTTTCTGTTGACTGAATGAGAAAAGAAGGGGTGCTGAAATGCTGATTGTCAGAAACCACAGTCTAAAACTTGCAAGTTGCCATCCCACAGGTGTTGGCCTTGTTTGCATGTACTAGTCTGTTTCTGAGGTGAGAAGGGTTGTAGGAGATCCAGGCCATGACAGTAAATAGAGCAAGTTCCCTGTTTGCTCATACGGGACATATCTGTGCTCTCCTATCAGAGAAACAGAGGTTTGGCATATTGGAGTTGTTATGCTCTGAGAGATTTCAATCTTCATTGTAGCAGTAATTATTTCCACCAAGAAGCTTTGTATGTCCACATTCCCAAGACTGAAGACACCCTGCCTCAGGATATGTACCGGTGTGATGGATAGGACACCTTCTGGGAGTGTGCTTGGTTCAAATACTGGCTTGAAGTTAGGCAAAAAGGGTATATGAAGCAGTCTGCAGTATTCCAGAAGGCAGGCATGCAGTCAAATTACCAGCTGTTGGATGCGCTGTGGTTGTTGTCCATGTGTGTGGTCTTAGCCCATGGCAAATGAAAGGCAATGCAATTTAGCTGAACTTTATCATTGCTAAATTAAATTACCTCATATCAGCTGCAGGGGATGGGCATGCATACGGAGCGCTACCACAGCCCAGTTGATGCACAGCTTACTGTTACTCCAGTGTGCCATAACTTTATTGGGGCCTCCACTTGAGGGTACTGGTGACCAAGTGATAGGTAATAGCTAGTTCCAAGGAGAGGAAGATAGAGTTGCGCCTTCAATTAAAGAATATTGTCCCTAAATCTCATAACATTTTTAGTTTGGGGAGTTCAGGCTGCTGAGTTGGTGGAAATGGAGATTTTCAGCAACTATTGTACCTGCTTTTTTAAAAAAAAAAAGTTTGCCTTTTCCAGCAGATGTTGACTCCCTTGCCAGTAGGGAGGTTCTCTTGCCTGTAACAGGCACTGGTGCCAAACCCATTTTTGTTCTCTTGGGGATGTGTTTCCTGAATCTGCAGTGAATTCTTGTGCTTTAAACACAGGAAACATTACTGGGGTTTTTCCAAATATCTGTGGGAACTTTTTTTAAACTGAATGAAAATTGTCCCATTTGATAGTAGACCAAGCAGAAGTCTCCTCATCTTCAGTTCCTTTGTCTCTAGGATCTGTACCATGCCTAGGAATGCCAGGAGGTACTGATCTTGCCCATGGATGATTCGGCAAGCCTTAGCAGCCTGGAGCCATGCCCAATTTGGCTGACATAATGGGGTTTGAAAGGGAATTGATGTAAAATGATGTTGGAAAGGACATTGGATGGCACTTTGGCTCCCCTGCATTTACAACAGGAAGAGCTAACTGTTAGCCACAGGTTTTGTAGCGAGCCTTTGTCAGTGCAACTTGAGGAGGTGCCTTTGCTCTGGTGGGCAATGGGATGGTCTCGCTTTGGTCTGATCCAGTCCCCAGCGGCTCAGCATCTGGGGGTGGTGACGTGGACCATGCTGGTTTTATGAACCTCTAGGAGGAGAGGGGAATGAGGGCCCCAAATCTTTTGCCCCCAAAAAATATCTTGGTGGAGTGAACGTGACCATGGTGATCGGCAGTGCTTTCTGCAGTCCCACTGGCTATGATCTGAGCTGTTTGGTACTGGCAATGTGACACTGGCAATACCACCGCAGCATTATGGAGTCAGGGTCACAGGAGCCTCTGTGTCCTTGTGATTTGGCTATGCATCCTGTTTTCTTCCAAGCCAGGGCTGTAATCTCCTGTTATTGGCTGCTAAAATATTTCTGGGTTGGAAACTGTCCCATTCCCATCATCTCCCAGAAATCATTCCAGCTTGGCCCATTTTTTTCCCCAGCTCCAGTCTTTCCCCTTTACTGGGATTTTCTGGAAACCAAGGTCCGAATGTATTTCTTGAACATACATGAGGTTTAGCATCTGTTGTTCATGACACAGATCATTGCACGTGGCAGAATGCATGTGCAAGTTCATGCACAGCCAGCTTTCACTGAACAACGAAGATGTGGCTAAATGGGAATTAGGATTAATACTGGATTTAAGATGCTCGTCGTTGGCTGGTAATAACCTTATCTCCTCAAAGGCTGCAGGCAGGCTGGCGGCATTCAGCTCAAGGCCGTTGTTTGCAAAACCTGAAAGAAATTGAATTTTGATACTAAGAGAGCTTTAATCAGAGGCTTTCAAGATAGTATATGCTCTTCCCATTCCTATCTCAAATGCAGTCTTTTAATTTCTTTAATGTATGACAGTCACCTAGGCTTCTAGGTTTGATGGGCGTTTGACAGTAATATTTTTCATTTCCTTTTGTAAGAGCTTAGGGATTCTGATTGATTTTAGAAATGTATAAATTGCATTCTGAAAGCTGATACACCAAAGTCTCTGTATAGGCAGAGTGAGATACATCCATGTAGGGCAGCAAGCTCTCCCCGGTTTAAAGCGTTCAGAGGGCTAAATGCCCTTCAGGTAAGGAGGCTCAAGGGGCCACAGAAGTATGGAGCTCCTCAGTGTGATGTGGTCAGCTCAGCCTAGCCTGGTTCGATTGTTGATGTGGTGGAGATGACCTGTGAGAAATGCATTGGTGAGTCTGCGCAGGTCATAAAATGAGTCACCGCATTTAACATTAATTAAGGCCCATGTTGGAAGACAACACACTTTAAGATGAATTGTTCTTGCTTTTCCAGTTTACTGTGGCTGCAATGCAATTTTCTGTGTACTGTGGCTCTGTTGAAAGTCAGGCATCTAGTTATCTAAATAACTTGTACCTTACAATTAAGTCTTGATTAAGGTAGAGTTTATGCCTTAGGTAGACTTAGCCCTGCATCCTCAAACAGGACAGAGGTGTACAGTTTACTTACGCACCAACTTTTGATTCCTTGCTTCCAGCCTTCTCTTGGATAGCAGTTCTGACTGATTCTGCCCAAGCTTTGAGAGCTGTACTTTGCGAAATACTTCTCAATCTGCATCACTGTTAGTGGTAGCCCGGTAAAGCGATGGGCTTACTCTGTCTGCTTTTCCTTTGTTTTAAATCAACAGCCTGTCCTGTGGATGGGTCAGAGGGTGTCAAAGGTCTCTATTGTATGATGATGTATGCCACTGTCAGTCAAAGTCTCTTTCTGGGACACCGAGGCTGGAAGGAGCAGAGATGGATAAACAAGATTTGAGTGGAAAGCTTGTGCTGATGCTGCTGATACAATTCAATATCCATGTTGCCAAAAAGAAAATGACTCATCTGCAGAGGTGATGATGAAGTGTCTTTATCAAGACCTGAATCCACTCTGTCAATTTGTTTTTTCTGAAGCCTACTTATTCAGCCCTCACCTTGATGGATTTTGTTTGATTGTTTTTCTGCTGCTTTTGTATTTGCCCTCCTTGCTAAGGTTGCCTTTCCTCTCACTGTTGCCTTATGCAGAATATGTTATCAAATAATCCTATTCATCCTCTTAGACAATCTTTAAAACACTTACCATTAAACAGGACATTTTTTTCTGAGATATGAAGTGTCTTTGCGTACCTTAAGTCACTTGGCTCTCAGGATTTGAAATTGAGAAATACACTGAAGTTTTGCCTTCCCCGGGCTCGGGGCCCACATGATGACTTGATTAAGATTTGAAAGACAGTGACTTTATTTAATTTATTTATTGCAGCTGCCTCTGTCTCTATTGTTCTTGGAGAATAGGAGAGTGTCAGAAACATTAGGTCAATTGGAATTCAGATCACAAGTCCCTTAAAGCGCAAGTTTGTTGAAGGCAGGTTAATGAGAGTTTCTGGTTTAGTTTGTGTTCTGTTTTTAAAAAAAAACAAAAGCCAGGAAAATCTTTGGTCTTTCAACTCCATTTCTTCTTTTCTTCTACAGAGATTAATGGTAAGGAAAAGTGGATAGAGAGGGAACCCCGCAGCAAAGGTTAGTAGAGGGATGCGTGGACTGTACCAGCACAAGAAGGTTTGTTTTCGTTAGTTAAAAGCATCCAGCTTTCACTGACTCTGAGGCCTTAGCCCTCTGCAGCAGCCATCCAGTTGTCTCAAGGCATGCAACAATTCATGGAAGTGCCTTGTGAGTATCTTAAAACTGTTGCTTTGTTCAGTATTGCAGCTGGTGGGAGGGTTTGGTCTGTGGCTTTTCGGGTGTGTGGTGGGAGGTGGCAAAGACTGCTTAGAACAACACTGTGTAATGAGACGGTGCTGCGCTGGGTGAGGCCTGGGGGGGTGAAGCTCAGTGATTTCTAAGCCTGTAAAAATCCAGGGGAGCGTGCATTAATGCTATTGCTTGCTGTTCTGGCCTCTAGCAAGCAGATAGGGAGCTGTTAAACCCCCTCTGAACAGACTTAGGGATGAAGGGGAATACCTGTGTAACTTCAGCTTCCATCAGTTGTACAGCCACCTTGGAGAAGAACAAGCACAGTGACAGTCTTTAAAAAAAGAAACAAACAACAACAAAACAAATAAAAAAACCCCAAACCAACAGTGACAACAACAAAACCCTCTTGCACATCAGCAGGATGTGTCTTCACCAAACATGAGACTTCAAGAAGACTCAGGTTCTCATGCTGGCTGGCTTGAAGTGTGCAACTCTTAGCCGGGGAAAAAGCGGGCACGCTGACCCAGCCAGTAGGTGCTACCACTTAGGTTAAGCACTCCTGGAAGTTGAGGAATTTTTTGATGGCTGGTTTGGCCAAAGCCTTGGCATCGCAAAAAAGAAACAGTGCTGTGTCTCTTTTGTAATAGCTGGGAGAGATGTATGGGTGTGAGTAAGCTGCTACCTTGCTGATAGTACCTTAGAGAGCCCGGAGTGATGGAAAATGTGTCTTATGAATGCTCAGTGGCAATTTCTTATTCTTTCTTCCACTGAGTCAGCTCTGTGCTCAGCAGTGAGACTGAAAGGGCTGACGGAGGCCCTTCACCAGCACTTGAAGCTGTACCTCAAAGCTGACTCTGCTCAGTGCAGATCTAACTGATGAAGCCGTGCTATTCAAAGCATTTGCGGTCTTGCCCGTGGAAGGCCAGCCAATGTCACCACAGCTACTACAGCTCCACCAACACTTTTTCTTTCCAGATTTCCCAACTGCGGGCAGGAATGCACAGCCCCTGCGCTCTGCTGTGCCCTGGCCAGCTCCGTGTTTTGATGCAGACGAATGTGGTGGGATGATCTGTAAACATTGCTGGGTGTTCTGACGGCGAACGTATGCAAGCTGCTTGCACAGCGTTACTCATTTATCCCCCCTGCCCATGCCCCCTGCAAGCTCAGCTGCTGCTTTATCGCTCCTGATAAGCCAGCGTGTGATCTGAGGCAGAGCCATCAGCCAGAACTGAAGGCAGGCAGGAGTCCCACGTGCATAGTTTGGGGGCAGCTTGGTTTCTTTTCTGATAAGCCTGTGCCTCTTGCGGCAGTACAGTGCACACTCCTTTTAAACCGTAATCATAATCCTCTTTGCAGCCGGCGCTGCTATCCCCACAGGAAGCATTAGCAATATCACGAAGTGCGGAGACTTCATTGTTTTCCCCTAATCTGCAAAGGGAGCTGAGGCAAGACAGAGGAAACTTTAACCTATTCCCTGCCTCAGTGGTAAATAATTAGTTTTTTCACTGGGTGGGAGAGCGGGGGAAGCCTCTTACTTAAGATAAAGTAAGTGCAAGGCTCACAGGCTTATCTTGCTCTGTGGAATTCAGGAAAGGACGTGTCCTTGAATTCGCCTGTCTGGCGTGCCCTGTTTTTGTGTTTGGGAGAAATGAGTCTATTAGAGCTGCCCTGAGCGATTGCTGGGTGTAAGGCACCACTTGCCAGGAAATGTGGGAGCTATGCTTTTGTTTAAGGACCTTGAACAAAAGGCTCTGGATGTTTAATAATGTGCAAATTTGAGTGGGTGGGATATGGAGAAGGTTAATAGGGCAGACTAACAGAGGAGGAGCTGAGCTCAGGAGAGGAATGCCGAGGACATGGCAGCAGACAGAAGGAAGTAAAACAGGAAAAGCAGCCCCTTTTTCCCATGTTAAAGTTAACTTAGCCACCACTGGCAGTTTTGGGGTAAGTGCAAGCCGTGTCTGCTGAAATAATGGTATTTCCACCCAGGGTGACTCCAAGGGGTGCTGGTGTGCAAGTCTGCGTGCGGTTTAAGTGCTGTCTAGAGCCCAGCCCATCACTTGCTGTGGGAGCCCACAGGGTGAGGATTCACTTGGGGTCAATGCTTTACGTTCGCAAAACTTCTCTTTGCAAGCTGCCTGCTGCAAAATCTTTCTTGCCACACTTGGCTGGGCAGCTGCGGCTGCATTTTCCCTGGGCAGGTCCGGGACTGAAGCTGGGGGGGAGCTGCCCCAGCTTGGCACGGGGGGGACGAATCTGGGATGGTGATGGGTCCGCTTGCACGTGTGCAGTGTCTGTGGAAGTCCTTTAATCCCTAACATGACAAGAGCAAGGAAACAAAACAAAAGCCTCTCAAAAATGGCATGAGATAAGGATCTGGAGAATTTGCTTTTTATTTCTCTCAAGAGTCCCTGGAGACTTCTTCTTTTAAGGGAAGAAATGTAGCTTTCAAGGTCAAGCCTTCCCCCCCTCCCAACCCCCTTTCTTCAGACTTCAAAGGCAGTCAGCTGAGAGCTTCTTAGGAATGTTACATCTGTTCAGAGTAAACATGGATAGCAAAGGCACTTCTTCCTCTCCCAAAGTGTCTGAAACTTGTACACAAATTTTCCTGAGAGTGTGGTAAACAAGACACAACCTCAGTGGGGATGGATGGCACGCAGTAGTGAAGGGTGGAAAGCCAGCAAGTGGGAATAGTTTTGGGCAGAGACATTTAATTTAAACACAAGTTTTATTTTCCTGATGCTTTAACAGAAAACATTTTAATGTCTGTGCCTTTAAATAAAATGGATTTGGAAATTGAAATGGAACAAATGGACTGAAAGGTGAACTCCTAATGCCTGCCTGCTCCTCCTCAAACTCTTAGCTCGTGCTAGTTTTGTCCCTGCTGACACATAGTCTTCTCTTTTTATTAAATACCTTGTCCTTTTGCTTTCAATCTCAATCTACGTGTAGCAAACGGTGAAATCACAGTTTTGCTTTCTGACTCTAGCGCTTAACTACTGTTCCTTCACCATCTGATCCAAAACCTTTTGGCAGTGGAGGGGCTTTGGATCAGGCACTTGACATGCCACCGAAAAATGGCATTGCAAGCTTGGGGGATAGAGCAGGTGGGCGTAGGAATTGGTCCTAGTTTAACACTGGCCTGCCTATAATGGGTAGGAATTTATTGCTGATTTTAATGAAAGCTGATGTGTAGCATTGCTGAGAGCGTTTGGAAATCCTCTCTGCAGTAGGACTTACGGACATGATCGCGTCTCAGATGGCCTTGTGCATAACTGCCTCTTCACATCTCCAAAGTGTAACTGAACTGCAAATGGTTTTCACACCAATTATTTCCCTCCTGCTTTTGAATAGAGCCGGGAGGGGGGTGGTTTATCCCATTTCCCTGGTGCAGCCGAAACTCGGAGCAGCAAGCTTGTGCTGAAGCTGTTGTTTCCTCTGCGCATTTCCCATAAGGAGGCCAAGGAGTGTGAGATTTGTGATTCAGCGTGTGGCTTTGTCACACGCATACCCAGGCTGAAGATGATAGAAATCTTGATGCTGTCTCACTTCGGGTTGGGTAAGTATGTTTCGTTTGTTGCTTTTGTAGGTTTTTCTTTTAAACTAGGCCTCTTAAATGAAGAAGAGTAATATTTAAGCTTCTGAGTAAATAAGCAGAGAACCCTGGCTTCATCTTGACTAATCTGTTTAACCTTCATCAGCCCAAATATTTACTCTAGGCGTTGAATATCTAGGCAGTGTAATTCTGATGCTAAAATTCATGCACTGAGAATGCTGTAGACTGACTAATCCTGCAGAATTCCAGAAATCCCTGTCTGTATAAATAAACTTCCTATACGAAGGATTATAACTAAATAAATGCTGTGAATTCAGATCAGCAAAACAGGAGTATAGCAGTTGGCCCTCTTCTTGTGCTCCTTACTTATGTATTTTTAGAAAGATATTCGTCTTAGTCTAAATAGATGTGTAAAGAAAACTGCAAATATTGAACCACGACGCTGTCATGTACTGCAGGAAGAAAGTTTATCTCTCTGCCTTTTTGCTAGCAACTTTCTTGTACCAGTTTTCAGATTGCCAGCAGCTTGATTTACCCAGGCTGTTGAAACTGTTATTCTCTTTAGGTGTGGCATTTCTGATTAATCTCTTTTGTGAGTCTTTGCCCAGTTGCAGGAAAGGGACAATGTAAAGAGCTCGTGAAATTGCTGTGGTGGAGATACAAAATTTGTAGCTTGGTTGCTGAAGACACTCACACACACACCCCCCATTGCCCCACTACACGCACACATTCCCCCCACATACATGGCAGAGCTTACAGCAGCTGGATTTACCAGCAACAAAGTTGGCACCTCAAAAGTCTGGTCTGTTGTGTCCATTGCAGGGAATACTTAAAGCTCCCAGTGTGTAAACCTCTTGGTATAGGTGTGGTGTAAGCAATCTCCTGGGCGGATTGGCTTCTGTCCCATTGCTGTATTAATTATCCTTTCTTTGAGGTTTAAGTGCAGATTTATGTGGGATCCTTATCTCAGAGAAGTTTTGTTAATATCCCTTGATGTTGCCCTGTCTGTTAGTGGAGATTGTTCCAGAGATGTGAAGGCTGCAACTGGCCAGGGAAAAGGGGTTAGTTTGGCAATTGTAAATTGAATAACTAAAAAAAAAAAAAAATAAAATGGATCAAGTTAGAGAAGTAAAATCAAAACTGCTTGAGGAGGTGTTCCCAACGGCATTGTTCATTAGGTTCATGGAAAGTGAATGTGTGCTCTGCCATCTGAGAATTTTGAGAGTAGACTGCAAAAATGAAAGAGTAGGAAGGGCTGTGGGATGGAGTTGTTCCCTATCGCCAGGGAAGGGTCCCAGCCAGTCTTGCTCCCTGCTCTTTGCTTGTAAGGTTCTGCATAACAGTGGAAAACTAGAACGAAGAAATTGCCCAGCTGCTGCATTGTCAGGAAAACGTCTAGCCAGGAACCTGTGCTCTTCATGACTACTTGGTCCTAACAGATAATTCTCCCTTCTTGAAAGGGACCTGCAGGGGAAGAATTACATCTCGCTACTTGCCAACATGCTCTGTAGGGAAATTCCTTCTCTGTCCCATGCTGTGTTAGTCAGTCCTTTTAACACTGTATCTGAGGAAGAATCACTGCAGCTAGGCAGCTAATCTCATTTCTGTCCTCAGATAAGATTGTTATCAGAGTAATTGTCTGTTTGCTCCCCCTCCTGAGTCTAATCAGAGTGGATTGTGCCAGTACCTCCTGGGGCAGAGGAACTCGGATGTTGATTGCCCTCAAAAGAAAGAGAAAACCCTCAGTGTATATTTAATGTAAACTTCAGTTTTGTTAGATGTTCACAGGAAAATCGGCTGGAAATAACTTGCTCAGACGTGTCTTGTGCATTTCACAGTAATATATTTGTTCTGGTTTAAAATCTAAGTTCAGGCAGGCAAATTCGTGTAGCGCACGCTGCGGTGAGGCTTTCAAAAGATAGTGCTATGCACCAGTGGAACTGGTACTTTCCCAAGCCCTGGGATAGAGCAAGCTCACGTATGCAGAGAATGCATACTCTTAGATGTTGATGTTTCAGCCAGCAAATAATTCTGAACAATTAATGCTTTTTCCCTTATTTCAAAGTAAATTACAGGGTGGGTGGCTTGCTGATGGGGGTAAAGGAGGCTCAGAGATATTAATTTTTCGTATATCCTTCAAGTTGGGACTAGAGCTTGTCTTTTGATGTGTTTACCCAAGGAAGCGTACTGTTTGGTCTCTTTCTAGTGGTGAGTGAGCCATAGGTAATACAGCACTCCAATGAGATACAGAAATGTTGTGTGCTCCCCCTGTTATATGGATGAGAAAGCCGAGACACAGAGGCACCGTGGGCTGCCATGGGAGTTGCCAAAGCAGAGTTGCATAGATAAGAGGTCTGTGCCAGAGCCAGCATCACTAGTGGCTGCTCCTGATTCCTGCTTTGGGCTACCATCTCCCAGCTCCAACAGCCAGCGCAGTATGAAAAGTAAAACATGATCCTGCCCTTAGTGGTGCTGCTGCTGTAGAGATTTTGCCTGGCTGGGGCAGACCTGTATCCCTGGATAGCTTAATGAAGCTCTAAAGCTTTCGAGTGTGATGCTTAAAGGGCAAGAGCATCCCACTGAAGAGAATGCTCATAGCTGCTGAACTTGCATGCCTCCTATGTGAGAACCGCTGAGGCTGTCAGAATCAATCAGCCTTAAAAGGTGTTGAATGAAGCAGGTTCTTTCAGGCACACGTAAAAGTCATCTTGGGGATCCTGAAATTGGTATGGCTGCAGCTGCTTCTAGCCTAATGTGCGCTTAGCGTGGATATTCTCTAAAACTCTTATTGCACAGTTTGCTGCTTCCTACTCCATTAGACTTCAAATCACTAATTGTAGCGGTAGCTTCATGGCTGTAGTGTCCCTTTCAGAAGGAACTGTGACTACTTTACATTGGCTGGATGACTGAACTGATGTTGCTCTCGTCTTTACAAGGAGAGACACAAAACTTCAGGAAGAGGGGAAGAGAAATATAAAGTGGTGTAAAAGCCATTTTTACTGTTGACTATACTGCACTGAAGAGACAACAGAGATAGTATTTAGAAAAGTGCTTCTGGAACTGGAAGTAATGCAACTACATCAACGCTTATATTATCAATGCTTACAAATACTTCAAGGGTGGGTGTCAGGAGGATGGGGCCAGGCTCTTTTCAGTGGTGCCCGGGGACAGGACAAGAGGCAATGGGCACAAACTTGAGCATAGGAAGTTCCACCTAAACACGAGGGGGAACTTCTTTACCCTGAGGGTGGCAGAGCACTGGAACAGGCTGCCCAGAGAGGTGGTGGAGTCTCCAACTCTGGAGACATTCCAAACCCGCCTGGACGCGTTCCTGTGCAACCTGCTCCAGGTGACCCTGCTCTGGCAGGGGGCTTGGACTAGATGGTCTCCAGAGGTCCCTTCCAACCCTACCATTCTGTGATCAGTATGACTAGTAAACAGAACCTTGAATAGGTAGGATGCAGTGTCCACAGTGCTGCTGGAACTCGAGGTGGCATCTCCACACAGTGCTATGATATCACCTTACTCAGATCTAGCTGTGGTGGTGTTTGATTTGACCCTGCTGCACATGCCACAGATGTGAGTGTCCAGCAGTAGAGCTTGTGGTCCTGAAGGCCCTTTTGTATGGTTTGTGGCCTCATGCACAGGAATTTGTTTTTTTCCACCCCTTCTCCATCGTGTGTGTGGCTTCATGTGGTATCTGTTGTCATTATGTTTTGTTTTTTCACTTGAAGTGTATTTTTGGCAATGTTTGGCCCTTCAGTGGGCTCTGATGCTATTGGGCACCACAGCTATACATATATTAAATGTGCTTTGTTATCTGGATTACAGTATGGTGTTTACTTTCTTTGTGAGCAATTCATATTTCAAAATGTTGTCTCCAGCTGTTCTTTTTCTGTAGTGGCCCTTCAGAGCCATCCCTGATTGGGTAGATCACTCCCCATGTTGCAGTGTTGATAGTGAGATTGTACATTAAGGAGCTGTTGACTGATTTACGAAAAATGTGCTTTTGGAGGCTGGGAGCAGATTTTTCTGAAGGGGCTAGTGAGCCGTTGTCCCTGCCTGCTCCCCTTCCCCAGCATTAACCCCACGTAGTACATGCAGCACGTGATACAACCACGTGTTTGTTCCCTCACCTCATTCAGCTTATGGCTGCGTCTGCCCTCTTTGATGCTCCCCTCCAGTCTGTCACCCATGGCACCGCTTATTCAGCGCATAATAAATATTTTGAAGCCGTAACTTAAATATCTGTCTAGTGGTCCCTTCATGCTGTACGTTGCACTGATCCACCAGTTTGCAGAATGGTGAGTCACAGTTACTCTTTAGCAAAATTGCCACGTAGGTCTTTGAATCCTTAAAGATAGCTGTCCTGGTCTAATCTGAGCGTTCCCAGGTGAGGGAGGGGGGGGTCTACCTTGAAAACTTATGAAAGCGCGCCATTGAACCAAACACTAGCAAAGTAAGTGTAGCGTGAACACATCTCAAGTTACTAGTATTGCTTCCGCAAGCTACCATACAAAGCTTTTCTAGACTCTATTAGCAAGTGAATAGAAGGGATGTCACAGAGCTGTCAGGCCTGACTGTCAGCCTGGTCTCACCACGCTCAGGAGTACATGACATGACAGAGGCATTCTGGTATCAGAGTTGATCTAAGGACAGGTCTCTCCCTTGCCACCTGCAATGCCTTCTTTCAGTAGCAGTTGGAGATGTTGGGATAATTGAGTATTCTCCATAAAGTAGTTCTCAGCCATAAGAATGGCCATGCATAGTACGATCAGAAGTAATCGGTCTTGCTAAATAATAGTTTTAAGAGAGACTAGAGAGACATTTATAGTTGAGGCCAACAACCAATTCATGTGGGAAGCATGATGTCAAATAGCAGGAAATAAAAGAATGAGAAGAAATATTTTACTTGTAACCTCTTAGGCATGTTGCAAGGAGATTTGCCTCACTTCTGTGGGTCTTCAGTTGTCTATGACAACAGTCTTTATTTGGTTGGATTAATCCACAAAGGTTCTGTGCAAACTATGGAAAAACTTCTACGTATTTACATGATTTCAGTTATGATGGCTCCAGCTTGGAACTTAGTAGAAGAAATCCAACTGATTTCAGTGAGAGCTGAGCAAAGCATTAGCCTGCTTTTGAAAGAAAACTTAAACAGAAATTATTTTGCGTAGATGGGGACTTGAGTCCTGCAAGACACTTCTATCGCAGAAGTTGCCTCTTACCTATAAGGCATAAAAGTCAGGAGAAGGGAATGAGTTTTTTAACCAACTGCAAGGAGGCATCAACAGCACACGGGAAAGCACGGGGAACAGAAAACTGTTCAGGTGATCTGGGGAGTCAGGATCTTTTTGAAGTGAAACCCAATGTGATCAGTATGAACTTTATGGTTACAGTGTGTCACGGCCTTTCTAGGGTAGAGGGCTTATTTCTAGCCTTGCTTTCTGTTAAGCACATCATATTGTGTATATTGAAGGCTGGCTTGCGCCTTTGGGTGTTTCTCAGATAACAGATCCCAAACTGACAGAACCCTGCTTTGTTCTGTTGAATTCTAGGAAGGGTCCCGCTGTCTCTTGTTTTTCCAGATTAATTTCTCTTCCATTGCTTCCAATGGTTCAGGTCTGTCAGTAGTATCACACTGGTAGTGATTCACAGCAATGGCAATATTTTAAGTGCCATACTTTACAGCTTGTTCATAGTGAAGGTCCTGTCCACTTCCACTCTGTTCCAAGAGACTTGTGGTAGAGAAAGTCTAGACAGAGGTCTGTCTCCCTACCTATATCCTTTTTCAACCGGGAGCATGATGGCTACCACTATAGTTAGTACTAGGGTCTCGATAGGTTAAAAACGCACACCTAAATGCTTCAAGTTAAGCTCTGGCTAGGGCTGGGACAGGACCTGCAGGTGATCCCAAACTGCTGAAGGTGTTCTCATGTCATTGGGGGTGTCACAGGAGATGGGGAGTCGCCCTGCCTCGTGGGTTAGGGGGTGCTGCTCGTGCTGTAGCTGTGTACCTTCTGGAGACAGTAGTGCCAGATAAACGGGGCTGTGGCTCCCAAAATCATTCAGCCTTGCCTTGGACATGGCTTCTAGGAGAATTCTTCAGTAGGGAGGAGGAAGGGAAAAAACTGATGCTCTCCTAGCCCTGTGAATGCCGGACTAGAAGTTCTCCGAGAACCTTTCAGTAAGGACCCTGGTCAGTAGACCATTCCTCCACTTTTATTGTGGTCTGTTTTCAGCTGTCGCTGCCTTTGAGATTTGTACCTGAACAAGGACTTTGGTCGCCCCATTTAATAGTAAAAATTGAAAGCTAGTTTCCTGATGGCCTTTTGCTTCATATTTGCTGCTGCTTCCCATCATTAACAGCAGTAAAGTGGCATGGGGTGAAAATTGGCACTAATTTGGGAGCTTGATTGCCTGTGTAATAAGCTTCTCTGTTATCCTTTGGCAGGAGCAACAGCTAATATAAATTTTTTGCTGTCACTTTTTCATGGGCCATGTACCAGCGTCAATGTTAATCCCCCAAAATTATGTTCCATTATAAATCTCTCTTCACAGATGAAGTGGGTGCAATTAGGTAGAGAGGTCCAGAACTGTTACCAAAAAACCCCACAACTCTGAAGGACAAAAGTAGTCTGCCTGTGCATCACAAAGTGGTGTAGCATTTTGCCAGTCACCTACAGAAAACAGAAGCTCCTTGGCCACAGTGTTCTCGGGGCTTGTTTGGCAACGACAATGTGTTCCGAGTTGATCAAGCTGAAGGTCCACCTCTTTGTAAGTACAAGATGTAGGATCTTAGGAGTAATTTGAATCTATTTGTGTCAGTTCTCACTCGTTTCTTTTCTTCCAATTACACACAGAATATTTAATGTCGTTATTCCTGCCTGAGCCCTGGGAAATCAGAAAAGATCATCAAGACCCTGCTAACAGGCTGACAAAATCCCCAGCATATTTAATTAGAGATTATTCTTTTGATGTTTGGATTGATTTTGATGCTTGTTTTTTATCAGGTTACTCTTGGGTAACCTTCTGTATACTGAACAACTTCCTTGCTTTCATGAATGTCAAAGACCCTCAAGGTTTAAATGTACTAATGTGGTTAAATTACTCTCACTTTTTAAGTTTAGTATTAAATTCTTTTTGGCTAGGCAAAATGAAAATACTACATCTGCTGTAACACTATGATTATTCTGGACAGGACTATACAATGACTGACTTTCTATACCCAATTTAGTAACCCAGCTTAAAATTGCTGCCTGCTGAAAGTTCATTCTTGCCCCTTTCTAGAAGGGGATGATAGCAAGTGACTTAGTTCCTGGAGGTGGGGTTTGGTTCTCTGTGTTGTTCTTCTCCAGTTTTCCTGTATGTTTTCTCAAAGTGTGTTCTCCAAGCATGCAAAAATGTCTAAGGAAGGGGTCAAGCTGCTTTATATGTTTGAGTAAAACAGGGCTGAGGTCACCACCACCCAGTTCTTACTATTGTCAATAATGAGTTATTGCATCATTCGTCAGCTACATGTGAGAAAAGTGCAGGGAAACAAACTGAGGTTTTTGTAGATGATAGAATCTCCAACTGTGGCACTGAACCACGGAGTACAACACAGGCTAACAATGCGCTGACGTCAGGCTGTCTTGATGTGACCAAGAGAGTTTTTGTCTGTGAATACAAATACTGGAATAAATCACTAACTGGGTTTTAACAAGCATGGCGGTTTTGGCCTGGTTTCTGAACTTGGAGATAGACAAAGAATACAACACAGCATCTTGTTGTCAAACGTGTGACCAACCAGCAACAGGGCTCTACATGTGCTGGAGTCTACTGAGATACAAGGTCCAAAACAATGAATTACAGTTGACGATAGCTGATGCTAGAATATGGGCCACGTTAACCACAGGAACGGTTTCCTCCTCCTGTTGTACCAGAGCAACTTCAGGCTGCTGTTTGGGGTGGCAGAGAGAATTCAGCTGCTTTGCACGCCAGACGGCTTGAGCAGTGAATAGCTATCGTACGCAGAATCCATCGTCTCTTGTGAGGGATGTGACTGTGAAGTAGCTGACTTCTGAAAACAAGCTTTCTGCAGATACTTTTTCCCACCCAACAACAAAGGTCTTGTTTGGGAATGCTTTTTGGCTGCAGTCCTCGTGACCCTCCTGGGAAATGCACTGTGCATTTGACTTGCGCTCACCAAAGGAAAAAGCGAAAGTAACACAGCTGTAGTGATTTACTACGAAGTTTTGAGGCTAATTGCCTCATATGTTTAATTAATAACTGACACATTCTGTCCCTCAAAGAGCTTGGAGAACTTCCATCTGGACCCCTAGTGATTACAGCCTGGAAGCCATCCCTGTAATTAAGGAGCAGGCTCTAGGAGGCCTGTTCCCATTATGGGCAATTATTGTGCTTGCTACTTTTTCCCTCCTTTCTTATGAAAGGACTGAGAAAATAAGGCTCAAAGACTAATCTGACAAAAAAACCCAACTAAAGAGGTGCTTTTGTGCTACCCCATGGTAGAATGATGGGGTTATGTGTTTGGTGCCAGCACTCTTTCTTTCAAACAGGCTGTCGGGAGGCAGGTTCTCCAAAGCGCAAAATGCGTCTTGCACCAAATTGAAGTATTTGTTGGTCAATATTAATTGCCGATGCAAGAAGTGGATTTTTGCAAAGAACTCGGCAACCGAATATTTCTACTGTTACTTCTGTATCTCTCCTTCCCAACTTCAGACTTTCACTAGGTTTGACAGCTGCTCATCTGCGAAGACTCTGGCTGGCTCAGGAGCCCTCAGTGCAGAGGATGCTGTGTCTTTAAGCCTTCCGTACAGTGCTGAAATGTTATGACAGAGCATCTCACAGGGGGATGCGGTTTCCATGGCAACCCCACACTGTAAGATAAGCAAACTGGATTTTTTTTTTTTTTTCTGAGAGGTTCAAGAGCAAGGAAGGAATGAGGCGATCTGTCAGCGGGTGAGACTTGAAAAGAGGAAACCATGTCCATTAATCCTGCAGCCCTGGCTGCTTTGTGTTTTAATTAGCGAATGTTATTATGGCAGAGAGCACAGGCGTCTTACCCTGTTGTGGGTTTTTGAGGGCTTTTTTTGTTTGTTTCTTTTTTTATATCTCCAACTAAAAAAAAAAAAAGGGAGATGGGGGTGGGGAAGAAGTTTTACTAGGGCTTTAAATGAAGGTCTGAAATAAAGAGCCTCAGGATCTCTATTCCAGAGCTTGTATCCCAAGCCAGGGATGGGAAGTGCAGCTTGCCTGGTGGGAATGAATCTGCCATTCTCAAATTGAGAGTACATCTTAAATTTATTTTGTTTGTCTTGCTACTGATGCTCAGCAAAAATGGACTTGCTTTTGTCGTCCCCAGCCTGCCCAGTGGCATTACATGTTACAGAGCTATACTGCCTGCCTTTGCCATTGTTTTGGGGTAGTCGATACCTTTGGGATCGGTACTTACGCTTATGTGAGAAATCCTCCGCTACCCAAATGCCAGCACTTACGAGAACGCAGGACACTGTGCATGCTAAGAGAGTCAAAAACATAACAACAAGGAGGGGGAATGCCTGTAGTGAGAAGGCAAGCTCCCACCCAAGCTGAGATGGCATCTTAGTAATCAGAGAATCTCTTGGTAGCAGCTAGTGCACCAGCTGGGTAGGAAACTGTGCTGGTCTTGTAAATGTGCCGTGTGTAGGAGTTTATTACGGAAAATATTTTGACAACCTTTATTATTTTCAAACACTTCTATGTGTCACCAGAAAATTAGAGTTAAAGTAAATGTTATCCCAACAGCAGTCTCGTCTGCATAGTTTCCATGTCCATCCTGTATGGTGTACTGCCTGCTCCTTTGCAGGAAATTAAAGCCCACTGTAAATCTTCATGTGGCATGAAAAGAAAATTATTCTAATCCTTTGAGAAAGGAATATACCAAAGGCATTCTTCAGCACTGTTCTATAAGCAGCAGTATCTCAGCCTATTTTTCAGGGGCTGGTTCTGACAAGGAATTCTAATTAATGTAGTTCCTCTTACTTTCCTGCCAATGTTGTCTTCAATGCCCTTCCACCATGATTTGTCTCGTTTGTTTGTTTGTTTTGTGGTTTTTTTTGGTTGGTTTTTTTTTTTGAGGGGGGGTGTGTTTGGTTTGTTTGTGAGTGTCCCCCACCAATTAGTGTGCAAAGTTGAAATGCAATAGTGGGGCATGTGCTCCTCTGCTAGTTTAAATTTCTTGAAACAGTGCATGGGATGCAGAATGAACTTTCTGTTCCTGTACCAGGTATGATGGTTTTTTAAGGGGGAAGGGAGATATCTGTGGCCATTTCACCGTCTACCCTCTCACCCCTCAAATACTACACTTATTTGGTCTTACCTCTTTGTTTGCTCATGCCCTGCTCTACCATTAGGTTTTCTGGGCATTTCACAATTCACGAGCCCAGCAGATAGAATGGAGTTGCTGTTCTTTATCAGGTACATAGAAAGGCTTGGGGATTTCCTTTTCCCTGCAATTTTTGCCCCCGTTGTTCTCTCCTCTTCTGCCCAGGACAAAGCAGGTGCCAGAACATTGCATAAGCCAGGAGATAAGTTTCATAGCTAAATACTGATGTTCTGTGAAGACCACTTTAACCATCACTTGAGTATCTTACAAATGAAAGAGCGTCAGTAGAAAAGTTTGAAAGTCATCAGCATCAGCTGGAGCAAGGCAATGCTTGTGCTGACATACCTTATAGTCAAGAAGTTCAGGGCTGGCACTCTCTCTGTAGAAGTCGTGCTTTCACGTGCCTTTACTACCAGTGATTCTGGTATTCTGGAAAAAAATCTGACCAACCAAGGAGTAAATGACGGAAGACACTTCTGGTAACATGTGTTCCGATGTGTGGGAGCTATTCCATCAGGTTGAGTTTGGACAGCCTCCATCTTTTCCACCCTCCTTTGCCCACCCTGGATTTCAGTTTAGCCATGCAACACTGTGGGATTTTTTGCAAGCCTGCTTGCAGTGGGGCAGGGACTTTATCCCCAGATGGGAAGAAGAAGCCCAAAGTGGTGACTTATCCAAATACAAATAACTCAGTAAATCTGTGGTAAAGCAGGGTTTGAAACAGGGTGTCTCACAGGATCCACTCTTTCCCACAAACTACTGGACTTTTCCTCTGCACTAAGATAAACATCATGTACTAATGCAGATCAGTGAGAACTAATATTGCAGGAAAGGGAAACCCTCTGGTACTGAGGTGCTGCATGATACTGAAAATTGATTCCTGCAGAGAGGGCTTCAGGAATCTCTCCCTTTCTGTTTGAGGTTGCTGTAGTTAGAAATTCTTTCAAATGAGCTCAAGCTCTTGAAGAGTTCAGCAAAACAAGCTGCAGATTGAAGAGGGCCAAACAGCCTCAAAACCATTGCTTTGGTTTTGAGTACTTCCTCCTGAAAATTGTTTTCTCCCATGGGTGCAATCCATGTAGCAGGAATAGCTCTTAGCAGAGTTTGAAGTCAGGGGCCGAAAGTATCTTACACCGTAAGTGGGAATTCAGGGCTAGGGTGGAGTGGTATTTAGCCCCTCCCTGAGTAAGCCATCAAATGCTGTAATTGACAATAGGCAGGGTTAGAGGCAGCTTAATTTCTTTGGAGGCTGTTGTCTTTATTCCTTCTCCTGGCTGTATGGATGAAATTATCAATTTGATGGAGATCACTTTGGTGAAGATCAGCTTTATTTAACATTTTGAGTTAAGCTGCCTCCACGCCCAAAGATTATTTTTGCCTGTATCAATAAAGAAACTGCTTTTGACAGCTTAGATCGCTTGTACTTCGCTGCCAGCCAGCTCTGGCCGGAAATGTGGCAGGCTGGGTTTGTGGCCCTGATGGCTTGGGCAGAGCAGGCACAGCTTTCCCTGCCCCTTCCCACCCGAGCAGGACCTGCTGCTGCCGCCTCTGCCCTAGCAGGAGAGCCCTTCACATGTCCGCCTCCTAATGTGGATTTCTCAATTCACGCCTTTCTGGAGTCTTCATAATTTGCCTCAGACTGGGTGCCGTTCAACCCTTGCACCTTGCTTGGGTTTGTTGTCCCTCGAGGTACTGCCAGCTCTGAGTCCTTGCCAAGCAAAATTAGTCCACCTGTTTCTTGGCTCTAAGCATCTAGTCACCCAAGCCCAGCAGAGCATTGTTTAAAGAACAGAAATCATTGTGGTGCTGCACTGATTCCCAGCAAGCAGTGTTCATGTCACAGGGTGAATTAGGGAATGAAGAAGAGCCCAGGAGTAGCTGCATGCCTCGTTTGGCCTGTTTTTCACAGGAGGGAATGTTTAATCTTTCAGTGAGCAGGAAGACTCTCCTGTGTGTGCCCTGGCCTCTGTGGTCAGAGTTGATGCCCATGAGCTTAGGGTGAGAAGGAGCAGCTGAGGAGTATTAGGCTCTGCTCCAATTATGATTTCCAGAGGGTGGGTGCTCCGCAGCTAAAGCTAGCTGGTTACTTGCTGACTCATCACTTCACATGGCTTTTTTTCCCCACACCATTTTTAACCCCCACCCCTCTTCCTGGAGGTAATGAATTACTTAGGCATCCGAGTAGTTTGTTCTTAGGTAATTCTTTTGGCCACTGCTGTTTCACGCTTACTTCTTTTCCAGGTCTATCAGTTGTGCCCAGCACCCATGCGGTAGGTGAATTTCTCACCATGAAGCCACTGAAATACAAAGACTTCTAAATCAACTGATGACATCCATCCAAAATTTCCCTTTCCTCACCTGCTTGTCAGCCAAACTTCCTTAAACAAACCCTTTAGGGAAAAAATGCAAGTGATTATGTTCTTAAGCTCTCCTTTTCTTGTGTTGGTGATCCTGAGTTGAGTCTGTGTATCTGCTCGCTCTAAGGAGAGTAGTGCTTACTGCAGAGTCCAGCATGAGTGGAAGTGCATGGATTTCTGGGCAGCCAGGTGCCTCTCAGAGCTCCAGCTCTCTCTGTAGCATCTAGACTTTCCCTAGCTCATAAAAGCATTACAAGGAGAAAATACACGAAGACACCATAGAATCATTTTGGTTGGAAGAGACCTTTAATATCATCAAGGCCAGCCAATAACCTAGCACTGCCAAGTTACCACTAACCCATGTCCCTCAGCACTACATCCACGCGTCTTTTAAATACCTCCAGGGATGGTGACTCAACCACTTCCCTGGGCAGCCTGTTCCAATGCTTGATAACCTTTTTTTGTGAAGAAATTTTTCCATGATCCTGTAGTTGTAAGGGAGTGCACAATTTTGAAGGAAAATTCTCTTTCATTTATCTTTGTATTCAGTTTGCTGGTTCAGCACAGACCATGCTGGTGCATCCTGTTTACATTCATCTCTGTTTTAGACATCCAGCGTAATTCAAGAAACTGTAACTATGAAGACTTGCACTAAAAATAATTTTCATACTCTTTTCTACAAAATAATTGTTGGGTCTAGAGTTCGCTGGTTTGCAGTAACTTCAAGGCTTTTTCTAGCACACAGAATTTTTTTAAAAATTAAAAATAGTTGGGAGCTGTATTTATGTTCTACAAGTCCTAATAATAAAATAGCATTAATTTCTGTTAAACCTCTCCAAGCAATTTCCCCTAAAACTTCCCCGTCCAAAATTGTTTGCTGAAGCATGTGTGAATGTGTGTATGCTCTTTAACAAAATACTGAAGAAATATTCTGCTGCTATGACAAGCCAGGACCACAGATTAAATCAGATCAAAAACCCTAGGTTTGATATGTTTCATGACATAAATGAAAGATGCTTTGGAAAAAAACGAAAGAGGAGCCAGTATTCCTTCTGGCTAAGGCATGAATACACGAACAGCAAATGAGTTTATTAGTGAAGCCACATATATCAAAGCCAAGTCGACTGAGAAACTCTCTGGCCTAACCTACAGTTGTTGTCTTTGCTATTATTAAATGTCATGTGGTGGTGTGCAGCTAAGATAGCAGGATATTTTTCCCACCTGGAGTTTTATAAATCTGATGAAAATGGTCTTGGCTTCACAAACCCCTTGATCTTTGTGTTAAGCCTGTATGACTTAAGTGAGCCACAGACCTTGGGCTGGCCCCTGTCTGGAGTGACTTTCACTCTTTCAGAGCCACAGAAAGTGTGGAGGCACCAGCTTAAGTAGAAAATGACCTCGGGATCTTTGGTTTGTAGGTTAGAGAAAAAGGAATGGAGTGTTTCTCTAAGACAAATATTGTCTTTTGACTGTTCCAGTTGATGTTATTTGTAGGGGGGAATGGCTTTTCTTCAGGAAGAGCAGAGACTAAGCATATGTCTCCGTTGTCTTCTAACTTGCATAAAACCATGGAAGAAGTCCTTGAGGAAAGCTAGTTTTCTGAAATAGGGGGGGAAACAAAAAAAGTTTTGGGAACTGACTTTGATTTCCCTGCTGCAAAGACTTGGCTAGAGCCAGGACAAAGTCTTTAAATTTCAAAAAATTCAGACACCTTTCTTTTCCCAAGATCTGTTCAACTTGAATTTCTACTTCTTTGGGAGGTGGGGTGAGGAAGGAAGCCTGCCCTGTTTCATGCACGTTCATTGATTGCAACGCTGTAGTGCTCAGCTCGTCCCAGACCTCTAAAATCATTGTAAGTAATTGGGTTAAAGTCAGCATTTATCATACTTAGTTAGCCTAGATCTAATCGTTCTTTCCAGAATCGTTTGCTGAATTGCTTGGCATGTCTAACCTTATCGGCCCCGTTAACTTCTTATCCCCATTTGACAAATCTAATCTCTGTCTTTCTTTCTGCAGGGAAAGAGACAGGCATCCTTAGAGGCCTCTGTTACTTGCTGCGCAGCAAGTAACCATCAGGCATCCCAGAAACTTTCAGAAGGATGCTTGCAGCCGCTAGAGAAGATTTGAAAGGGTTTCAGGTTTAACGGGCACGGAAAGGAACGTTTCTTGTCAGGATGGTTTGCTCAGTTGCTCAGTTACTCAGTTTTATCTGTTGTAAGGACTTGAATTTCGCTGTTTTAAAAACAGAATTAGAAAATCTGCTAAAGTTAACAGATGTCAGCAGTCAGAAAGTGCTACAACGAGCCTAGGGCAAAGGGTATATATGGTGTTTTGTGCCTTTCGCAACCCACGCCGTTGTGTCTTGCTTGAGACACTTTCCTCTAAGCTTACAAAATCACTCTTGGCTCTAGTTATTTTCTGAGTGTATGACTGAACCACTTTACCGGAAAGCACTTACAGTGTGGTGCCTGAGTTGCACACTGGGGACCTGATTTTTCCATCCCTCGTAAACCAGGAGTGACACCACCAAAGCAAATGGAGTCACAGGGTTGCGAAACTGAAGTCAGCAAGGAAAAAATCCAGCCTATGTTCTCTATCATATCCTCATTTAAGGCTGTCTTTGCTATGAGATGTTTTCATGAAAAGGAGGGCAGGGGGAGATATTCTCTTTGGACTTGTGTATCCCTTCCTTTGGGGATTTCAGGGAGTTTGCAGGCACACACTGAAGAGCTGCTGTCCGCCACAACTGGGAGAAGTTGCATTCCCCACCCTCCGTGCGTCTGCATGCATAATTTTACATAATTCCTGTTCTGATGCATAATGCTGTCATTTACTACCCTGACTTTCAGTGCGCTTGGCACGGCTTGGTGAGTTGGAGGGGGTTTTGTTGCCCTCAGACGGAAAGGGGCCTCATCCTCTGTGCACACGTGGTGCAGGGACCTTTAGAGGGTACCCTCCTTTGCATTGGTGCACAACGATCAATAAGTGATTCATCTGCTAAAATGGCAGTCGGGGCTTTAACTTTTTCTGTGCTTCGGTCCGTTCAGAAAGGCAAGGGCTTATTTTTTTTTTTTTTTTGATTTTCCAAAGGGATGTTTGCTTGGATGTGAGCATTTCTCCCGAGATCGCTTGTTCACAATGAGACTCTGCGTCAGAGCTGGGGCTTGAGGTCCCAGGGAGGGAGCCCGGCCGGTGGCACTCGTCCTTTCCCTCCCGTTGCCTCCAGCTCTCCGTGCAGTACTTGGCAGTCCAGTGACTATGTGTGCATGAGGTCCAGAATGCATGTCCCCAAATGTAAACCTTAAATCACAATCTGAATGTAAATGTCACATTTTAGACCTTATCTTTAAGGCCTCTAGGCCTTGAATTCAACTCTGTTCTGAGTTGATGACTCTGATGTCTGCCTCTGACTCGCTGCAGCTGGGCTCGGGCAGAGCCCAGCGGTGTTTCCTCTGCAGGGGTACATGAGGGGCAGAGGCCCAAAAATCTCTTAATTTTGCTGCCTGGAGGAGAGCAGAAATAAGGTATCCAGTGTGTACCTGCTCAGCTACTGCCCAGCTCCTCATTGGAAGCTTGGCTGCCCCTGTGGAGCGTGCCTGGGCTGGGCTATGTCTCTTCTTACCTCTTTTAATTGGCAAGTCCTGTTGGCTGGAGGCCAGACTGGTGCTGTGTGATGTTGGCTGACCACTGCAGTCAGCTGCCCAGAGGCTCTGAAGGGCAAATTCCTCTTCCAGGAGATGCTGACGGGGGTAACAGCCACTCTCCCCAACCTCCCTAAAGTGCCTGACAGCACCCACGACACTGGTGGGAGGAGGGGAGGCACCAAACTCAACTCAATTCTGCTGAAGCTGGCGAGGGTGAAGTGGCATAAAACTACAGGAGGGGTCAGGCAGTCTTTCAGACCCAGTGGCAACGTATGGGATGGAAGAGAAGAGGGAAAGGAGGAACTGCTCATTGAGTAAATCCAGCGTTTTTGGGAGAGAGTAAAAACTGTAGACTTCCCAGTGGACTTCACTCAGACCTATGTCTCTCCCCTTTTTTTGATCTGGACTCTCCTTCATACTAGGTATCTGAACAAAGACCAAAGAGTGATAGGAATCTCCTTGCATTGCAGGATGCTCTCCTCTTAGTTACCCTGCTATGCCTTTCTGCCCATTTCTCAGTGACATAAAGGCATTAAATGTCATGCCGTAGAAACTGAGGAATTAAAATATGCGGGGTTTCCAGCATGTGTTGATTTAGCATAGTTGTTAGCTACACCTGAATGATTCCCAGAGGATGGGAGAAAGAGCTGGAGAAAAGAGACTTTGTGTTGAGGGGTGACGAGAGGTTGTTTGCGTTCTACCAGCACCAATATTGATGGATGTTTGTAGCAGTAGCCCAGGCACCCACACATTACAAAGGGCACCTCTGACTGTTAGACCCAGAGAGGCTTTGGAGAAAACTGCAGCATTGTACTTAGCTGCTGTGGCTGCATATATGGATGGAACTCTGCTTCCTCCAGCTTCTTTCAGTGGGAATTGAGGCAGGTTTCCTTCCAGTAATGCTTAAAGCACTTCCTTGGGTGTAGATTCCCCCCCTGCTTTCATTCTGGTGTGCAGTGGGAGTGGCGCGTTATTACAGATCTAACAGCTTGGAAAAAAACCCAGGCCCATTCATACAGGTCTACTGTATCAGATGAAGGCTTTAGCTCATCCTTATCTGTGGCCAAGAAGCATGAAGTTTGCTTTTGCAGGAAGGCTTGGCACTAATGTGTGGCCAGCAAAGCGGAGCAAGTCACTGCAATTGCTAGCTACCGTACAGGGCTGATCTAGCAGGTGGGTGTCAATCGGATATGAGGCTGCTATATTGCATGACACAGGCTGGGCACATAGAAGTCACCACCCTGTCTATGTTGGTGCGAAGTTTCTTTCCGTTTACTTCAACCTATCCTAGCAAATTAAGATAGGTTTGCAACTAGGATCTCCCGCATTTCGAATGGCTGGTGACAGCCCTGCAGAGGTGTTCCCATTTCTACTTTTGGGGCAATCACATTAAAACCAGCACCTTCTTACCAAGGGAGAATCAGAATGCTTCAGGCTCTGCTGGTTCCTCATAAGCTGTGCTCTGTTACCTCCAAATACTCTTTGAACGCTAGCTTCTTCAAAGCTGCTTTTCAAGTAGAGTGATTTGAAAACCAGGAGAGATTACCATGGAGTGTGGTTTTTTTTCCTCTCTCATTTTGTTTGAGAAAGTTCGAATTCAAAATGTTTAGACCAGCTTTGTTTTCAGAAGAGACTCACCAAATATAGCTGTGTTCTCGTTAGTGTAAGAAAGGTAAAAAGGATGCAGTGCTTTGACAGTGATCCATCTGCTGATTGCCACGTGTACCGAGTGTCAGGATGAGATTGATGGCCTTAGAATATAAATCCACTGAGGCAGGAAGAGTGCCTTCCTTTGCTTTTTTACAGTGCAAAGTGTGTGTATTGTCTGTGCTGAGCCAGTGCTGAATAATAATGAGTGACTACAGTTAGCGTCTGAGCCGGGGGAAGCCAGGCTTCGCCAGCCAGCCTGGGGTGAGGAGCACTCCTGATTATTCAGCTCAGTTTGAGCCAGTGACACACACTCGTTTTGCCTAAATGCCTTAGTCTTTTCTTCCCAATTATTTCGAGGTCTAGGAAGATACGCTCTTTTCTGTGGAATTTCTATGAAGTGGATATTTTTAAATCTAAAACCTATAGGATTTGAGCTTTAATGTTTTGGGTTGGTTGGTTTTTTGGTTTTTTGGTTTTTTTTTAGCTGAGAACTTTTGGCTAGAAAATATCAGTTAGGCTTGTGTTTGGGGAAAAAAAAAATCTCTAAAACAAGCAAATAACCTCTCATCCTTCCAACTTGCTTTGTTTCGAAGAGGATGAAGCGTGACAGGATTTTGACTCTGTTCAACATCTGAACATCAGAAAATGAAGGGTTCTCGCAAAGCCTGTTCCCTACCTAAGTATGCCTGGATTTTTCCCAGCCCATCTGAGTCCTGCTGTTGTGCCTGCTGTCAGACAACAGTCCTTGTCTGTTCCATCTCGGGGATGGCAGTGAATTTGCAGCTTGTCACCTGAGGAAGTGACCAGGGCAAGGAAGTTCTAATTCCACCTCTCAGTTAGACCTCATTTTAGACTTCCTTGAAAATGTATCTGCGGCAGTCCAGGACGTGACTGGAGCGGATGGAGGAAAAGGATTAGGGATTCTGCCTAATCCAGCTCAAAACTCTTGACAGCACCCAACAGAAATGATTCCCTGGCTGCTTTTGCAGTCTACTCCCTCCTCAAAGCAAGGATTTGCCCCTGGCAGCTACTACCAAGTAGGGAGATGGAAGTCTGACTTTGTATCACTGAACAGCTCTGTGTTTCATGAGTATTTGGGGTTTTGTTTATTATCAGCTGTGTTTCATTTTGGAAACACGGCTGAATCCCTGAAATACAAGGCTCCTGTTTCCTTTGGGGAGGAGAGATTTGCAACTGTACATGTGATGGCAGGTGGTTTCTGGCAGCATGTTTTCCTTTCACATGTTTATGATTTTGACCAGGTTCAGAGCTGTTATTTGCAAAATCCTCTTCTCATCAGGCTAAAGTGCTTGAGAATTTCAGGACTGCTACCTTTTTTCTCTTTTTCCCATACTTCTTTTCCTCCCCAGCCACCTCCCGTTGCCTCTGCGCTGTGCTGAATGAACCCAGTTGCTCTTGCCTGCACCTGGTTGTTGACAGCAGCACAAAAGCCTCTCTGCAGAACAGCCCTGAGGAGAACAAGCTGTATCAAAGAGGTGATGGGGACGTTTTGCCGAGTGACCGACCT
The DNA here is from genome assembly GCF_963924245.1 of Chroicocephalus ridibundus. NCBI lineage: Eukaryota > Metazoa > Chordata > Aves > Charadriiformes > Laridae > Chroicocephalus > Chroicocephalus ridibundus. Next base: position 48,296,243 of record NC_086287.1, on the reverse strand, counting down.
GGGTCGCTTAGTCTTGCTTGGACGAGCAAGGTGGTAGTTTCTACTCCCTGCCTTGCTGATACCCAAAGAGAATTTTTGCTGCTTCGGTTCACGGGGGAGGTTGCTGCCCTGGGGGTGTCCTGACTTGGGCAGAACAGGCTGTGCTTGCGGATCTGCGGGGTGCTGTTTTCAGTAAGCGAACACAGGAGAGGAAAAATGTCTTCCTTTTGTTAAAAGAATACAAAGTCGTATTCAGAGCTTACTCTTCCATTGTGTGTTAAGGATTTGATGAGTTTAGAGGAGTTTGGGTGCTTGTTGAAGTTTGAGAATACAGTATTTTGTTCTGAAGGCAATGTAGATAAAATGCAGTAGTTGGAAATAAATTTTTGAGAGCTGAATTTCTTAATGGAAATGAATTATTTTTTTCTTGCTTGCTTGCTACTGTTTCTGCTGGACTCGGAAGACAAATTAAAGTGAGACTAGAGCACTAGACTTGCAGTGTGAGGAAATGAGAAGACCCTTTTTGATCCCAAATGCTCAATCAAGAAGCATTTGCCAGGAATGCCAAATGGGATTTATTTGTCAAGTCCTAGATAGAGGCCAGCAGGGCCTGGAACCAAACAAAAGGAGGAGGTACCATACTATAAACTTGGATTCAACATATTCACTGTTAATCTTCTTTTACCTACATAATATGAAGGTTATTAACCTGACTGCAAAAGGACCTACTGGGGAGTTAAGTGTCATGCAGAGGGGATTATTACGTTTTGAAAAGAATTTGTGCTGGTGACTGTAACATAATAAATGTATTAGGTGCCTCTTTAGATCTTCTCTAAGTGGTAAAGAAGCATTGATCACCCGGTGTGATGGGGGTTGGGGAGCTTGTTTTTGATGTTTTAATACCAAGTCAAAAATGAGAGCTCAGAGTTCTTAATGAAAGGAACACATACATTTATTATTATTATTATTCATTTTTCTGTCTTAAAGAGACCAAGAGGGAGTTGGTGCAGAGCGGTGAGAAATAAATCATTAGCATCTTCACATTTGCACTGCAGATTAATCTGGGGAAATGAGGCTGGTAGTTTTTAAGCCTCTTGCATATTTGCCCAGGTGAACTTTTTAACTTGATCCCTCCTGTTACTTTTTTCTAACCAAAAAGCTTTCCACTTATGGATTTAAAAGGTCACAAGGTTAAGCAGAAATCTGAAGCCGGTTTATTGTATAAGTACCCTTAGCAGGCGTTTTGGCCAATGCTGTATGAAAGTTATTTTAAAGTTATTCTCTTTTTTTCCTTCCACTGAGCCTCTGAAGAGATGTGATTTTTATTTTTTTTTCATATGCCCGCTCCACTTGCCTCATGCTGGCTTTGCTGAACCTCACAAGGTTCTCAGAGCAAGAATGATTTTCTGATTGTTTCCAAGTAAACCTCCAGCCCGGGGGGGTGGGGGTGGCAATTTTATGCTGACCTCAATATTCACTTTTTGTTTCTCCTGCGGGTCAGTACGTAACCGGGAAATCTTACAGCTGTCAGGAGCGGGTGGCAGATCTGAGCAAGGCTGTGTTGTGTGAGGAAAAGGAAAATGATGGCTGTTGCAATACAACACGGAGTGAGGGCTCTGGCTGAGGGAGCTGTGTATTTAGAAATGCATCTTTAGTGGAGACACAAAACAGAGATCCTGACTCCTTATGAACACTAGAGATCCCCTAACACGTGTTGCAACAGCAAGTGCCTTAGCCAGGGTATCCGAGGTAATTAGTCAGTCTGCCTGCATTCCTCTTGCAGCCTCAATTAATTATGAGGCTCTCTTTAACTTCTGGTCAAAATCGTTCCGTAGTGGTGTTACAGGATGTTAACCAGCTGCCACCTACTGCTTCCATCGATACTTTATAAATACTCTACAAAGGACTTGAAAGCAAGGTCTCTTGCTTGCGAGCGCAAGCCCTATTCCTGCTGATCGCTTCCTCCCTGAGCACTTGGTGTAAGAGAAGGATGACGCGCTCCTGCCTGTACTGCTAGCAAATACAAATGCTACGGCAAGCAAATGCCTTAGTATGCTTCAAGGGGAAAGCTGTTGCTTTTAGCGTTTCCTCCTTTATCAACTGAAACGCGAACACAGGCCGGCAAAGAGACATATAAGCAGATTCAGTGGGAAGCGCTGTACTGAAATACATCTAGTGGTGGCAGTTTCTTGGGCAAGGTTGACAGGGAAAGTAGGTTGTATCTTTTATTAGGCCTATTGATATTGTTGGGGGAGGTAACCTTTTAAACATGCAAATGTGGTTTCTCATGTCTGAAATAGAAGCATCAGCCTTCAAAACTAAATAAATACATGTTGAGAACACTTTCCCTGAGTTTAGCAAAGTTATGTTAATCGCTTAGACCATCTGTTGAAGAAAATGTAGTTGTGAAGCTGGGATAGGTTAGGGGTATGTTGGGAAGTTGTTTGTCTCTCTAGGACAGAGTCAAGTGACCATTGTAAAACTCTTTGGGAACCGGGTTTTAATTGCTTGTTTTCCCTGGTGATGTTACAGTTCCTTTTTAAAAGTAACTAAGATTTTTTAAGTCTTTTCTTTAAAGATACATTTTCCGTGAAGCCCAAAAAACATGACTCGTTATCCTCATGACAGCAAAGCTCCTCAGTGTATCAGGAGGACAAGGCTGGGACCTTCCTCGCCTGCCTGAGCTGGGGGAGCTCCGAGGTGTCCAGGGCAAACTCTGACCAGCCTCCACAGCTGGGGGATGCAAGACAATTACACTGCAACTTTATCCTGAGAGGAAGCAGGGTAAGAAATACAACGGAGTTAAAGCCAGTCACCCCGAGAAGTGTGGCTGGTTCCTAATGGACAGCTGGCTGAGCTTTTCAGCCTGACAGCATCTCTCCTCCCTAAACACATTGTGAAATGTTGAAATATGGCTTGGATGTCATTATGACACTGGCATTTCTTCAGGAGGAGCTGTCTGTTTGTTTAAATAAAGGCCCAAAGAAGGTGCTTGTTGTCCTAGGATTGCCTTTGACTGGTGACCCAAACAGGAGAAGAGAGTGTCCAGGGAAGGGACATCACAGAAGTGTGGCTGAGTGCTGGCAGAAATGTGATTAATCTTGACGAGACAACCATGACAGAGCCTCTTCCCAATTGTTGGACTCCACACTTAACGCTCAGTATATTTGTGACCACTCTCCTGTCCTTTTCAATTACCTTCTCTCTCATTTACGAAGACATTAGTCTTATTTGAATGCTTCGTTATACCCCACCGATGTGCTAATGCAAGTTGTAATCTACCCTTGTTACAGCGTTTACTGCCAGTGAATCTCATGTAGGCCAGGAAAGATACAATATACAGGGAAAAGCAGTATTTAGCAAAAAGTAACCATCTGCTTAGGTTGCCCTGCTGCTTTTTGGAGATACCAAGTTCTTCATCCGGTCTTGTACCGGATCTGAAGAAAACAGTTGGAGTGTTTGAGACCACTGGTCAAATATACAGGAATTATATTAAGTCTCGTGGTTGTTAACATTTCCCCAAATGTGTAATTTATGGAAGGCTGTGGAGATGAGATGTTGTGCTGCTGAGGTGCAACAAGCAGGGAGCTGTAAACCTTTTAGGAGGGGCAGGTGGCAGAACCCCAAATGAACGAATACGTGACCCAATGAAGAGTAACAAAACCCGCAGATTCTTTGGAAGGGAGGTTGTTCCCACCTTCTGCTGCTCTGGTTTCTGTGATTTAGCAGACTTCGTTGTTTAGTCAATGTGATTAGTGCCTCCCACCTACTGCTGTGCTCTTAATTTTAGGTCAAGAGGAAGGGAATAAAGGCCTCTGTGTGAAACAAAGGATGTCACTTACTGTCCTCCATTGTTATGCCAGTAGATGACCTGATAAAGCAAATGAAACTCAGAATTGATGAGAGAAGTAGAACCATGAGGTTCTTTTTAAATGTTGCAAAATCTCTGCAGCAACATTGGCTCCTGCCATTTTATTAGTGAGTCAAGGAAACCTAATGCTTTTACAGGATCTGTGGCTCTGGGAATTCTCTCCTTCAGAATACGACCTTTCTAAAAATGTGTTTCCTGTTGCTCCCGGAGTAGATCTCATCAGAGTTGAACAGCGCCAGCTTTCCTTGTGTCCCATAACCTGCTGTTTTCCTCATGAACTCGAAGGCTCATGAAGTTTCTATCAGGAACTGCTGCTGTGAACCTGGGGGACTGAGGCTCCTTGGCGGCTGCTTGCTGCCTCTCCATGCAGTACTGTGTTAAATCCAACAAATAATTGACTTAATTTACCGGTATAGAAAGGTCACCAATCTTCTTTTTCCAGCTGTCGTGTCCAGCTTGGGATTCCTGTCCTGCAGCTCTTTGAAAGCTCTTAGGGATTCTTGCAGAATCCACCTCTAGGAAGGTTTATATTTGCTTTTTTTTTCAGTTGGAAAATAGTAGCAAATCAGGTGCTTTATGTTTTTAAAGGGTTAAGGAGCGTTGTGCTGCAGTGAACTGAAAGTGTCAATTCTCTTCTGCAAATCAAGAGAATGAAATTATTATCTGGTATGACCATCTGCGAGAATGAGATTGAATAATGACATTAGTACATTCAAGTACAGATTCATTGACGTCAGATTTTGCCCAAATTGGGTGAGAGTAAATCAGACTACTTAGTCATCAAGTTTCATCATCTTGCCTCCATCACTCACTAATGGCTTATGCCTTGGGGATCAGCAGAATTATAACTAAAAATATTATCCTAATACACCTGATCAGTTACAGAATATAATACAAGAAAGAAAATGCCTTTTCAACCCCTGGTATAATTACTTATGTCTCTTCATGATGAATCATAAATGTTCTTGTGATAGCTACATGAATAATTTGTAGCAATTTTAAAATATAATTTTCTGTGTAAGTTCTGTTGACAAATTGCCTACAAATAGCTTATTGACTTCTCAATTGCGGGAGTTATTTGAAATTATTCATAGATTGTTTCTTGGTTTGCTGGTTGTTTACAAGCAATTCCTTTTTAGTATTCAGTGGCTGGTATTCAAGTGTTCAGCTTCCAGCTGCACAATTCAGTTTGTATTTTGACATATAGGTCACACAATAGTATTTCTGCTCCTTGACTAAATGCGTATAATTCATAGGATCTAGCTTCTTGCACGAATATTCGCATTGAATTACAGAATTCTTATTCTGCAGCCATTCTTTAACATTTGTTTAAAAATAATTGTTTCAGTTTCTGCTGGTAATCTTATTTACAAGAGTATTTATGGAAATACTAATACACAGTGGACATTACCATAAATGAACAAATTTGCTGTAAAGCTTCGGTTGTGCACTCAGCTGCATTCTTATTGCTTTAACTGTGTTTGCCCATCTTCTTTCTATGATATTAAAATATTAATCTTTATAATACTTATTTTTTCACAATGTGGTGAAATTAAGCAATTATATGAAAAAGATCCACCTGTGTATTGTTAACAGTTATAAGCATTTCCTCTGGAAACTGCATATGGTGACCTCTATCCTCGTGCTGGTTGCCCCCTGCCTTATGTGTGTCCTTCCATCTGATTTTAAAGGATTTTTCCTGTTAGATGTTCCTAGAGCCCCACAGTTCTGTTTAAAACCACAGTACCATGAATATTAAATCAATAGATAAATAAGATCCACTTCTCTAACTGGACAAGCCAAAGCCATTAAATGAGCAAGAGCCAGCCACTCTCCCGAGTCCCAATCTTCTTTCTGTGGTCTCACAGATCCCTTTCTCCCTTGCTCTCCCCAACTGCCCCCCTGCTCCAGAGAGAGAACATAAAGAGGCGAATGTGGAGACATTTCAGTCCAAGGATTGCATTGCAAAGCAACGAAGAGAGCATGTCTGAAATTCTTTTATACATTTCTAAAATAACAGTGAGAAGCACGCCCTCTTGCAGTTCAGAGATAAGGGAAAACTGCCCTTGAAGAACTAAAGTGTCCAAAATATAAAATTTCATTTCTGTTTCTTAGCACGTGCACCATTTTGAAAACACTTCTTTTATTTTTTTTTTCTTTGCATTTTCAAATAACCACAGTGCGATTCATTGAGTCTGGCCTCTCTGGATTCTGTTTGCTGTGTTTCCGTACACCTCTCACTGGTCCCTGGGGCTCGGGAGGGTGTTTATTACAAATGAATGTTTAATGTCTGCCTTGAAGAGCTACTTGTCTGGCTTGGATTTTCTGGTTGCAGTGCTCTGGAAACAGCCGCGCATGGAGAAGGGCCCTGTTGAGCGTTATCTGGGCAGAGAGATGCTCTTGTATCTTGCAGCTGGTTTTAGTGGGGGCTTTCTTGTCTTACTGGTTGGCAGTTCTTTGGCAGAGGAGAGCGTGGTGAGGAAGTGATACTGATTATTTTGTTTGACCTTCTTCATTGCCACTTAACTCCTGATACAGGAGTCTGCTGGCTGAGTGTGAGCTACGAGTTGAAGGAGATCGCTGACTTGCCTGGCCCTGGGTAAGAGCAGGACAGTGTGGCAGCCATTCAAAGGAGGTACTGAGGAAGAAAAGCTCATGGTGAACCAAAAACTTCCTTCACCAGTCTTGCTTCTGAGGCTATGTCCAAGGGGAAATGAGGCCTCTGGTTCTAGACATTTCTCCTGTAATGTTGCTCTTACCACTTTCATCCATGATGGCAGCTGGTGCCTGAAACTTAGTTGTCCTCACCTACCTTTCATTTAAATGCAGCTAATTTATGTTGTAGGTAGGGTAGGAGATACGGTGGGCTGAATGCTTTAGTAACGTGTCTTTGAAGCTCTGGCAAACTCACTCCAAGGTGTAGTTAGGTGAGGGATAGTCATACTACATACACACCTTAGGGACAGGATGCCATCCAGGGGGACCCTCAGGCTCGAGGAGTGGGCCTGTGTTAATCCCATGAGGTTCAACAAGGTCAAGTGCAAGGTCCTGCAGCTGGGTCAGGGCAACCCCCAGTATCAATACAGGCTGGGGGGTGAAGGGATTGAGAGCAGCCCTGAGAAGAAGCACTTGGGGGTGTTGGTGGATGAAAAGTTGGGCACGAGCTGGCAATGTGCGCTTGCAGCCCAGAAAGCCAACTGTGTCCTGGGCCGCATCAAAAGCAGCGTGGCCAGCAGGTCGAGGGAGGTGATTCTGTCCCTCTACTACTCTCTGGTGAGACCCCACCTGGAGTACTGTGTCCAGCTCTGGAGCCCTCAGCACAGGAAAGACATGGACCTGTTGGAGCGGGTCCAGAGGAGGGGCACAAAAATGATCCGAGGGCTGGAGCACCTCTCCTATGAGGAAAGGCTGAGAGAGTTGGGGTTGTTCAGCCTGGAGAAGAGAAGGCTCTGGGCAGACCTTATTGCAGCCTTTCAGTACTTGTAAGAAAGATGAGGACAAACTTTTTAGCAGGGCCCGTTGCAATAGAAGAAGGGGTAATGGTTTTAAACTAAAAGAGGGAAGATTTAGACTAGATATAAGGAAGAAATTTTTTTACAATGAGGGTGGTAAGACACTGGAACAGGTTGCCCAGAGAGGTGGTAGGTGCCCCATCCCTGGAAATATTCAAGGTCAGGTTGTACGGGGCTCTGAGCAACGTGATCTAGTTGAAGATGTCCCTGCTTATTGCAGGGGGGTTGGATTAGGTGACCTTTAAAAGTCCCTTCCAACGCAAACTATTCTATGATTCTATGATCTGTCTTTCATTACTGTCTGGAGACTGACTTGGTTGTGTCTTGGAAGAGGTGTCTGGTGCTTTGCTTGGGTCGACTGGAGCTGTGTAAGTGTTGAGAAACCTCTCAAAAGCTGAAACCAATCAGTACTGCTTGATTGCACAATCAGTGCCAAAGAGCAAGTTTTCACGGCCTCCTAAGGCTTCGTCCTTTCTCCCAGTTGCTGGGCTCACTTCCCATGTGCCAGAAAACATTTCTCAGCTAGTGGAAATTATTTATTCATGGTCCTAGCTTGAGCTGTCTGCAGGCTTCTGTATCTTGCCAACTGGTAGCCAGACATTAGAGCTGACTTAAGTAATCACGGATTGTAAGCAGCAGCTTTCACCAGGTGAGTCAAAGGGAACAAAGTTTTCCCCTTGGAGGAGCTCTCTTATCATAGTTAGGAGCTGCTTTTTAAGGGCCTTTAAACACCTAACTCCATCCAAAATGAAATACGGCTGTCCAGAGCAGGTAATGCTCTCTCAGCAGCTACGCCATAACTGAGTTGGGAGCCTTTTCGTGCTTGTGTGTCCAAGAGTCCAAAACAAATAATGCAGCAGAGAGTTTTTGTGCAGTTGATAGTTTCCTTGTCATGGTTTCCCGATTGCAATCCCTGCCTAATTAGCTGGGATGCTGCCTCCTCTGAACTCTTGTGAAATGGTGCAATGAAAAGCTAAGTGCTAGGAAAAGCTCCTGTGGCTGATTGTATGGGCAATAGGCTGATTTTACTTCATACCCTGTCTTAGTCAAACTCTTTTACAGATAGTGTTGGGCTTTCCTTTGTCCCTGTCTCTCAATCTCACTGTTTCTAGTCTGGCACAAAATGCTGAAGTGCAGATGTGCCACTTATTGAAATGCTGAAGAAAAAAAAAAAGCACGGGGGAAGGTCAAAAGCAACAGGAAAGGCAATGTTCATTTTCAAGACATATCTTTGCAGGCAGCTCTGTAATAGAAAATCAGAATACATGGTCTTGGTTGGAAAGAATAACCCCTGCAATGGCAAAGAGTATTTGCGGTCCCATTGTCAGGAAGAAACCTGGGAGTCAGAAGCCCTCTCTATTGCTCAGGCTGATAAAAAATTGCATTTTGGCTTCCACAGTTCATTACATGACCAGGCTCCAAAAGAAACATAGCCATTAATATCAGCATGTGCAGTATTTTGGAAACACTTTTAAAATTGTGGGGTAAATGAGCACAGCAGAAGTCCCCCCATTTATTTCAATGACATCTAAAAGTTTTGGGAATCGGTCAGATTTTTATTTTTTTTTTGTGCTTCACTTGAAACACTTTCAAAGGGCTGGGTTTTCAGAACAGCTAAGCATTTCTTGCCTGAGGAGTCTTGGCTACCCAGCCTGAGACATTTGAATAGATGCATCCCCAAACCACTGACCACTTCTGAAAACTTTGTGCTTTGCAGTGAAGCTTCTCCATGTCCATCTGTTTGGGATCTGGTTGTGCTCCTGTTGCAGACACAGAGTTTTGCCCTTGGTTTCAATGGAATTGTCGTTTCCCTTGGCTATCCCTCCTCCTCTTGTGTTCACCAGACTCCGAAGTGCTCCTTCACTAATTGCCCAACAGAGTCCTCCAAAAGGGTATTCTCTGACAATACAGTGCGTTTACAACAGAAAATGTTGTCTCACATTTTAATAACTGTATTAATAAAGCGAGAAGGCGATGTTCCTTTGCTGATGCACTGTGACAATAAGCTAAAGAGCTTGCTTTCAGAGGAGTGTCATCCTGTTTCTCCAGTTCTGGGAGATCCTTTGGGAACTGGGTTCATTCAGCATTGTCGCAGATCCTGCAGAGTATTTTGTTCTGCCTGTGCCCTGTAACAACAACAATACTCCTTGAACTAAACTGCCTGACCAGCTCCATGCTTGCCAATTCCATTATGCTACCCTGCTTTAGTTTAAAGCTGTTGAAGGAGAGAGCAGAAGAGGAAACCAGGGGGCCGGAGAGGGGGAAAAGCAGCTGAGGAAAAATATTTACAAACAGGGGACATGCCCTAGTAGTGAAAACTGGTATAAGTCCTCAAAAGCACCATCATGAGAAAATACCAGCAAGAAATAGCCACCTCTCCCTAGCCAGTCCATTCTGATGTACTATAATTTTGCTGAATGCCACGCAGTATGAAATGGATTTAAGGTGCTTGTACAACTGAGGCTTAGCTAAGGAAAAAATTACCTCATCTCTATAGTTCTACCACGTGCTGGAATTGCTAATACATTTAATGGTAGTCATTTTTCTTTTGGACCATTGAAAAGTTTCGACCATTGCATTCCAGAAAAACGTCTGTTAGATTTGCTCTTTTTTGAAGGATGAGTGATCAGAAGTAAAAAGAAAAACTTGGCTCTTAAAATATCACAATTTTATATTTTTATTTCCTGGGAGAAGAAGAAAAGAACGGATGTATCCCTTTGCCTTGTGCTAACTTGGAGGTCTTCCTTGTCTTCTGTTGCTGTTTGCTTGGCTGACTCTGTACGTTCTTCATCCCTTCCAGTTACTGGCTTTCTGTGATGAATAGGTGTCTTTCTGTTTTGCAGACAGAGTAGACCCTTTTGAGGCCTTTAAGATTTATGTTGTTAATAGTATTTACATTCTGGCATCTAATTCTTGATGCTTGAAAATCAAGTATCTATTTCTGTAGGGCTCAGCTCTTCATTTGCTGCAGTTTCCTCCCATGAACAGCCCTACTGCATAATGGCAATATAATTTCCAACTAAGCCAGTTAAACTGTACTTCCATGTGTGGTTTGTGTTTTTGCTGGCTTGCATGTTCCAATGAAGTTTTCTTGCTGATCTCTTTAGAGCTGCCCTAATTTGACTGACGTGGACAGGAGTTGTATTCGCACTGTACTCTTCTACGGTAGCCTTTATTCAGAGGTTAAGTTTGGTAATTTGCAAAAATCAAGTCTTTGTTGTGGTTGATTTGCACCAATGCACCGCTAGAGACACTGCAAATTCTATGAAGGCAGCAGTTAAGAACAGCAGAAGGTTGGGACACTGAGTGACAGAGGTTAGGGTGGGCGAGGAGACCTGACCTGCTCAGTGGGGAAAACAAAGAAGGGTACGAGGGGAGAGGGTGGTGTCCTCCGGGTCTTGGAAAATCACCTTCCTTTTCTCGTTGCACTTTGCAATCTGATTTCATGTGCCAATCACAAGATTCATTAGTCTGAAGGGCCAAAACCTTTGAGCCATTCGCTAGATGTTTGGAATATGATGAAAATGCCAAGACGCACGGTATGTAATAGCTTTGTTACTATGGGAGGATATAGGCAGAGTTGCAGGCACTGGAATGGAATTTTGCAAGCTTTTACTCTTCATTTCAAGAGGATAATGGAACAGCATTGCATATCCTTTTCCATAACTGGCGGTGGCTTTCTCTGTGGCCTTTTCCATGTCGTTATTGGGTTTTGTGTGCTTTTTCCTCTTGAAATACTGCTGCTAAGCCCTTTAAAATTTTTGTGTCTTTCAAGAAAAACAATCGGGTCTTAAGAGGCATTTTTTGGGGGGGTGGGAGGAATCTGGAGTTTGTTTAAAGAAAGGGGATCTGGAGAAGATAAAGCAGAGATATCAGCTATGCAGAACTAATGATGCATTCCGAAAGAGAATTGAAGAGCTATACGACTCCATGAAATGCACCACCCCATATTAGCTTTTTCACTGAGGAATCTTTTGAAGGACCAGAATACCACACGCAGGTATTATACATAAAACTCTGTAATGCGTAAGAGTGTATTTGGATCTAACACTGCATGAGGAAGCCCACGGCACTCTCATGGAACAAACAAATGCCACTAAATTCCTTAAGCAGGAATCAAAGCCTTTCCAAAGTAACCCGGCTACCAGCAGATGCTTGAATTGCTAGTAATAGACATACACCCTCACTGCACACACTGTGCGTGCTGCCTTGAATGTCGGTTTCCTTTCCACCCTTGGATGCTTCTGTAATTCTGGGAACATCCTGCCCAAAGGTGTCAATGTGTCTGCTGAGGTGAATCTGAGGAAAGAGGTACGAGAGGCAGATGAGAGCCTTAGAAAAGCCTGGTACAAACCAGCCAGAACGTCAGAGCTAATAGCGACAGCTTGGATGTGAAAACCCAAGCGCTGTGCCACAGTGTCCCAGGGATCAGCCAGCCCTTTATTCGAGGGAAGAGGAGAGAGCAGCAACAGCAAACCTATATTAACAGGTCAAGCTGACAGAAAGCAGCATTCCTGAGTCAAACCAGAAAGAAAAACTTGAAAAACAGTTAGATTAACCCTTGTTGTTTATGCACTATAGATATTTCAAACCCAAGAGAAACTAAGGAAGTGGTGGTTCTTGTTAAAAGATGATGTAAAATGATTGGAAATTGCTATTAATAATGCAAATACTTCTGTTAGGCAACCTGCTTCCTCAGAGTAGGTAATTTAGTCCTGTTGCTCAGGAAGTGCCATTGTTGGGTTTTTTTCCAATAGGTGTAGGGCACGGAGGGCATTTGGATTAATGAGAGGCAGAGATGGTGGGAAAATACTCCATTATCCTTAGCCTTTGGTAAGGCTGGGTAATTAGTGAAACCTTTGCAAGAAGTATCTTTCATTTCAATGTAATTGCAAAATAATTGTCTCATCTGGTAGGGGATATCATCTGTGTTGATTGATAACACACAGGTAATATATGAAACATCTGCTTCAGAAGTACCAGCACTAGCATAGTTCTAACAGAGCTGGTCAGCTGAAGGCCCCACGATTGGGTATATTAAAAACCCATACGAGACGGCACATACCAGCATTTGCTGTACATTTTAAAGGGGGGAAATTGGCCTCTCTGGGGCAGTTTTTGGGTGCCAGCTGAGAATTCCTTGTGCTCATTTACAGCAGAATCCTTAAGCTTCCTCCCCTGGAAAATGAGAAGCACATGAATAGGTTGTGGACTATGATTTTGAGGATGAACTTTACAAGCTGTAGAAGAAACGACTTTCAAGGAAAGACAGGAGAATGAGAAAGGGAAGAACAGTGATCTCCATACTAAAGGAACAGGCAATAGGCTTGAGATGGAGGATGTTCTCTTCCCAGTTCCGTCACGGGCTTCCTGTCTGATCTTTACCACCAGTATCTCTCTGGGTTTCTACTTCCCATCTATAACAAGGGAAGTATTAGTATTTCCTTTTTTCCTGCTTTTTGTGTGTTTAGGCAGCAAGCTCTTTCAGCAGGGGGCTCTTTCATGCTGTGCGCAGTAAAAAGCTTGGTTTTGTGGGGCCTCATGGGACTCTTGCGATACAAATAGTAACAAAGAGGCAGGAAGATGTCCAAAGGTGTGGTTTTGGAAAAGTGGCCAGTAGTTTACTTCTTTCTTTCTTTTTTTTTTTTTTTTTTTGGGGTGGGGAGGGGAGGAGGGGATGGGGGGGTGGGTGGGGGCAAATTCCTTTGCCTTAGAAGCCAGGGAAGTTAGTGCATTCCTGAAATGTAGCTTTTAGTAGCTTGGCACAGCTCAGTGTGATGCTCAGTAGGCTCCATGGCTTCTCCCTGGTAGCAATCCCCTGTCGCAGCGGTTACCACGACTGCACCACTGCTTGCCGTTCTTGTTATTGACCCCAAATCGGGTAGTTTTTCCATTGCAGGGAATAGGAAATAATCTACGTGATTTTGTTAGAATTGGGTGGTACTCGTGAGCGTTAACGGTTAAGCAGCCGGCAGTGCTGATGGGGAAACCAACAGGGTAAAGGAGGTGGATTTGGTCAGTGTCTGATCTTGTCATTTGGTGTGCACACCTAGATGTGTGCTGGCTGTTCACGTTCCCCACAGCATGCTGAATAAATGTCTCTCTCTCTCGCACACATACACACTTATATATCTAAACACAGGTTTCGGAGGTGTGTCAGATCAACCCGGGGCATTGGATGTTGTGACCTACGGTCCCCCGGGCATAATTTCTGTGGGAAAAAGTTACTCTGCTAGAGAGGTTTGTACCTTTCACTTCCAGGCATCGTGGCGATACTGTTTTCAGCAGGGCAAACTGTGGTTTGCCCAGAGTCTGGTCTGTAACTGGAGCTGCATCTGCTGCTCCTGGGAATGCCAAGCCTCGCGTCTGATCTGGAATGCCAATGAGCCCATATAAAGCTGTTAATGTCTGTGTGAGGTTTTTAGTCCTCATTACCAACCTGATAGAAAGATAATTCCTCAGCTGCTGTTCCAACCTGTGGGATTTTACCCACTTAATTAATTTTCTTTCTTGTTAAAGAAGATCTCTTTTTATGCACAAGAAGCTGGGCTTGACTTGCTTTTGAGGGACTCTTCTCATGTCTGTATCAAAGGCACAGAGGCCCCAGGAGTTGGAGGGTGAGCCCTAGGGGCAGCGTGCCTGTGGAGGCTGAACTTGGAAGCGCTGCCTTGTGTGCTGAGGGCAAGCTCCTGGAGGGGAGCCAAGCCTACACGGCAGAGGGGACCCTGCTCCCCTTCCCCGCTCCCCCCTCTTGCCACCACTCAGCAATAAAATGGAAGCTTGAGACATGACCAAAGGATAACAAACTGGATGCTGAATGCCTGCTGAGAGTTAAAAATGCCAGCCTACACCACCCTCCCCAACCTTTCAGCGTGTCAGCAAGCTGTCTATGTAAATAAATACACATATCAAACAATAAGCAGATGCCTTTTTAACATGCACTATTTCAGGCTGAGATATTCCTATCTGGTGCAGCTCATCGCAGCATCTGTCAAGCTAATGGCAACTCCACAGCTCCCTTTCAGTTGTATTTAATGCGCAAAGATTTGTGTTGTGGTAAGTGTAAAATATAATGAGGAATTGGCTTGTTTTACATCTGTTTTGGTGTTACTTGTGATGTATAAATTGTTAAATGGGAAAGCTTTGTGTTCCTCCTGATCTCTGTGTCAGTATATAGTGCAAACTCTTGTTCCTTATGCTTGATTAAATGGCTTTATACAAGCATGTGTATGATTGTAGAAGTATACAAGGAGGAAAAAAAAAAAGTATATCAGCATCGGGGCCCCAAAGCAAACAAACACTGAAGTGGGGAGGAAGCTGCGATGAGGGTTGGATTCAAAGTAAAAATTAAAAAAAAAAGCTCAATTCCAGCAGAGTTTCTTGTACCCCTTAAATCGAACCGAACTCAGGAGCCACAGAGTCTAAAGCCCCAAGGGTGTCTCTTAGTGCAGTGTTGTGGAAGGGGCTGGGTCAGATGAGCTGCTAGGCTGGGTCAGATCTTGTCTAATCCAGGGTCTTGTCTCTGATAGCAGCCAGCAGTGATTAGAGAAAATGTGAGACCAGGGCAACTATCAGGAGAAATCCCATGTTACGCCTGTGTTTATTTTTGTTTTCATATTAAAAATGCATTGAGCTCAGATGACCCATCGTCTACTGGCTCTACTCCTCTTTTGAAAATTCACCTACAGGGCTAAAGGATTGTTGAATCCTGTGGTGCTGCTGTCCCTCTCCATCAGCCTCAAAAAAGGTGCCTGGTTTTTATTGTCCTTATTCATGTTTCACACATGCTACTGCTTTTGGTCTAGCCAGATATAAAGGAATCACAATTTTAAAAAAAAAACACAGATTGTTTATGCAGGCAACAAGTCTTGAAGATAGCTTTCTGTCACACTTCTCTGAGCTCTGTTGAAAGAAAGGGGAATATTCCCACTGCTCGAGACACTCTGAATTGGATTAGATATAAACAAAGCAGGGGGGAGGGGAGAGGCATGATCCTCGACTGGAGAGGAGGATTTAGATGACCAGAGATATCTTCTGTTTCTTAATGTTCCTTGAATAGAGATGATTGAAATCTCTCATCTGAGCAAGTATGCACAGAAGACAAAATACAATATTAGTGACCCTAAATATATTAGAGCGCTCTGCTTCCGATCACAGCGGTGCATCAGCTGGAATAGTAATAGGGAATGAATGGGTTTTGCCTACATGGACAGCACTGTTCTTCCCTAATGGAAAGGGAAAATTGGTACTCAAAATGCCATTGAATCAAATTTTTGATGACTCTCAGTACACCTGCCTGTGACACTTTCCACCTTGTGGTTTCAGAGCACTTTACAGACTTGAATAAATTAATCTTTTTTTTTTTTTTTCTCACTGTCTTCAAAGGCTGGGGAGTTACTGTCCAATACTGCATGTCTGAAAGGACTAGGACTGCATCCAATAGGATAGGTTTCTATTAGGCAGCAGACACTTTGTCCTGTGCAGAAGTATATGGACGTATGCATTTTCCACATGCAAGCACCTGCACCTCTCAAATCCTTGCCCTTCCCCTTTAAAGAAGCTAGGCCATGCTTGGTATGCGTGTATTTGAAATGCCAGGTTGTACAGAGCAGGGAAGAGGCTTGTAAACAAACACCTGCAGGAGAACCAAGCTGAGCTGAAAGTGTGCAAGTCCACTAGAGACAGGGGCAAGGAGAACATCTGCCTGAGCACCTGTTTGGTGGACCGCTGCCCTGCTCACTAGACTGTGCTGCTCCTCTAGTGCCCATAAGATGAATGACCAGGGTGCAGAGTGCTCCTCGGCAGGGTGTCTCAGGCTGGACACAGTGTGCAGTGCTCCTGTGTCCCACTGAGCCCCTCTCCCTTGTCCTGGGGAAATGTGAAATAGCACTTCTGTGGAGGGGAGCAGGGGGTGCTGACAGAGGGCTGATAGTCGCGTGCACGGCAGGAATTTCCTTTCATGTGGTCTGGTGTGACATTAGCACTTCCTAGCTGGCTTATTAGTGGCTTTGTAATCTACTGGACTGACAAATAAATGCTAGTTTAGCTCAGCATGGCTGTCTTCTCCAGAGAGCATGACAGAGAAGGGGACCTTGAGATGTCCGGCTGTAGCCCCGTTTCAGTGTCTTACTGCTGGGTGGACTTGCTATGAAAGGACCTTCTCTCCCAGCTTTTCACCTTGACCCTGGAAGAGTTACTAAGTGCTGTTCTGTAGGGAGGGCACTGATGCTCCCTGATGCCGCAGGTGGACAGTTGGCTTTGGGATGCTGGAGGGGCTGGGACAGGACGGAGGGTTTTGGTTTCAAAAGAGAGCAAAGCAGCAAGGTAGGCTTGGAAGGAGAGAAGTAATACTATGAAATGGATTTGTGTGGCGCCAGCTTCATATCTGAATGGGAGCTGTCAGGAAGAACGAGATGCAGACTCGGTGCTGTTCTCCAGAGAGAAGCCCTTACAGAGCAATTGCTCTGTTAAGTGCTGGCTCCACCTCTCTGCCCCAGGTCTGGCTGACTTCTGCTGACAAGAACTGGCATGATCCCTCCTCCTTTCCCACTGGTCTTTCCTGCCTTTCTCCAGGCTCTGATTTACCTTCTTTTGCTTGCTTATTGCTTTCACCAACTGAGCATCTCCCACTGAACCCTTCTCCTTCTGGGTCTCTGTTGGTATCTTCATCCCACCCTTATCTGCCTCTTGGCTCCATCACCTTGCCCTCTTTTCCATCCTCAGTCTTTTCTGGCTCCTTCCATTCAGCATACAGTGGTACTCTAACACCTATCCAGTAAGTGAAGATGTGTGTGCACGTTGTTGCATACAATACAGGAAGGCGTGTATGTCTTAAATGTTTAACTACCTTTGTTTCCACGCACTGTTCTGGGACTTGCCTTCGGGGGACTCACAGCATGTCTTCCTGGCGTTCCTGTCCTCTCCTGTTTCCCTGGTGACTCTTCCCTGCTGCACAGGGGAGCAGGAGGGGACGATGCAGAGCAACTCTGTTGCTCCTCTCATATTCTTCTAGAAATAGTTCTGTTCCTCCTTCTGCTTTCTGGTCAAAGCCCTTTTCTGGCCAGTCTAAATGGTCTGGAAAGTAAGGAGGAAATTTTGCCTTTAGTCCAGACCTTGCCAGAGACTTCAGGGTCTCTGCCAGATGCTTCCCCTCACTTCCTTCACATGCGCAAGAAAGAGTTCATCTTTACCTAAGTGGGAAGAAGTGAGTAAAACAAGGTCACAGACTTCTCCTCAGGCCCCGTATGGAGGTGTGTGCCTTACCTATTTGTCATTGCTGTTTCTGACAGGTTGACCAGCCTGGATCACGGTGCTAGGGACCTGAAGCAAGGACCCTGACTGACGCATGTTGAGTACCACCCGACTTTTTGAGGAGAACAAGTATTTCCCTGAAGGCCTGTCCCTTCAAAGCAGCACGCAGGTAAGGCAGACAGCCCTCCTCATGCTGAGGCTCTGCTGCTGCTGGCTCTGGCCTTGCTGCAGCGGACTCGGCAGAGGATTTTTTCCATTCATTTGGCTCAAGAGGGGCTTTGTCACCTCTGCCTGCCATATCTCCAGGGGTGAATCCTTACATTGTGTTTATAAAGCACGGGGAATGTTTTTCGGCAAAAATGTACTTTCAGAGGACCAAGACTGCTCGTGTAGTTGAGATAAATATAGGCTAAAAGTGTGGGAGGAATATGCTGAAAAAAGAAAAAAATGTTACATATAAGGTATTAATAGAGCAATACTTTGTCTTCTTGGTCTAAAATAATTTTATATTGAAAATTACCTTTATTTAAGCAGAAAGCTTTTTAAGAAAAGGAAGAAAGAAGTGTAGGGGGTGCAGAAGGGCTAAGCAAGAAATTAATTAAATCATTTCATTTTCAACTGGGTAAGATATTTCAGGTCATCCAAAAGTGGGGGGGGGGGGAGGAGAACCAAACAGAAGAGCCCTGCAGCTCTAATCGTAATGACTCATGGAAACCAGATCTAGAAAAGATGAGGCCCTTTAGTCCAAACCCTTAATCCCCTACTAGTATGTAACATCATTCCCAGCAGCGTCTACCAGTCCTGTTTTAAATGATGGGATTTTCCCTTGTCCCCTTGGGATACTATTCCACAGTCTAATAGAATTAATCTGCTTACTTCTCTTTCAATCCCTGACCACTGCAGATGCAATTAGTAGTAGGCGATGGAAGGATTCTGTTTTCTATGCTGTATTATGAAGGCTTAGGGCTGTATTGTGTTAAACCAGACATCAGTTGCAAGCATGTATGCATGAGCGTGGCTTATCTGTCAGTACTCATTACAGCCCTACAAACATCTCTGAACTACAGAGTTCTCAGACTCGCAGGAGCTTTTCTGCAATGGTAACTCAGGATCTGATAAGGCACAGACTAATGTATTTGAATGGCTGTGAGAAAGACGGTATGATTGGAAACGAAAGTGAAATGCAAAGTCATATGCTGCTTGTGCTAGAGGCTCTCTGAGGCAATTTACTTCTCTGTTTCTGGAGCATTCTCTGACCTCATTTTTGATTTCTCTCTCGGACAAGTTGGTAGGAACTGTATGAAATAGCTTTTTGCTGTGTGTGGTGCTGCTGGAGGTACGGCTGCACCTTTCCATCTGTGAATTTCAGGCCTGTCTTAGATTAATATTGTGGACTTCTGCTGATGTTTACAAAGGCTCTGGTCAAATAACCAGATGAATATAAAGTCAAATAAATTGGAGATGGAAAGTCACAGATCTTCTGATCTAGTCTGTCTCCACTTAACACAAAGTGGACCTTCCTTCTGTGATGCTTCAGCCGGTTCGCTCCTCAAACTTGGAGAAGTTTTTAGTAGAGAGAACCGTTGCTCAGTTTCTAAAGCACGTGGATGGGTTTTAGACCTGTTTACACGTGGAGACTACAGCAACAGTTGATCTGTACAAACTTTTTGTGCGGACGCTTGGATTCATCCACTTCCAAAGCAAATTAAAAAACTCATCCTAATACAGAAAGTGACTGCAATATAATTGCTATTGGATGTTTGAATGAGGCTGCAACATGAAGCAGGGCCAGGGGTGCACATACCAGCGTCCATGCCGTGGGCTACATCCACTGGCACTAAGGGAGAAGGTTGCAATCCTGTTCCTCCTCCTTCCCAATAAATCCCTGGCTCTAACGTGCCATAGCTTTTCTGGAGTATTTCCTCAAATAGAAAACCTAAATATAAACTTAGCCACTGATCCAGTGTTTCATTATCAAGGTAAGTCAATAAAGATGTTAAAATTTGACTAGATTGCCTGTGTTTGTCACTTCAGAATTTCTTAAACGCTAGAGATTGAGTTGCAAAGCTCTGATGTGTTCGTTGAGTCCAGTGCTAATTTGCCCATTGTTTTTAATCAGTTGAAATTCTTTTCCAGCTTGGTGCTTGGCTGCTCCATGTGGTTTTGTAGCATACTTTAAAGGATGGGGAGGTGGTGACTGCAGCAAGGTGTAATGATCCATAGCGCTTTAGATCATCTGCAGCGTATGTTCCCTGTCCCCGCTTTGCCAGTCAAGCTTTTATTCCAGTGAAAAGTGTCAGTAAACCCAAGGCGCAGAAAGGTACCGTTTCTCCTCCACTCTTCCCTTGTTCATTCCCTGAAAGTTTATCTTGCTGCTTGCTTTTTAAAAGCTCTGCATTAGCTGGGGGGGGCTGTGAAGTAAAAGGCATGCTTTAAATACAGATGCTGGTGATAGTCCTTTCAAAAGCTGAATTTCTCAAGCTGGGAGCTATTGACCCCTTTCAGTGCAGTCACAAAGAAATCCAAGAGGAAATGGAGGGTGAGGGCCAGCGGGGAATATATATATATAATTTTTTTCCCCCAAGTCGTCTTCTTACTCCACCCCCTGCCAGGCTGGCTATTGTTTGAGACTCCACACGGGATACCAGTTGCCATATAAGGAAAATGGCATCATGCTACATTCTTTCTAAAAATTGATTTTTTACAGTTGCCTTTTTAAAAATTTATTTATTTATTTATTTATTTATTGCTGAAAGTTGTTCTGCTTTTGTGGAAGCTCGGGGCAAAAGGAAAGTGGTAGGCTACGGTATGCACGTGTTCAGTCTTGGTCTCTGCAAAAGGTTTCGCTTTGGCTCTGTTCTCGCAATTAGACACAGCAGCAATAGCAAATGAGCTTCAGTTACTATGGCGGGAGCAGAGGATGTTGCTGTGCATTTTCCTGCGTCTTGAACTCGGTAATACTCCTCCTCGCCTTTTGTTTTTTTCTTGCTTAAGAGGATGCTCAGGCAGTGGGACAGAGGCACAGAGTGCCCCTCTGTGTCCCTCTTCATTCACAATGTACCATTTATTCACTGCCTGTTTCCAGTCCTGATGCAAACACGCCTGGACTCTTACAGGGGGATCCTGCCTTTTGCTCCCAGGGTGTTCCCTACCAAATTGTCCCTCTTTCAGTGCTTGAAAATTTAAGAGGTGAAAATCTCTTTCCACCAGAATTTTACAACTTGTCATCGAAAGCTGGGACAAAAACAGCGCTGCTGAACTGGGGCTTCCTTTCCTCCCCATTGCCTGAAAACGCGGTTTATGAAATGGCACTAATCCTCGTTGCGCTGTGTGAAATGAGGACACGGGGTTGCGAACACCTGACCCTCCTGCTCCCAGCTTGTGCTTTCTTCGTTCCTGCTGATATGAGGAGAGGCTGAGGGATCTGGGCATGTTTAGCTTGGAGAAGAGGAGGCTGAGGGGAGGGAGACCCCATTGCCCTGTACAACTACCTGAAAGGAGGTTGTAGAGAGGTGGGTGTTGGCCTCTTCTCTCAGGTGAATAATGACAGGACCAGAGGAAATGGTCTGAAGTTGCAGCAGGGGAGGTTTAGATTAGATATTAGGAAGAATGACTTTACTGAAAGAGTGGTCAGGCACTGGAACAGCCTGCCCAGGGAGGTGGCTGAGTCACCATCCCTAGAGGTGTTTAAGAAACGTCTAGATGTGGCATTTCAGGGCATGCTCTGAAGGGCAGAGATTGTAGGTTGTTGGGTTTTGGGTTGGTTTTTTTGTTTTTTTTTTTTTTTTTTTTTTTTTTGTGTGTGTGTGTATGGTTGGACTCGATGATCTCAAAGGTCCTTTCCAACCATGAAGATTCTATGATTCTATGATTCTACGATGTGCGGAGTGAGTGCTGAGCACTGGTTTGGGCCACCAGCTTCCCCTGCGCTGCTCGATGGCCAAGTCCACTGCTGGGGACGGCCATAGCTCAATTATCCCCAAAGGCAGGTGAAGCAGTTGAGCCTGCAGGAAGCAAGAGTGTGTACAGCAGCATTTTAGAGGCTGAGGTGCTTCTGCAGGCAGCAGGGGTGGGTCAAACCATGCGCCAGCTCAGGAAAAGGACTGAAGACACCCCTGAGGTTTGTTTTTTGTTTCCTGGTGCAACCATCACTTGTTGATGAACATCAACTGCCCGCGTTTCGGAAATCAGTCCGAACTCCAAACAAATCCACTTAGGGACTTGTGCAGAGGAACAGCTGGAGCAACAGGAGCATAAATAAGGCTGAATCCCCTGACTTCAGAAAGCCGAGGCAGAGTCTAGAGAGGGAAAAGCAGAGGGCTGGGAGCTGGGAACACAGCCAGCTCTTGGAGAGGAGCGAGTGCGTGCTTGTGCATGTGCACACGAGAGTTGGGCACTCTTCCTCTCGTATCCTCTTGTGTCAGCCATTGGGATACAGGCCTTAGCGGTGCTCTCTGTGGTTGCCATCACTTCTGACTCCCTGTGATGCGCTGTTGATTCTCCCTGTAAAAATCTGTTCAGCAACGGATAATGTTGCAGGCTTCTTAAAAATAAAAGCAGACAAACAAACCACTCCCCCTTAGAAATAGCAGCAACAAATCTTGGGGTTCATTTGCCATGATCACGTCATAATACCCAATCTGTGTTGCACTGAGGTGTGATTACAGAAGTGGAAGAAAGGAAAATACTTTCTATAAACACTTTTTTTGCAGAAAATTGTTTGTTTTATTATTATTATCTGTGTATGCATTGGCAATATACAATTTTTTCTTTTCAAAAGTTGAACAATTGGACAACTTTTAATGAAATTGAAATTTCGTGAAAACGGAGTGAGGACGTCTTAAAGGTTCGATGTTTTTTATGAAAGCCTGGAAATGGAGGCCGCATTGACCAAAGGAAGCACATATCATATTAAGGAAGTTATAATTTTCTTTAATTTTTCTTTAGACTCTGAGTTAAATTGTTTGGAGAAACTGTGCTACTCTCACGTCTCTGCAAAATGAGCCTCCGAGAGAATCTTCTCATATGATAAATTGTACTTATACTAGAGATACAATTGTGGAAGCTTCCTGGACTTTACTAAGATGCTTGAGTTTGCAGTCGTATGGCAGCGGAACGTCCTCACGTAGCTTTTTCTTCACAAAAGGTAATTTGGTGTCTCCCAAATGCTGTCCACTGTGGTATCAAGAGGAGATATCACTCACAGCGAGTGGTGTGGAACGATGCAAAGCCCCGTGTGCTTGGTTCTCAAATAACCGGTGAAGCAGCTAATGACTTTTGACATGGACATGGCTGTCGTTGGACGTCTGAGTTAACATTGTACAGATAAATGGGATGCTCCTCACCCAACAGCTATTGTTTCGAGCTCTCTGCGAACTCCCAGGCCTCCTGTTTTGGTTACATTCTGCTCGCATTTGTAACTGTCCTAATAACTGTCACGGCAAACGATGATATGTTTGTTGTACGCACACTTATAAGTGAAAGACGAGCGTAAAGGGTGAGTGTCAGGTCGGCGATGCATCCAGAGGGCAGGCAGGGCACGCGTGGCCAGCAGCATTTCAGTCTCACTCCAAGCCTGAGCAGCAGTGGCCAGCAGCCTCCTGGCGCTGAGGTGCACCCCTTGGGATCTCTGCTAGGGTAGCAGGAGGTTTCAGCTCTTAATTTCTGCTGCTGAAGGTGCTCTAAGGTAATTAATCAGGCTGTAAGTGGCTGCTGAAAATGTGGCACGCATTTGCTGCTTCTGTCTCTTCGGGTCTAGAGGTGACACAAATAGCCACAGGGCTCAAATGTCGCGACAGCTGACTCTGCCGGACGTGGATGGACCTTCTGAGAGGTATTGCCTCAGAGACTTGGAGCTGGTGTTTCTGATGTTAACCGTGGTGCATGCGGGGACTGGGTTTGGCTGTGCCTGTTTTCCTATGGAATCGGAAGCTTGTGTGACATGTAAATGATAATGAAGGAGGAGGAAATAAATTGTCGTTAGAAATAAATCTCTATCAGTTCCTGTCACTTAGTTCTAATGCTACAGTGGTAATTTAAAGCTTTTTTTTGCCTGACTATATCACGGGTGAAGTGCTTTGTCAAGGGAAAAATGGGGTTTACCCAATGTGACAGGGCAGGAAAGCAAAGCTGCCTTTCATCGCCGTGCCGAGTCCTGGGTGGAGCGGCTGAGGTACGGTGTCACTCAGAACAGCAGTGAAGGCTTTGCATCTCTTATTTTTGAGACCTACAGAAGTACATTTGCAATTGATTTGTCAATTTTGAAAATATTGAGTGAAGCTGGGGACTTGGTTTAAGAGCTGCTGTAGAGATTTCTCAGGAAGCAGATATGTAAGAAGGGTATATGGGTGTGTATTTGCAGCTTTTTTTCTTGGGCTTATGAATGAGAGCTGGGATCAGTGAAAGGTGATAACTATTAAAATCGGTAATAAGGATAGTATTACCCTATAAGTAGTGAAGTGGGTTTGGAGAGTTTTGCATTCAATTACTATCTATCTGTCTGCCTAGCCTGCATTCTGACAGTGGGAAGTAGCTTGATTCCTGTCTGCCTTTTTTCCCCGATCCGTATAAGGATGATAATACGGCTGGTAAGTTTTCTTTTGTAGAAAAAGGTGACAGAAGTATTTTATTTTGTGTAGAAACTGGCTTCGTGAAGCTTTGCATTCCTTTTCAGAGAAACCTGAGGATGAAAAAGTTTTCATTCTGGAGTGTTTATCTTCGGGTTTTTTTTCCCCTCTTGCTCCTTCTTTCTGTGGCAAAGCAGGAACGGGGAAGGGAATTAAAAAAGAAAAGAGGTAATCCAGAAATTCCCTCTCCTCACATGAAAAACTGCCCATCAAAAATGTCCATGCATCTAACATAAAAAAAAAATAATTGAAAAGCAGTTGATTTTTAAGCTTGTGGAATATGAAAAAGGTTATTATTACTCTTGAATGCCCTGACCTGTTTTAAAGCTGAGGTTTCTTGCTTGCGTTGCTGTGTCTATTTAGTGGAAAATCTTGAGAGCTCTTTTGCGAGAGGAGCCTACACAGAGGTCAGCTGCTGGACAGGCTTGTGCACGGTAAAGATAATGAGAATCTAATGGCTGATTTGTCCTTTGTAAAAGAACTCATTCTCCGTTTAGCTTCTAATGGATGGGAGCTGCATCCTTGGCAGACGTTACATTTGTTGACAGTACTGGCAGATAAGAAACTAGGGACTGAACAGCCTTGGACATGCTTGTGCTGGACATCCAGAGCTGCCCTCCTCGATGGTGTGTGGCAGGAACTGTAAGGCAGAAGTGACATGGGGGCATTTTATGGCCGGATGACATGGGGGGGATGTAATGGCAGTGCTCTGCCTGTATTTTAGCTTCCGTGCCCAGCGTATTGGAGGTCTTGAGCTCAACAGGGGACTGTCTGCAGCTGCTACTTTTCTAAAAAAGCGGAGCACGACACATGTATGAGTGGACCACCCCCCCACCCCCGCAGCAGCATGTGCAAAAATAAATAAATTCCGAAGAAGTATGTTTAAGCAACATAAACTTCCTTTTTTTAGTCATTTGTGGAAGGTTTATTTGCAAATCCCCCAACACTCACCAGGTGCTAGTTTTCAGGTGGCTTGAAATTTTAAAGCTTCAGCAGCCCCTCGCTGCTGCACGGCAGGAGCCAGCCCTGAGCCCAGGAGGGCAGGGAGGAAGCTGTTCCTGGGAACTGGCTTTCTGTGATTGCCATCTCGAGCTGTTTCTGGCTCCTTTCCCTGGTGACTGTTGGTGACAGGATATTAGAGTTTATGGCTACCTGACCCACCGGTTTCCCCATGTTCTGCGGCAGGGGTGGTTATCAGGCTTGAGCATTCCCGCCTGCTGGCCGGGCAGCCCGTGCTGATGCTAGAGAGAGACAGACGGACACCCAGTGTAATACAGATGACATGTATGTCGAGGCAGAATTTGTCACTGACTCCTCAAACTGACCCGGATCATTTATAACCTTCGTGGCTACAAAGTACATCCAAGAAAGAGTACATTTCAAGGAGGCTAAAAATAATATGCTCGATTTTAATTTATTTCTCCCACAAGCGTTCAGTCAACAAGAAGAAAAGGAATTAGTTGGTCCTTTTTTTTCCCATGCTTGACTGTTCGTCTCTCAGAATGGAGCCGTAAGTTTATCGCAAGTTATTGGCCTGTTAGTTGAGTTGGCTTAATGTATGGATCACGTTACTGGAAAGTAGAATCACTTGCCAGAACTGCCTCTGCTTTTCCATTTCCCTTTCAACCTCCCAATTTTGTATGTTATCTGGTAGCAGCACTAAAGGCCAAACTCTCACTGAACTGATTGGAACCAGGAGCTGGCATCCTGCTATTCTGTCTCCTTCTGCCAAAAGCCAGCGTTCAAAATAAAGACTGTACGTTCGGACTACTTACATGAATACAATTTATGGTCATTTGAAATACCTGAAGGATTAGTACAGCAAAGCTCTGATTCTCCGAGTGACTTAGTATGACCACACGGTAGATAAAGTTGGGTACATTCAACAAGTCTTCATCTCAGGAAAAGGGGATAAATGATGGTGCCTTTTAAAAAGGAGTAATGAAATGGGTTTTTTGGGGTTTTTGGGTTTTGGTTTGTTTTGTTTTGTTGTTAAAGATGTAGTTGGAAATGACTCATTTGGAAAATTGCAAACTAGCTAGATGTAAGCATAAATCTGAATCCAGATGTTTAGGACTAGCAATATAAATCTCTAGGGGTTACTCAGTAGTCCTGAGTATTAGGTCTACAAATCTAAAAGTGATGCTTTAGCTGCTTGAGATCTTGGTCTTTTGCTATGTGGTTTTCCTATCAAGAATAATGCTAATTGACAAAAACTGTAGTGATCTGATGTTTCTTCTCCTGTGAATAGAAAATCAGCTATGTGTATCAAGTCTGTGAATCACACCTCTGTACTAGATAATTTTTATGAAAGACAGAAATTACACAAAACTTTTTTCCAAAATCTTCACAGAGACCATACATCTTCATAAAATCAAGTTGAAATTAAGCAAATAGTTTCAGTCAACAATAGGGTTACATATATATTTGTAAATATCAAAAGCTTTACTTCCAGATTTTTTAATGCAACATATTTTTGTTTTAGAAATGCCAAAGCTGATTCTTTCAACATTTAAAAATGAAAACCACATTTTCCTACTAAAATCTGATCCAAACTTTTTACATAAAGAGGTTTTTGTTTGTTTGGTGTGGTGTTTTAGGGGTGTGTGCTGGGTTATGTTATGTTTTTTGACGTAGGAAATGTAAAAAAATAAAGTTTCGTCTTAGATTGAACAACACTCTGAGGAGTTGATGTGAAGAAGTACCTTTGTATTGTTTTGTTTCAGAAGAAAAATCTTCCGGTTCAAACCGAAGCAATTCTTCCCCTCTCTTTTTATTTTGTTTTTGTCACCCGAACACCAAAACCTTGCAATGTTCTTTCTGATGATATTGACACAGAGTAATTTTTCTTAGTTTTTGCTAATATGAAATCTGTGCTCCATTGCTGGAAGCCTTTGGGGTTGGTCTGGCCGGGGAATGACCATTAGGGCGTTGCTTTTGCTTCTGCTGGTGAGTTGCTTTTGTCGCTCGTAGTTGCAGGTAGTCTGTTCACGAGAGCTTTTCTCGTTCCTGTCTTCCTGTCCTCCTCCGAGTTACTAAATACTCTGAGCTGCAATGAGGGAGTAAAGCATGAGTGCTCATAGTTATCATTAAGTGTTTTCTTTGCTAATTCCCTCTTCTTGTGTCCCCGTGACTTGCAGCTGAGGATTAAAGTGACTGCCCTCAGCACCAGCAGTAGGCTCTGTTTGAAACCTCCAAAGGATGTTGTTTATATTTTGCCTCTCTTGCCTGCATCCCTCATACAATGCCTTCCCCAATGAGCAGCTCTCTCCTCCCCATCCCAAGTGATGCTATTACTGAGGAATGTTGGACGGATACCATTATACACATACTGGAGGTGCCCCCGGATTCGGGGTTTGAGCTTGATTTAAAGGGGAAGAGATGCTGGAAGGGAATGTTGTTTTTAGTAGGGACCCAGGCTGTAGCGCTTTGCAGAACTGTTTTAAAT
Organism: Chroicocephalus ridibundus; assembly: GCF_963924245.1. Taxonomy (NCBI): domain Eukaryota; kingdom Metazoa; phylum Chordata; class Aves; order Charadriiformes; family Laridae; genus Chroicocephalus; species Chroicocephalus ridibundus. The sequence continues at coordinate 48,268,556 of NC_086287.1, read as the reverse complement.
ATGCTGCTCAGGCAGGGAGGTCTGTGGGTGCAGGGGGGAGCTCAGCGAGCTTTTCAAATGTTTCCATGCGCTGCTCGGGGCTGCTGTCCCAGGCACGTACTTCATTAAAGCTCCTGGGAAAGGCATTCTGTGAATAATCAATCAGCATCGCTCTGGGTTTCCTCTCCATCGGGGTTGCTCTGTCGTGTCTTTCAGTGCTGCTCATTTTGTTTTTAGTTTCTGAAGGAGGAATCGATTTGTACAGGGTAGCACCAGGCAGAGGAGTTTGGTCTTGCAATGGGCTAAGCCATCTGGCCTGTTTTCTCTAAAGCACTTCAATGGGTGTTTAATGTTGTAGGTCCTGAAGAAGCCAGTGGTGGTAGGGCTGTGATGAAGTGTTGTCTGAATGTCTCGGTGGTTTCATAGATCAACATTAGGTTGTCCCCTTGGATCTTTGCTGTCACCTCTGATCTGGAGCACTCCTTATCTCAGAAAGGACCTCCGTGCTTCAGCTTTGCAGGGGTGCCATATCCCTGACCTGCCCCTTTCCCCATCTTTCTCCTCTCTTTCCTCTTTCCTCTGCTTCCAGATTCTTTGATGCAACTCAGCTCAGCCACAGTCAGCTGCTTGTTGTCGTCTTGCTTTTGCTGAGGCAATATTGCAAAGGGCTTTTTGCAAAAAGGGCGTGTTGGGGAGGGGAAAGGCTGTAAAGAAGATTTATGTGATTCAAGACGGTCTTTATGTGTGTAAGAATTTTGAGGCGAAAGCTGGTTTGATGTGAAATAAAAGGAGAGCTTTGCCTTCCCTCTCAGTGAATCAGTGGGTGAACTGGGATTGAAATCCAGAAGAACCTGGTACCCAGGTCTCAGTTTACACTTCTGACTTAAGCAAATTGTTGTAAAATTGGTGTAGGTGGCTGGCGAAGAGACGCTCTGTGTTGCAAAGGATCTGGCCTTCTGGCACTAGAGCTGCCCTTCACAGCAGTAGTGGGAATTGCATATGATGAATTAATCACCTTGAGGACACCTGTATAACATGCACTTTGGCCAGTCCCTTCTGATGTTCCATGTCCTGCTTCCAAAGGATCAAAGAAGGACTGTACTTATATTTCCCCAGAGTTCAGCTGGAGGTGATGCTATTTTCCAGGGAGGTAGTTCTCTACCTCTCTTAATGAGTAACTTTATACTATGCTGTCTCCTACAATAATAGCTACTAGAGGGAAAAGAAGCTATTTGCTGAGGCAGTGAGGCTGTATAAATTGTTAAGAGAGGAGGGAAGGCGTGGGCAGGGAGCTGAGATTACAGCAAGAGCCATGAGAATTCCCAAGCTCCAAAGAGTGCTCCTGATTTTAGCGTTACATGCACCCCTAGGTAGTGTTTGTTTAACGTTTCTAGTCATGGTGAAGGAAAGCAAAAATCCCGACTGGATAGTATTTCAGTACTGTGACAATGAGGATACTTAGACTATCTGTTGTGTTTGCTGCACAACGCTGTGTCACTAAGATCCTCAAATGCTGACACAGCATCAAGCAAGGTGAGAAGGGGCCACTGTGACCTCTTTTTTGTACTAGACGCAGGGTTTCTTTGAATTAAGTCTGGTTTGAATCAGAGCATCTTAATGCAGCAATTTGTTATACATTTATTTCTTCTATTCATGATTGTTCTTCCCTGTATAGCTGCAATTACATAATGTCCATATGGCAGCTCCAGCAATTGTTTGGGAGGCAGCTGAACACTACAGCTCTATGAGTATACTTCCAGTTCTCTGGCAAATAACTTCATCCTCTGCAAATTGTGTTTTGAATGCCAGTGGGCTGCAGATCATCTGTGAATTGAAGATGCCCAGGGACCAGATTTTTGTGGTTTTTAGCTCTTGTCCATAACTTTCTTGCTTCATGGTGTTCCTTGTTCTTTTCTCAAATACTGTACCTCTGCCAAAGTAAGACCATCTCAATCTCTGTCAACGTCAGCTGTACAGGGGAGGAGAGTGGAACAGGGCGTCATGAGTAAATCTGTCCGCCATGGATGAAATCTGGATGTCACTGAAGTTAGTGGTAGTACTCCCACTCATCTCCCTGGTTTATCCCCTCACCCATGAAGAATTTTTCCCCTTTGTGAATGTAAGGATTGATGGATCGTTTGTTCTCAGCTGACCTTTTCTCTCCACAGACCATCTTTGAAGTCTGGTGATATGCGTGCATGTCCATTAATCATGACATTGGTAGGTTTTGCCTGAGCAAAACACAGCTCCAGGAATTGAGACTGCTACCTATATGTGGCTAGTAAATTTGGAAACTTCCTCTAGTAGGAGGAGGCGGACCTAGGTGAGATCATACGCAGCACTGAGAAATAAAAGAAAAAGTCACAGTAAGTTTGTGAACTGTCCCTGTCACCTTCCCAGCAAGCGGTGCTGGGAAAGCAGGCAGCCCCAGGGAGACCTCGAAACGTGCTCTCGCTGTCAGAAGGTAGTTAGAGATCTTGCTTTGCTCTCTGCTTTTATTCTTTAAAATTGGAAAAGCTCCTTCTCTCCTGCATTCTGTGAAGTCTGTGGGTGTACCTGCCCCAGCTGGTCCTCCTGTGCATTGCAGAGCCTCAGCGATGCCCGTTGCCTGGATACAGGGCAGTTCTGCATCTCAGCCCCCCATCCAGCCCTGTGAAAGCAGGGGGCTGCAGGGGGAGAGTGGGGGGAGATAAGCCCTGTACACTTGGAGGAAGGAGCATTAAGTCTACCTGATGTAGCTTGTAAGATCAGGGTTTTCTCTTACTTTGCTATCATTATTATTATTTATCGTTACTATTGATAGGAGAAAAGTGCAACCCAGCTGCTCAGTGCAGAGATCTGGGGGCTCCCGCAGGGTGAAGCGCTTCATGCCACTTAGAAAACCAGCCATTGTGCTGTCTCCTGAATAAGCATTTTATTTCACGTGCTTGTTCTGAGCCTCCTGCTGTTGCGCACACTACAACGGCTGACAAGCAGCCGTCCTGGCAACATGGCATCAGAGCCTGTGAGCTGCCTTACCTCTGGCTGAGACCCTGGGAGAACAATACGAAGACAACAGTGACTGTTGAATATTTAAAATAAAGTATTTCCTCTTAAACATGAAAATGCTCTTTGCGCTTCATACACATCACTGCTTGGTGACAGCGATTGGCCAAGTGATGCGTTATTCCTGTGTTCAGACAGGACAATGCCGACTGCACTGCAAGAACTTTCTCCTCTCTCCTTGGCTGAGCGCATGAAAGCTCATCATTAGCAGAAGGCCCTGTTGCATAGCACATGTCTATGAACTTCGCTGACTAGGATCGGTCAAAAATAATTTTTAATTTTTAAGCTCAGTTACTTTAAATTTGGGCTAGTTCGTATTGTAATGCAACGGGTTTTGCTGTGTATGTCTGTAGGGCACTGTGCTGTTTCGAACAGCACTTGGGAACTGTGTCAGTGAGCATTAGTAAGTAACGGTAATTAACCTTTAGATTGAGGTCTCTAATAACGAACCAGGGTCCTCTTGTTCGAAGCACTGTGAATTTGATGACAGAAATACTATCTGCTCTAAGAACATGTACATTCAACTTTAATGTAAGATGAGAAAACAAATAAGTATAATGCAGTGGGGGGGGAATGAACACCTGGGCAAGGCCACCTTGACATCAATGACCTTTCTACTGACCTTAGTAGGTGCTGGGTTTGGTCTTAAATAGGTTCTGTGTTGGGCTTCTAAAAACACATTATCATAATCTCTGTAACATGGAGCTCAAGGATGGACAAAGCTTGTCCTACATGAAGATTGGCGCATCCTCATTGCCGGAGGAGGACAGCGCCTAACTGTGAACTAGTATTGGAAACAAAACTGTTCGAAGACTGAAAACCTGGAGGGTTTCAAGACAGACTTTCAAGGCAGTGAAGAAACTTGGAGCAATTTTTCCTAGGTCTTTAGAAAATATTATTTATGAAGGTATTTGCATCTCTGCAAAACGAGTGCAAAGTGCTGGATGACAGGAGCGTATTGTTCTGATGTTGTAGTTCACACTTTGTATTTCTATTTACACATGTATGAAGAATGGCAGAGGATGAAAGATGCAGCTCACTGAGACTCCTTGTGAGGCAGCTGTTGAAAGGCTGGGCCGAAGATTAGAATCTGCTTTCTTGGCTCTGTATGTGTGTGTATAAATATACGTATATACATACATATATATGTATGAAAATATACACACAAAGCCACTGATTGTCAGCAAATAACACTATTCACAGAAGCTTAGTATCTGTTGTAAGCAGAAAGGACAAGGCCTTCTCTCTCCTACTGAAGGTGAAGTTGGACATAAAACTGCTATGGACTGGTACAGGGTTTTTGTCATAGAAATTGTTTATTCCTTTCTTCTTCCTGTCTTCATAAATAAATTGTGTTTTATCGGCCCATTTGTTTAGGTTAAAAAAAAAAAGCTAACTAAGGGTATCAATAAAATGCTGTTATCTTAGTCAGATTTTAGTAATAATATCTGTCTGACCTGTTGGATTAAGCACTTTACACTATATAAATTTTCCTGTTCAAAATAAAAACACATCCCTTTCTCTTCCCTGATTTCCCCCCCATCCCTTCCACCCCCATAATATAAACAGTAGGCAAAAGGGCCGCATGATTTCTGGAATGAAGGAGTAGATGGGAGGAATGAGTGTGCGCTCTGGTTCCTGCTGAAATGAAGAGTGGAGTAGCGTATTTGTGAACCGTGTTAGTGTGAAGGAGCTTTAAAAGACAGTGGCTAGAGTGGAGATTGAGATTCTTAAGGCAGATCTGCGTGAATGACAAGGCTGGCCTGAACAGAACATCAGCTTTATGGAGAGAGTAAGGAATCCTCACTACTCAGCCACCTCGTTACTGGAAAAAAAATCCAGAGCTCACAACATACAGGAGGACAAATAGTTACGGAACTGCAACAAATTCTGATTGAAAAAACTGTTTGAAAGCGTTCTAAGCCAGAGTTAGCTATGCCACACCACCTCCTCTTCTAGCCAATTTGTGGTAATAAACAGTGTGATAGGAATCAAATTGAACATGTGCAGAATTGAAACACTGGATTTAAAAAAATGAACCTGATTTCAAGTTCTGTTTCAAAGAAAAGTTGGGAGGTTTTTTTTTTTCCACAGCACATACAACAGGTTGATCCAAAGTCTATAAAAAGCTTGAAGTCTAGTCTCAGATTTTAATTTACTGAATCCACAGGTACAGTATTCACTAAAGAGTTTATCAGTGTGTTGAGCTTCAAATCCTTTGGGAAACTAAAAATACGAAAGAGGCCAAAAGGCAGCGCAAAAAGAGGCATAATTATTTTTATAAGGTTAAACAATTAACCCCTCTTTCTAGATTCAGTGCCATCCAAAATTCAAAACTTAAACTGATGAAAGGGAAATGGTACAAGATTAATGGACTTTTAACTGCTGTCTTTCCCTCCAGCTGTGGGACATCAAAGACATATAAGCCTTCATTTTCTGTGGCTTTACAGAAAGTGCTCTCTTATCCTTCTGAGTGATGTGGAAAGGATGGGATGTTACAGCTGTGTTGGGGCACGGCCTCAGTGTATTTTGCTGGTCTTTCATGACATTGCAGAAGCTTCTTTTGCCCATTATTGATTTTTTTGTAGTTGTTTTGAGACAGTTTGCCTGGAAAACAGGTCTTGATTGCCTTCAGAGTGATTCATGTGATGATAATGAGTTAATGTAATGGAGACATCATATACATATGTTTGGAGCTGGGTTAACTGAACTAAATTTTTTAAATGAGTAAGACAGTGTATCAGCCTATCAGAACCAAACCCAACCTCAAATCACTAATTAGAGGAAAATAATTAGGATTGAATGCTAAATTTAGATTCAACTGTAATTTACAGGGGTGTTTGTTTAGAGAAGAGCCAAGAAAAGGAATCTTGGCTCTAAGGATCACCAGGAAAAAACCTCTTTACATATTATGGCCATGTAGCGACCAACTCTAGAGATGAGTTGCTGGAAGTGACGTGTCTGATTTACTGCCCACTGCAGCTTTGAGCATGTTTGCAAGCTGAAGTATCTGTTATGGTTAGGGTTATTATAATGGGGGTTTATTTTATTTTAGAGAGACAGAAAATAAATGCTTTTTTGTGGCTTCTGGACATGGCTGACTTCTGTGGTTGCTTTCTGTTCTTAAGCAATGCCAGCCTGGGCTGCTCAGTGTCACTTGCGTTTTCCCTACAAAGGGAGCTGGGGCTGGTCAGTGGGAAGAGAGCGCGAGTGCGGTGTCCCAGCACTTACCCCATTGCCGTGGGACAGCAGAGGGACAGCAATGGGGCTTTGCCAGAGGCAGACAGGTAGATCTGGCAGGGCAAAAAATTATACTGTTTCCCTGGTGGGAATTTCTGAGCGGGCAGTTAGGATCCGTGCTCCCTGTGGAAGTTTTCTGCTGCTTCTGGTATATCAGTAAGTCTGCAGCTGGTTTTGGGTCTGCCTCTTAAAACATGGATGTGTCAGGGCGCTGCAGGTGGAGAGCATCTCTCAATGTCCAGTTGGAGTGCCCTGTGGAAGATGCTAAGATCTTGTTTTATATACAATTCAGTCCAGTACTATCTTTGATCCTGTGTTCCCAAAATGCTTCCTAACCTGTACACAATGGAATTGCAAGTGGCCTTTTGAGTAGGGGCATAAGCAAAATTGCTTACAGAAAACATTGCTTTCCGGACTTTAAAAACTACGAACTTTAATCTGTGTAAAACTTTGCATCACCTTTAAGTTGGGGTCGCACGGAAAAGGTGTGTTCTGTTTCACCTATCTCATGAAGCAGATGTCAGGTTTTGAAATTGTAGGGAGATTCCCTTCCGCTGTGGTCCAAAAATATAAACCCTGCTATAGTTTTAAGTAAAGAGACAAATCAAAAAGATATAGATCTCTGTCACTACAGGGCGCCTTCTCCAAGAACAACCTTGGTTTGGCGTGGTGAAACTCTTAGATCAATAGTCTAGCAATTAGGTTGCTTGTGTTCCCTGGTGAGAACTGAGAAGACCAGGAATGTCAGCCTGAGTCTGCTGTGTCCAAAGTTAATGGACCATTGACCCACACTTCTGGCTAGTTAAAACTTTGTCTCTTGTTTTGATTAGAAGTTCCATCCTGGATTCACAGAAATATCACAAAATGCCTGTTTTTGAGTCTGAAAACAAAATGAAACAACAATTCTCTCTCCCCAAGCTGAAAGAAATTCTCAGCTGACAGATTCAGGCTTCATCTGGAGGATGCAACAAAATCTCAGGAAGTCTGTTATATTCCATCATGCCGAATGATGGGAAATAGACGAGCAGTGCCCCTGAACTCCACTAGAAATGCTGTCCAGATAGTTGCGTTTGCAGAAGGTTAGAGTTCTATTTCGTGTAGTATCCGAAACTAAGCAGCTGTTCATAGATCAGTAGTTCATATATCAACACGCAAAAGGTTTCACTCTGCAAAATCCCACATGCCTAGTTTGTACCGGAAGGCAGTCTCTTTTTAGCTAAATAGAAAATAAAGGCTGTAAAGGTGAGTTGGGCAGCAGAACTACAAAGAGACGACGAGATTTCAAGAAGTTACAAGATACATCTCGGAGCTCAAGTTTTCAGCTCCTGGTTAAGCTGTTTTACACAAAAATTTGCAGTTCAGACCTTTTCCTATCATTTCTGTTCGTGCTGAGCAAAAAGAAAAAAAGCTAGTGAAAGCAAATTCCTTCAGATAACGTCCATCTCTTTATGCCAGCTATTCTGCCAGGTTTGTGCACAGCCCTGACTGGGCAAAATTAACTGGATATCCAGCATAACCAGAGCACATCCTTGCTAGGTTGACTAATAATGAAGAAAAGATGAACTATTCTCCTGTAAACTGAATGTTCACTGTTCTTGGCTGATCCCCTCCTGCTCTCTGCTTTAATATCCTTGTCAGCCTGCTGGCAAGACGCTGAAGCAGCACCAGCCATCCAGTTAAAATACAGAGTAGCCAGAAGTTTCAATCAACTCAGATTTCCTCGAACGCTTACTGGACATTCATTCCAGTTCCTATAAAAATGTCTAGGCAACTCGTTACTTTAGTGTTTCACCTCATTTTGTAGCCGCTACTTTACAACACTTTGATTTTAAAATGTAATTTTACAAGCGTTACTTTTACTAACTATATTTTCTTTTTCATTGCGCATTTTTAAATGCCGAGAGCATGAGCAGAGTGGAGAGGGGACCCGTGTTGTAACAGTTAATAGAGAGTTCTGGTCATTCTTGGTTCTGCTGCTGTTAAATGTATTTCCACTGCTTCAGTGTATCATGAATATTCAAAATATATTCAAAATCAATCCATTATTTGGGAAGAAAGGTTCCGTGTTTGGTCAGATTGGCTACCGCTAAAATCTTTGCTGGTCCTATAGCTCTGGGAAAGAATATTCTGTTTTCCTTTTCTGAGAAAAGCCGTGTGGATAAAGAAAAGTACCTCTGCTGAATCAGACCTGACCAGGAAAAAAGGAGGGGTTTTACCCCTATAGACATTTTCATCTTTCACAAAGTTGTGGGGTCCCAAGCTCCAGCGGCGAGGTGGGTGCTTCAATGCAAGACATAGATGTATCTTCAGAAGAGTCTGGGTAGAGTGTGGAACCAGAAGAGGAGGGATGTGTGGAACCAGAAGAGGAGAGATGTGGTGTGGGGACTGAGTGCCGCCAAAAAAGCAACGCGAGGGTGCCCAGAGCAGGGCCTGTCCTGCGAGCTGCGTGTGATCCTCCCCTTTGATAAAAGGGGCTGAGAAGGGAATGGCAAAGGGGTTTGCACATTAGAAGGATAGCTTGCTCTCTCCACTTCGTAGCCAGCCAGCATGCCTCGGATCCGTGCCTCGTGTGCTTCCTATCCCTTGCTTTCCTGAGCGGTAACCTTCCCACGCTCCCCCCATAAACTTATGAGGAGAAACGGGGGGGGGGGGGCAGATGGGTTTATTGAAAATCTGATTCTGAGTGGAGCTGCATCAATAAGCCCGTGTGCGTGATGAAAAAAAACAACCCACCCTCGACATGATGAAAAATAAATCCCACTGAGTCTTCAGCATCCTGCCTGAGTCACTAATTCCCCAAGGCAGAAAACAAAGCAAGTAAAAAAAGTTAGTTTTCGCATAGCAAAGCCAAAACACGTCCAGTTCTGATTTAAGATGAGTCCTGGGAGATGTCTCTTCTTTAATGGGGCCAGTATAGGTGAGCTGACAAATACACAAATTGATTTTTTTTCTTCTCCTCATCCTTCAGAGAAAGCACCTATTAATTTCAGTGGGACTCATGCCCGCATGCATTTTCTGACTGGAGCTGCCCCAGAGTGTATGAGGACCAGTGACTGCTAGCACTTGGGGCGCAGGGAGGATTTAGATGGGTGAGTCAGATTTTCCACAAGCCCAGCTCCTTGTCTGGCTCCAACAGCCAGCACCAGCGGGACTTTGTCCTGCTCCTTCCTCCCTCTCCGGCTGCCTGCACGGGCTCTCCCCATCGTTCCTCTTCTGGTGCTTTTTGCCCCTTTGTGAAGTCCCTGGCAAAGGCTTCAGCATCATAAGGTTTCTACAAATAATATCTGCAGCTCATGAGGGAAACAGCAGAGTATTTCTCTGGTTCCCTTAGGCTTTATAAATACTTTCCTGACTAAAGGCAGTTTATAAATCTGCTTAGGTCCAGAATTGCACAAGTTTGATGGAAATTCTTCACTTATGATGGGATAGGGAACAGAGAGCGAGACTTTGTGCTAGCAAATGAACCCTGGCTGGAAGCAGTCGGTTAATGCTTTTAAATGAACTACTGCTGCAGAGCTCAGGGCTCGAGCCAGAAGCACAATAGAAGGTGTATTATTATTACTGTTCTGATTATGGCAGATAATTTTGCTGTTCTCATTTACAAATTCAATGGTTTGTTAATAATGTCTGATTTGGGAATATAGTATAGTCTATCAACTAGGGGTGGCATAATGGCATTAATAAGGGTAATTGAGGTTGTTGCTACAATCTTGTTTGCTCTTTGGTTTGTTAATTGAAAATGACTTATCTTAATATATGATAGAAAAAAAATTCTTCCTCTGTGAAGCCTGGGCATCTTGAAGGAAAAAAGGGATGTGTCACTCTGCGCTGTTTGTATGCTGTTGCAGTATCGGTACGGCAGTGAGCGTACAGAAGGGAAGCAGTCTTAATGTGCGTCAGGTATTGTGTGTCTGTGTTTGTCTTTTGTATAAATAATGGCATGTGCTGTTACTTACGGCTGCGTGTGTCTCTTGTTGTGAGACTTCGTGTGTAAGACCGCCTGGGATAGGAGCGATTGATTAGAGAGCCGTTACGGGAGGAAATGGAAACGAGAGACAGACAGGCTGCTGAGTGTTTAACCCTGGAGAAGAAACTTGGCATTTCATCTTCTATCAACATTTGCCTGTAACTACTATTAACATTAATTATGGAGATACTTATGTGAACACCCTGTTAGCCCTAATTAGAGTTAATGGAAGATACGTGTGGATGTTAACAGGACAAGAGACAACCAAGCTTCCATTTCTAAGGTTAAATATTCAGTAGCTCCCTCTTAGACATCTCCAACACCCTATAATCATGCAGTCAGACTTATGCAAAAGCAGAACAGTTTCTCCTGCCTTTTTTTTTTTCTTTTTCTCATGATTATGGCCTCCTCACATTATTTTTGCTTAAATTAAAGAGCAAACAACAATGTGGCAGTGACCTCGGTTACCTTTACTAATGTAATTATGCTACCTCTCCTCTATTCATAGAGCACCTCAGAATCAGACTTTATTAGCAAACCATTTGCTGTCCCTTTTACTGTCCTTTTAATGAATGTTAGTAGAGTCACTTAAGAGGAGCTGGAAGGACTTGGCTTTGTTCTGAACAGAGACCTTGTGATAAAGAGCTCAGAGCTCTAGAGTAGGTCATGTAATATCCGAGGTCTGTAAAGTTCCTATCACTGTGCTATTGTTTGAAGCTATAAAAACAAAAAAGACCTTCCTCTTGCTGGCATTCATTAGCTATCTTTGGTATTTTGAAAACCAGTGTTGCTGAAGAATCGAGGCTGCAAAATTTACAGGCTGTCTTGTTATCCTGCTGCTGTGTATGACAGCACATCGCTGCCGCTAACCTCTGCCCAGCAGGTCAGTGTCCTCGTGAAAAGTGTCTTTTCAGGACTGACTTGGAAACTTGTAACCATTCCTGAGAGCCCTAAGACTGCCTTGGGTGGTGTCACACGCTCCTCAGGGCAGGGTGTGCTTCCATGTGGTCCATTTCCTTTGCCACGGGCATACATGATGATCTCAGATGGTGTATTGGGCAAAAAGTACATTTTTTTTTCCCCCAGATGATACCTTACATAGTTATGGGGCTGCCTGTTCATCTGATCATCTCTTACTACTATGCAAGTACGGCGCAGGGCCCCTTTGAATGCTGCTTAGTTGCAACCTTATGACTTACAACCTCTAGCTCCCGGGTGCTTGTTGGCTGGAGCCACGGGAGCGGCGTTACCCCAGCTTTCCAGTTGCGGCGCCTTTCTCCTTTTTCCTGAAGTAATTCTAAATGTAGGAACAGCTCTGCTTGGCTCAAGTCTCACATGCGCCCATTTGCAGAAGCTGCCCCACAGCCCATTGCTGGCTGATGGGGCTCTGGGCATGGGATAAAGCACTTGACATCTAGGGCTGGGTGGGCAGTCGGGCTCCGATCACGTTTACCTGGAGGATGAGCTGAAGGAAGGCTGGTCGGTTTTGATTTAGCCATTTGTTAGTTTATTCTCTTGATGTTTCTATCGGTTTTTCCAATTGTGTCTTTACAAGTGCCTGTTTTATTTTGTGGTGGTCACAGGATCCGTGCGGCTTTGCAATTAATTCTGCATTCTTGATTTAATATGTAAAGTAATGCTTTCACAGGTCAGATCTACATGGACCTTTTTTCTTTGTCCTCTCCTCTTCTCTCCTCTTTGTTTTTGTCCATGGGTATGTAGCTTTTAATGGCTGTGGAAAACTTCAAGTGCCCTTACTTAAACTGGTGGGACAAAAAGGCTTTTGATGGTATTTTGCTCTGGGATTTGGAGAAAGCTGTATTGGTTTGAGAGCTCTTGCTGGACATTGTTTGAAGTGGACAGATGCTAAGACACCTGGTTCGGTGTTAGGCAGGGTGGCTAATTTAGCTCTTACCTGCATAGTGAAAGTGGCAAAATCCCCTACTGCAATACGGCTTACTCCAGTTCGTGGGAAAGGACAATTTTTTCTGGTTTATCTACGTTTAGATGTGTTAACAAAAAGGATAGATACATCATCTTTAAAAAGGAAAAAGCCCCCGCATTATAAAGTTTCTATTAAATTGCTCTCTAAGCCTTCAGCTACAGTAGGAAAGAAACTGATGCTGTAAAGGGAACATAGTCATGACATGTCATTTTATTTCAGCTAGAAAAATGTGGCCTTGCTTAGAGTGGAAGCTGCCTCTCTGATGAGGCCGTGGTCTGATTGTGTGGTTGGGAAAATGAAACACAGTCTGAGTGAAGATATTGTCAAACCCAATGAGGTTAAGCACCCTTTGCCCCTGGTGAATTCCCTTGTTTTTATAAGCCTCTACAGCTAGGCTGTAAAATGGAGGTCTCCAAGCAAAGCTAAGGTAATAGCCACAGGTGGTAACTTAAAGCTGCCTTCATGAAGTAAATCCTGCATTTTCTGGCCTTAAAATAAACAGAGGATGTGTGAAGTAAATTCCTCCCTATCTTGCCTATGACTCGTATAAACGTATCATACTTCTTGAAGCAGATATTAAAAGTCTTCAGTCAAACCCTTGCGCATCGACGCTTTAATTAAAATTGGTTTGGTTTGTAGGTGAATTGCTGATGCCATATCCACCGGTGCAGTCATTTTTTCCTGTTAAATGGCTGAATGAAAGCTGACATTAAAAAAACCTCCTGTCCTAAGGCGGATTTATTTTTTTTTAATCTCTAGGCCAAACAATAGTCCAGTTGAAGGGACTAATTTCAGAATCGCTGAGACAATAGTAAAGATTTAAGTAGCAAGAAAGTCATTATTCTGGGTGTTTGGTATAGGCTTAGCAGTATTACGTTGATTTACAGAAATGAATCCCCTGGTCGGTACTGATAGATTCTGTAGTTATCTGATCATCTCTGTCTTGCCTTCTTTACCGGAAGGATATCCTGGCTATTACCCCAAAATGCTTTGGAGTCACCTAATTCATTTATAATCATGCCAGGATAGCAGGGAAAGCAGCAGATAAGTATTAGCTGAGAAACCTGAGCGGTTTTGCCCTGCAATAGTGCAAAGATAATGTATTATATGAGAAGATGTCATCTCACCAAAAAATAAATTTCAGGGGCTGGTTATTTCATATTGGATATGTAAAGTGTTTAAATGGGGGCTTGCTTGGCGTTTGCTTTATATTCTTTCATTCATTCTTTTTGACTCACAGATTTGTTTGGGTGCTTCTGAGCAAAATCAGATTTGCTAAATGACAACTCACATGCAAAAAAGTCAGATGACAAAAAAGACAAATATGGCATACGATATATGGTGCAGATAACAGTGTCGAGACAGTGCACTGCAGAAGAGAGGGGAAGTTAGGAAAGAAAAGGTAATATACAGCCTCTCGATGAGAATTTGAAGCAGTGGAATTGATGAGGAAGAGAAATACCAGCAAGCACCTGCTTGGGGGTGGTGGTGGTTCGGTCAGTGAGGGCAAGGTGAGCCCATGCTCGTTTCACCAGCTGCAGAACTCTGGGGAAAGCCTGCACCTCTCAGTGCCCTCACCCTTCTGGGGCTGAAGGGGCTGAGGCCACACCTGGAGTACTGTGTCCAGTTCTGGGCTCCCCAGTTCAAGAAGGACAGGGAACTGCTGGAGAGGCTGCAGCAAAGGGCTACCAAGATGATTAGGGGACTGGAACACCTCTCTTGTGAAGAAAGGCTGAGGGATTTGGGTCTCTTCAGTCTGGAAAAAAGATGGCTGAGGGGGGACCTTATCAATGCTTATAAATACTTCAAGGGTGGGTGTCAGAAGGATGGGGCCAGGCTCTTTTCAGTGGTGACCAGCGACAGGACAAGAGCTAATGGGCACAAACTTGAGTCCAGGAAGTTCCACCTAAACACGAGGGGGAACTTCTTTACTTTGAGGGTGGCAGAGCACTGGAACAGGCTGCCCAGAGAGGTGGTGGAGTCTCCAACTCTGGAGACATTCAAAACCCGCCTGGACGTGTTCCTGTGCAACCTGCTCTAGGTGACCCTGCTCTGGCAGGGGGGTTGGACTAGATGATCTCCAGAGGTCCCTTCCAACCCCTGTGATTCTGTGAAAGACGGAAACTTGGCTCTATTGATTAGGTGTGCCCAGCGCCACTGAGTAGCAGCATTTAAACAGCAAAACCGGTGAAGGACAAACTAAATCAAAGATACCCTTCTGCAGGGTTTCACAGGTCAGGCCAGCGTCATCACCTGCTTTCTGCTTGGCCCATGGGGAGTGTGCAGGCTCAGACGAGGAGCGCAGCCTATTGACACAACAGATCCCTAAGCACATCTCCTGCCTCTCGTACTTCTCTGTGCATCTCCCGTGCCTTGTCTTCCATCTCATCAGAGTCAAGCTGTACTCCCTTCTAGCGCACCTGGCTGCACAGCTTGAAAGGATGGAGGTTAAATATGGGCCCTAAGTGGAAGGAGGATGGCGTCAATAAATAGAAACAGAAATATTGGCACGCCAATTTACATCAGTGCACCCTGTGTCCAGATTAATGTGCTTCATCCAAAAGATTTAAGAACAAACCTGTTTTACAAGGGCTGCAAATAGGCGGTCCCTTACTGGGGGATGTTTTGCCCTGCAGCTTTACCATTTTGAATATCAGATAATTGGAAGTGCCTGCCTCAAACTCCTGATCGAGTCTGTGCTGACTGGAAAACTTCTGTTCCTGAGCTACTTCCGAGGCAGCCGCTGTAAACCCTGCATTTCCTAACAGCATCCCCACATCCACCCCTCAGACTCTATTAGCAGCCAGGATGCTGATCCTTGATCGCAAATGCCCTGAAGACTCTCATGCCTCTGCTGACCTCCTGGAAGAGCTAGTTCATGCTACTGTCAATGGGAACGGTGGGCAGGGTCGTGTGTGGGCTGCTGTGGTTCTCACCCTTGCTGCTGACATGGGATGAAGTGTAACAGGGCCATGAAATCTGGTGTACACGTGACCTTCTCGCAAGGATTACATGAAGCACCAACAGTAATCTCCCCTTCGTGTCTCTGAGAAGCTTGTATGTCCCTCTGTTGTGCTCTGAGGGTAAAGGGAAGAGGAAGATTCAAGCCATGAGTGAGGGCAAGGTGTGTTTTCAGGTCTTTTGGCAATCACCAGATTGCTTTTGCCCTTCACCTCTGAAGATCCTATGCTGGACTTTCCCTAGCCACAGGCTAGAGAACAAAGCTGGTACAAGTGTAAGATGACAGTGGCTCCAAACAGAAGGTGAAGTTTCAAAATATATTGGGTGGGCAATAGCTGTCACCTCCTACCAAGAATGCCCTTTCCCTCCAACACACAAACACCTGTAGTGCAAGCTCCGTGTTGTCCAGGTGCACTGGGGCACTGGCAACACTGGTCAGTGAGGAGCCTCAACAGTGTTGTGGATGGTGTCTGCTGTCCAGATGAAACTGTTTGCTGTGTCTCTCTTCCTGTCAATAGATCGTTGACTTGGGATTCTCCTAATGAAGAGGTGACAGTGTGAATCCACAGAGGAAACTTAGAGGGAGTGTCTGTATGATGGCTGCAGGACAGCTTTTTTTGGAGACATCAGCTCTAGATGGATACTTTTCCAGTTTTGAGCACACAATTGTGGGGAACAAGGCAAAGGTGGAGTCCAAGCCATCTGATCTTTTTCTGTCCAGTTGCCAAGAGCTCAGAGCTGTGTGGCTCATATGAAGGACCCCACCTAGGGTTTTGTACCTGAAATTTTTAGATAATGCTGCCTGTCACTCAAAATGCTTGTTTTGATATAAAAATGATTGTGTTTTGAATGCTGTCTTTCTGGGCACTTCTTTTCTCTACCGCTTTCAGTACAGGCAGCCTGGCACTCTTATAGGATGCTGAATTAAATCTCTCGGACTCCATGGGTGGCAGATAAGTGGTGATGTTAATTATATTAAATACGGGGGTGGGGGGTGGACGTACGCACCAACTTGAAATTACTTGCCAGAGTCTGTGAGCTTCTGTGAGAGATGGAGCTATAAAGTCATCCGAGCACTAGACAGGGGACCACAGAAGCTGCTCAGGACTCTTGGTGGGTATCCAGGAGCAAAGCCATGTCAGCTTTATGAAGGACACTGAGCTTCATAAAGGGCTTTTAGACTGTAATGTGGAAAGCAATCTAAGGCTTAAGTGGTATTAATGTTCTGATGCAAGGTGGTTTGTGTATCATCAGACATGCAGAATGGGGACCACAAATCTTATTTTGAAATTTGCCAGACTCCACAATTGTTTTCAGAAAGATTCTTCTCCCCTTGCTGGCAGCAGTGATGGGAGAAGAGGCTGTTAAATGCTCTGTCACTCAAGACAACTTTCCTTGTCCTTGATGCAGAGCTCAGAGCAACTCTGCAGCCTAACCAGGAGAACGTCCGAAAAGGGCTGTTCTCTCCATGCTGGGAATGGCTCGAACATCCTGTTGTTCCCTGCGTGTCTCAGCCTAAACTTGGGCTGCTTTGGCTGTTTGCCCTGCCAAAAAAATATGTGGTTTTTTTTTAGCTGAAAGGCAACATTGCTTTCAAATTTCGTGCTGATCAGGAAAAGAGACATAGCGAAGGTGGGGGGCATAGTGCAGTCAGAATTCAGCCCAGTCCTGACTGATGTGGAGGTTAGCCTGTGGAGTCCTGCCCCTCGCAGGAGACCTAGTTTTATCGATGTGTTCTATTTATTGTCCTCCCTAAAAAGGCTGCCTGGACTTAGTAAAAACAGGAATTGCCAGATCGGGTCAGACTGTATTCCTGCTTTTTTTTGAGTGCAAAGACCAAGGCGTTCAGCTGCCCGGCTACAAATTGGGTTTTGTACCGTTTTAAGGCCATGCAGGCTGCCTTATGGTTGGTGTTTCAGATCATGCCTTTGTCATTCACTGGTACATTTGGAATTATTCAGCCCCCCTGATTTGAATTAGAAGTTGTTTTACGTCATCAGTTTTAACTCCTGACTTCTAGCAGGTATAATATCAGTGAAGACTGAGTAAAAGAAAATTCATCAGCATTCAGAGTATTTCCATGGTTAAATTTGCTGTTTCAGTTTTGAAAAAGTCCTTATGAGCCCCTGTCAGTGCATGCCAATTCTGACGTATATGTGTGATTGATGGTGCTTCAGGTTTTGCCCCAGGCTATTCCCAGTCTGCTTGCAAGTGATGCTGGTAGTGAAATTTCCACTGCTGCCTTTATGTGTTATTTAGATTACAAGAGAGCTAAAAACGCGCTGGCCCTGAACCACTTCACAACAAGAGATACAATCCTTTCCCCCCAAAGCTCCCAAACCTTGAAACAAAGCCTGCCTGGGGAGGCTCTTTGGCACTGTATTAAATATCCTTGCTGAGAAATGGTTTCTTGCAATTATGGCCTTCCTAATAGGCACCATGGGTAGTATCAACACAAAGCTGTCTGTATTACATGGTTTGACCTGCTTTAACCCCAGCCAGTCTCCTGGAGATGCAGAAAATATCTGTTCCATACAAAGGTCTTGTCTTTCAGGCAAAGCAGAAGCGGTTTGTTTAGAGCGCTAGCTTTCTAAGAGGAGACGTTAAACTTTTTGTGGGTGAAAGTCACCCCGCTGAGGCTGTCTGAAAGCCTGTGCATCCGTGTCGTCAGCACATAAGCTGCTATCTTTGTGTGGAAAAATGAATTGCTCCCAAGTCTCTCAGCTTAAGACCGCTGTAAATGTACTATGCTCAGGGAATAAGGATATTTTGGGAAAGTGTATATATTGTTCATGATGGTCTCTACATTAAAAGGAAAAAAGGTATGCTCTTTTAACTTCTACCTAACGTGAAATATTTGACCCAGATTCAAACCTTAATGAAGATTAGGTCCCCGATTTTGCTAGATTTTAACGTCCTTAAAAATTCTTTTTTTGTTTCTTTCTCCTTTGAAGAAGTTTTAAGTCTGTCAGCAACATAAGTGGGATTTGGATTAACCTCTGAGCAGTTAAGTGGAAAGGAGATTTCCGTAGGGTTACTTGGTTCCCCCTCCCCACACGCGGAAGGATGAGGTTGTTGCACAAGAAATGTTACAAGTGGCGAAGGAAACGTGCTTCCCCATATTCTCACCTCAGAAGACTACAGCTACGGCCTCCTCAAGACTCTCCAGCGTACATACCCTGTATTCCCTGGTTTTCCTGCAGTGGGAAATGGATGCCTCCCACCCCAAGAGCCCCCTGAGCAGGCGCGGAGAGGTGCCCGGTGGCTGCGTGATGCCATGCCCTGCTCCGAGCAGGACCGCGGTGGGTGCAGCAGGGCGGCCGCACGGCGCAGGCACCGCGCTCCCCGCTCATTCACGGGAGCTGCAGCACGGGGCTCTGCGTTTCGCTTCATAAACACAGTCGAGACATCAGCGGAGGAAGTTTAGTTAGGCACCTTTCGTTTCTTAATTCCTGGAAGTGCTGAAGTGTGCTCGTCTGGCCTCCATGGCGGCCAGGCTGCCCGTGACCGATGCTGGGAGAGGTGGATGTGTTGCCATGGTGCTGGGAGGTGTCTCCAAACCCCACGGCTCCGGCAGCTGAGCCGTCTCCCAGCAGCATGTCCTAATTGCGGCTGTGCAGCAACAAAACAAATACTCGGAGATTTCCATAAAGGCTATAATCAAAGGAGCATCCCTTGCTTTTTAATATGTGCTGAATAGGTTCATTTGTAAGCTTATTACGACTTCAGAGAGAGAAGCTATTAGGGTGATCATTAGCTGCCTGTGTGAATAGCAGGGAAAACCGTGGCACGTTCCAGAATAACTCCCTTTTTAATGTCTGCACTTTCAGATGCATTAACAATAACCAGCCATGCTGTCTTTCATGTTTCCTTTGCCACGAGTAAGGACAAAAGAGAAAGGAGAAGGGGGACAGTGAACTGTGCGCTTTCAAAATAAGTTCAGATGGAGAGAAAAATGAGGTGTTAAGAGAGCAGCAAATTCACTAGCATGACATTGTGTGTCTTGATGCAGTATCTGTTATCCATTGGGAAAGCAAAAGCAGCTGGGAGCCAGCCTGTGAGTCTTGGCTCATATCTCACTTAGTCCCTCTACTCCTGTCATCCACGTATGAATTGTGCTGAGGGTCTTTTGTCTGCCTGGAACCTGATCGTTGCTGGAGCGCTTAGATTATACATCTTTTGAAGGAAGAGAGAACATTTAGAAACACGTATGCCAAGATTATGGGATTTATTAACTCTCGTTTATTTTCCTGCAGAACATCTGAAGCTCCGCTGCAGGCTGTGGCCGTGGTTCTATCTCTGCTCCTTCTTACTCTTTTTTAATCAGAAATCAGAAATACCTGTAGCAAAAGACGTTGGATGGTTGAGTGTTCATACCTTAATTGGGACAGGTGTGGTTGAGATCCGTCATATTTACCTTTCAAACCACATTAATTGCAGTTTTATGTCTTAGAGTAAGCTAAAGGTGCTGATTCCAGTGAAATTCAGTTTAGGTTTGCACATGGCATATATGAGAGATGTGTATCAGTTTGGCTATAGGCAGGGTAACTTAGACCTCGTGTTTGCCTCCCTTCCCTCAGTTCTTTCTCATGACCTTTGCTGCATTCAGGTTTTCCTGGACGTATCACACCTAGAGCTTGTGAAAAGTATTTATTTCCTAAATAAATAAATCACGCTGAATCATAAGCTCTGTGGGATAAAGAATTTCCTATTGTGTTTAGAATACACTTTGGGATGCACTTTGGGATGCATTATTATTCTTATTGCTAAAAACATTGAAAAGATGACCAGGATCAGATAAATAATGCCACTTCTCAGATTTCCAGCAATATTATTTTCTGATTGATTTAGTATTACTGAGATCCCTCATTTAGGATCTGCTTTTCTTACAGGATGTTTTTCCTAACCTTTCCTTTTCCAGACTGACTAAACCTGACTAAATTGACTGTTTTGGTTTTGCGTCTGTGTAGGCAGTTACCTTGAACAAAGAGAGTTTATTTGTCATTTTTTTTGGTAAAATAGTTAATGCATTCAAAGTTCTGTTCGGGATTTCTTTCATAGAAGCAATTAAGACTATTAGTCTCCCAATTAAATGGTGTTCAAGAGTGGGTTTCTTTTTCCCCACCTCCTCCTTCTGAAAAAGCACTGAGAACAAAAACAAAAAGAAGTTAACCTACTGATCTGAAGCTCTGTACGGCGTTAAAACAATTGATAAAAGAAGGGGTTTGAAATTCCCTTGCCCGTGGGCCCTTACCCGTGGCCCTGCCTGCTGGTCTGGGACTGCTTCTCCTTGCTAAGGAGAAATCATCATCTTTTTTGATAGGACAAGACCCTGTGGCTCATAGTAATCCATTTTGATTGCTTCCTTACTTTAAAATCAATCATTTTCCTCCTCTGCATTGTTTCCCTGAAGCCTGCCAAGTATCAGGAAACTTCTTAAAATATTGGAAATCATGGTCTGAGGAGGACAAGGTTGCCACAGCAACTGCCCAGTGTGTTCGAGATGTATTCCTGCATCTTTCAAAACAATCATGAATGCCACAAACGGCTCAGGCATTTGCTGCAAACAAAGCAAGGCTATAGAAAAAGAGAAAAGCGCACCGAGGAGTCAGTTGTTGTAAAGGTGAGATGTGTCAGGCTCAAGGAAAAAGTGGCAGGCATTTACACTTCACGTTAAATGCCCCAAGCGTCTGGAATGCCGTGCAAGCGTATGGAGTGCTTCAACACTTGACAGTATCTGACATGACAGTGGATAATGTCACTTGGCTTGTGATGCGACTCCGTGATCCACTCGAGAGGGTGACATTTTATTCCATCCTGAAGGGAAATGTTTTCAGACGTAGTGGGCCAAAGTTAGCCACCATCCTTCTGCTATGCTAACTAGACTTCTTTTGGGGACAGAAGATGCCTGTCAAAGAGTGTAACTCGTTAGCCAGAAGTAATCAACTTTTTCATGGGTTTGGGACTGGTCTCAATATGGACTGGTGAACAGAGGGGCTGTACCGCGGGTCAGGAGATCTGGCACATCCATTCCCCTTTTAGCCTTGGTTTTCCTATCTGATAAACAGAATTAATATTGTTATATTATCAGTGCATATAATCTTTGGGTCATCTGTTTAGAAAGACAGACAATCGGTACCATATGGTTCCATTATACTGCAGTTAATACAAGGGAAAATACACCTGTGAGCTATCTGAGGACTTTTTTTTAAGGAACAGAACTTAAAAGAGTTGCAGGCTATCAGATGTGTTGGTTCTGTATGCAGTGTCTTCTTTTCTGAGGCGGCTGATGTCTGTGTATGAAAAGCTGTGTGAAAGCGTCAGACATGATTACCTATTGAACTTTGCTTGGGAAGGGGCCAAAAGGAGCAGGTCGTGTTTCAAACAGTGCTGTCTGCGCACTTGCACTAGTTGAAATGGAGTGGTTTGTGGCCTGATGTTGATACTGGCACCTCAAACACATGCTCGAGCACTTCTCCAAAGGTTACAGCATTTGGGAGAAGAGGTTCTGCTCTGGGACTTCCGAATTTCCATTTTGAATGTCTGTGTACATGTGGGAGATTTTACCTCCGTATGATGTCATGTAGTCTATGCACGCGTTGTGCAAAGTTGCAAATGTAAAACATAGATGGTGAGTGTTCTATCAGTGGCTTTGTATCAAAGCTGGTGCTATTTATATGAAGCTTTAAGAGCTTCAGTCCAGCCCTCTTTTTCCTCCCGTGAGTGACTAATGTGCTGTTACACACAGCCTTTTGGTGTCCGAAATGTGTCTTTGTTAAAAGCAGACAGACAGGAGTGAGGAAGGGATGTGGCCCAGTTGTCCTGAATGCTCTGCTTGGGTAGGAAACTTGGGGTAGCTTTAGCAGATTCATTTGAACACCATTCCAAGCCTCATATGATTTTAGTGTTGTAAAAGCCAATCAGGTTATTGTTTTAAAGGTATAAGATGCCCCCAAGGGCTTTGCTCGCTCAACTGTACAGAGGAATTAAATGCTCTCAGGCAGCGCAACAACCTCATTCACTCCAGTGTTGCAAGGCAAGGCAGTCATTGCTGGTAAATGGGCCCATATTACAGTGACATTAGCATTTTAATGCAACTAAAGAGGAGGTAGATTGACTGTAATTTAGTATCTAGTTGCATGGCCTTGTGCAGGTCCCCTCATCGCTGCTCCACAGGGGACGATTATAGTTACACAGTGCACTTCGGAATCTAATTGGATTTGCATGCAGTAATGTAGTCGTGTCAGAGCAATGACTCTGCTACGCAAGCACTATGAAATTCCAGTGCAATTAGTTATTTATGTAGGAGCAATAGTTACAGGAAAATGCATGGGGCTGACAGCTCGTGCCAAGCTTCAGTTCAGGAGCAGCAAAAGTTTTACTTTTTTCTGAAGCCACTGCAAGGGAATATTAATCTGATCCTGCTTCCACAGAGGTGTTTCTCTTCACCTCTCACCATAAAAGCACTGACCTGTTGCAGAGATCCAGCAGGGTATGAATTCTGTCTTCAGATTCTCCTGTGGCTGAACATACATTCTAGCACGTGTTTTTGTTTCTCTAGATCTTGCAAATCACAGAATCACAGAACGGTAGGGTTGTAAAGGACCTCTGGAGACCATCTAGTCCAACCCCCCCGCCAGAGCAGGGTCACCTAGAGCAGGTTGCACAGGAACGCGTCCAGGCGGGTTTTGAATGTCTCCAGAGACGGAGACTCCACCACCTCTCTGGGCAGCCTGTTCCAGTGCTCTGCCACCCTCAAAGTAAAGGAGTTCCTCCTCATGTTTAGGTGGAACTTCCTATGCTCAAGTTTGTGCCCATTACTTCTTGTCCTGTCCCCGGGCACCACTGAAAAGAGCCTGGCCCCATCCTCCTGACACCCACCCTTTAAGTATTTATAAGTGTTGATAAGGTCCCCCCTCAGCCGTCTTTTTTCCAGACTGAAGAGACCCAAATCCCTCAGCCTTTCTTCACAAGAGAGGTGTTCCAGTCCCCTAATCATCTTGGTAGCCCTTTGCTGCAGCCTCTCCAGCAGTTCCCTGTCCTTCTTGGAGCGGGGAGCCCAGAACTGGACACAGTACTCCAGGTGCAGCCTCACCAAGGCAGAGTAGAGGGGGAAGATGACCTCCCTCGACCTGCTGGCCACACTCTTCTGGATGCACCCCAGGATGCCATTGGCCTTCTTGGCCACAAGGACACATTGCTGGCTCATGGTCATCCTGTTGTCCACCAGGACTCCCAGGTCTCTTTCCACAGAGCGGCTCTCCAGCAGGTCAGCCCCCAACCTGTACTGGTGCATGGGGTTATTCCTCCCCAGGTGCAGCACCCTACACTTGCCCTTGTTGAATTTCATAAGGTTCCTCTCTGCCCAAATCTCCAACCTGCCTAGGTCTCTCTGTATGGCAGCACAGCCTTCTGCTGTGTCAGATGTGGTGAGCAAAGGGGACTGGCAGTAGCTAGAGGCACTTGTGAAGCAGGACACCTATAACCCATTCATCTGGTGGCCCTCCTGCAGGAGACTGCCTTTCTCCCAAAGATAGGCCTTGCTTCTCCGTCTTGCACCCTCCATTCATTTCTTGTTTCACTTGTTACCTGTTGACTATATCAGCCTCTTTTGTCCCCGCCCTCTGGCTGTCCCAACTGTCCTTCTTGCTGCGTGAGACCAGCAGGAGTCATGAGTTTAGCTGTTTTTCTTTCTCCAAAGCCTGTTGCTCCCAAAGAGCTGCTCTAAAAGCAGGGAATGCGCAGAGAAGCCAGCGCTCAGCCAGGAGGCTCAATGCAGTGGCTGCGAGAGGAGCGAGGAGGCCGGACGGCGTGCCAAAGGCAGCTGCTCAGCCAGCTGAGGCACCATGGCTCGCACGCGCGCGGCCCCCGGGAAGGAGCCTTGGCCTTGGCCGTTCCTCCAGCTTCCACTGTGTTTCCCCAGCGACTGTAATTAAAGGCATCAGCTTGCTCGAGTCGCAATTAGGCATGGTGGTTTTGCACTTTCTGCAATTCTCCCTAATGACAAAATCGTCGCTATTAACCAAAGAGAGTCTGTTTGGCAGGGACTTCCTCCCCTTTAGGGCCATAGCGTAAGATGGAGTATTGCTATTGTTTGGCACCAAACACACTCTTTCATCCCTTCTGACACAGCACCTGCTGGTACCTACTGAAGCATTTAAGCTCTTCCTCTCTGTGGTGCTGTAATTTCTTTAAAATATTGTGACTTAAGAGGAATAAAAAAATAAAATTCCTCTCTCACGCAGACCTTTGAGGGCTTGTAGGGATGTAATTATATGCACACGCAGTAGGAGCAGGAATCCCATCATTCTGGTTATTTTCCTAATGATAGGTTTGTATAGCACAATGTCTCTCTGCTTTAAAGTTAGAGCCATCTTCTCCTGGCAGCAGCTAGCCCTGGAGAGTGGCATCACAGGATAGGACAACTGAAGAAATTGTCTCTCAATTGCACATGTGAAACACAGGATGAAGTGTCCCCACATACAAAAGAAAAAGATAAAAAGGTAAGGGTGGACACTGGGATCTGACTCTCAAAAAGGGTCTCTCTGCTGTGGGGCAGTGACACTATCACTTGTCCTAGCTGTAGATTCCCCAAGCCACTCTCCGGAGTGGCTGCAACCTGCTGCAACCATCTCCCCGATGGTCGCATAGCACCCTCTGAACTTCCACACTGGTAGTAAAGCTGTACTGATCCGGGGCAGCCTCCATACGCAGCCTTGTAAAGTGGGGCAACTCAGCCGCTGCTCGGCAGGTGCCTTCAGGACTTTGCAGCAGAGATGGGTCAATTGGCTATAGATGTTTGTACCCTCCAGATTTCAAAAGGGAAGCCATCCCTGCTCATCATTCAGAAATGTAGGTCCACAGCGACAAAGGAAGGACATTAAATGTGAGGGATTAATGCAAAACAACAAGTCTATGAATATTCATTATATGTTTTATATTGTAATATTTTCAGCCACCTTGAAACTCTTTGTTTGCTTCCTGCCAACAACAAACGATAGACTTTTACTCACAGAAGTCTTAATGGGAGGCAATTTTCAAAGGCGCATTCACAAATGTTTGTGGGAAACAGATGTTAAATGCACCCCCTCCAGAAATGACGATGAAATGCTGGCAGTGAGAGAGCAGGGATAGACCCAGGTGACTTATCTGATCCCTCACAGGGAAGCAGCGGCTTCAGCAAAGCTGCGAGTATTACAAAATGATATGCGAAAGATGAGCGAGCGAGTTACTCGACGCCATGTGAATATTGGACCCTTATGGCGTGGCGTGCTGTTTGAATGGTTCAAGGCTGCCCCTTCCCCACGGCCCCTGCAGTGTGGGGCTGGGGCTGTGTCAGACAGGTGGAAAAAAACACCTGGGAGAGAGTGCCCTGAGAAAGCAACAGTCAAACCAGCACGCTTTGCACGTTAGTCTCACCTCACCTTTGCCTAGCCAAAGACCGTCATTAGCGTTGTGCTGGCAGAAATTAAAATTTACGGAGAATATTGTAACTGTTAGCTCAAGGGCAGTGGCGGTCTGCAGCCGGGCCCCTCTGCCTGCGCTGGTTTATCTAATGCCTTTGGGCGGGCAGCGTGGTGGCTCTGTCGTTCGTTCCTCGCTGTTGCTGCTTCCCGGGCAGTGACAGCGAGGCAGAGGGAGAGGAAATAGCTTGCTCATCTTGGCGTGAGAGCTGGCTGGAAAAACGAGGGATAGCACCCAGCGTCTCAGGCCATTGCTCCTAATGGCCGGGCTGGGCTTCCCAAAGATGCATTCCATCTCCCTTCCTCTGCCTTTTCCATTTTCCCGGTAAATGGGCTGTAAAGTCACAGCAGATTAAAGTTTGTCTAAACCTCCTATAAAATATTGAAGGTGCAGCTGGTATTAATCTAGTCCTGTTGTGGTATGAGGTGCATGTGTAATAGGACTACAGATTTACATGTGGTCTGTGGGCATTTAAAACACCCCAAAGGTTGTTAAAGAGATTCTGAGGAACTGGATCCCTCACTGGGTATTAAAAGCTCTTCATTACTGCTAATGTACACTAAATTAAGGTGGCAATTAGACTGAGCATATTCATCAGGATGGTGTGTTTTAATAAATTGTGTATTTAACATGATTGCATTTTATTGACTTCTGCAGTAATTGCGTATTTTCTCTTTACAGGACAAGCTTGGCTAGAAAGAGATACATGGGACACACTGACAACTAAAGACTAGGATAGACACTGTGCTTCAAGTCCCAAGATTTGTGAAGGTGAGTCTTGTTTACGGCTCTTTCTTTCTGCATGCCAGATGCTTCCTCTCTATCTCTGTCAAGGCTGGTTAGGTGGAGCTGTGGTGTGCAGGAGAGGGGTAAGAAATACACAGCTCATCTGCCATCGTATCACCTGCGAGGTGTACTGCAGCAAGTCATCCCCCTTTGTCTCTTAATTAAACTGCCCCTACCTCTGTTTTATCTAGAGGAGCAGACTGTGTGGAAATAATACTCTGAGTGGGTTTTCTGGAAGGCAGCACCTGTTAGATACATTCTCTTAGCAGGCTCCACCACTTTGGTTTAAAGGAGTTGGATAGTGCTTGCAGATAATGAACACAGAAATCCTCTTGGGAGAGGGGTGCTCTGTGAAGGAAGGCGAGCATGCTGAGCCAGGTCTCCACACCTGCAAGCAAAAGGCTGGGCTGCCATGTTGCTAGGGAGAGGACGCAGTGGGGCGATGCCAGGTTGTAGGTGGTCCTTCACCACTAGTGCAGCTTAGAGCTTCAGGGACATTTCGAGTGACATCTCAGCTGGGACAGCCCCTAGAAATAGATGCACTGACTCGGGAGAGAATCTGGTCCGCATTTTCTAATTCCTTTAAAGGCTGTCTGGTAGTGGTTCTGGAGAGCTTCAAACATGTCTTCTGATTTTACTTGTTTGCATTGTGCCTGAATATGAAAGCAGGTGTGAGTTAGCACCATTTGCTCCTCAAGATATTAGTTAATATTTTGTAGGAGGTACTGCAGAACTGGTTCTTAGGTTTTAAAGGAAGCAATGGATCAGTTCAGCGGACAAGGTCTTCACACATGTTGATGGCAAAGAGATATTTGCGTGAAAAGAAGATATACCTGGACAATGTGATAGACGTGACTGAAAAAGCGGTTTGCATGAGGGTTGGCCAAGGTGACTCCTATATGTCTCTTCCAATCTTGGTTAGTCTGTGATTTCTATCAAATATTCGAGATGCGGAGACTGTGATGAGCCATCTGTAGTGAAATATGAATAGACTGCAGGGGTATGTTAGGCATGGGGATTACATGGTTGGAATAGCAGGGAAGGAAAATGGTTCACACACTTGTTTTCAGTAGAGGGTAGGAATGGTATGATATGGAAGATATGAGGTTTGAGACTGGTGAAGGTGCTCCAGAGAGTTCTGAAAGACTGGCACATCTGAGGGATGCTCTTGCTCCTTTCATGACAAGGTGACTTGGACACACCTTGGACAGCTGTTTTGAAAAATCTTTTCCCGAGGAGGGTAGTCAAACACTGGAAGAGGTTCCCAGGGAGACTGGGGAATCTCAGTCCTTGGAGATATTCAAAACTTAACTAATGTGACCCTGAGCAACCTGCTCTAACTTTGAAGTTAGATCAAACTTCGGAATTGGCCCGGATTGGAGACAGTGCGTATTTGTACTCAATGACATCCAGAGGTCCTGTCCAACCTAAGTTTTTCAGTGATCCCATCTCCAAGGCAAAGGTAAAGGAAAAATCAAAGTGAAACCGCAGGTTTCAGTCCAGTGTGAAAGGGATGTGGGGGTAGAGGGAAATGTCAATGGTAGCAAAGAGAAACTTGGAAGCAGTTTTTGGGGGTGTGGTTGAGCAGCTGCCTTTAGATATGTGAAGTTCAAGGTAGCTGCAAGGCGTGCGAAAGCAAATGTCAGATGGAAGGAAATAAATGGTGGCTGAAGAACAAAAAAATGCATTGCCTTGAAAAACTCGATGTTATTCCTAACTGATTGCAGCAGCTGGACTATGTTTCCTGGCTACACTGCTGAGGATTTTTAGCCTCCTCATCACTTTGCAAGATAAAATTCATACTGGGGGAGAGGGGGGAGAAATGTAGAATAATCTGCCTAAGAAAAAGCTGAACATTTATAGCTACGTTGCAGACAAAAACAAATGCATCTCATATGTCTCACAGGTCTGAGGTGGGACAAGCCAGGGAGAGCATCTGTCAGCCGCTGTCTTCTGCAGTTCTGACTGTTAATGTTTGCTTAGCATTAAATGTCTCCTGCAGAGGAGAACTTAATCTGTCACAAATTTGGGGCCTGGAGGAGGGGAGAGAAGATATTTTTAAAAGGTGGATTAAGACATATGCGTTCAGTTTTTATCGCACTTGCATCAATGTGTAGTAGGAGTAACTTACAAAATTTGCCTTTTGTGCGTATGGCTTAAAAAGAAAAGTGGAAGGAAAAAGCAGCTCTGTGGGTCAGGATCGTCCTTTCATGTCAGTTATTTTCTCCATGCAGCCTGCCATCAGGGACTTCAGGTACCTTCAGCTAATCAGTAAGGCATCAGTTGGCCCAAATGCTTTTACAATGGCTTTATTTGTAAGTAACATTGTTTGCATTTTGCTTGCATTGTTTGTAAATAACATTAGTTATATACTCTTCAAAGTCTTAGAGCACTACTGCATATAGGAACTTGATGGTAGTATATTTCATATACGCTGGAGTGCTTGAGCTCTGACATGAAACAGTTTAAAGTGCTACGTAAGAGGTCAGATTGTGCTTTTGGTTGATTTGCCCTGTTTTGATCGCTGCAATCACAAGATCCAAATGGTGATCTTGCATGTGCGGTTTGGGAATCTGGGTACCCAGCAGAAACTGGAAAGACTGTGGTGTGCTGGTATGTACGGGTCTCCAAGCTCTAAGTTCCAGCCCTGAAACAGTTACTCAGAGCTCCTGATCTGTTTCTCAGATCAGATCAGATCAGTGCGTTGGCATTTTTGGAAGTTTGCATCAAGTTCTTACGATGTGGAAGCTTTGCCAACCCAGATCCCACGCTGTAGCCACTGACTTCCATTTGCACAACCTGAGCTGAAGGACTTTGGGATTTGTAAGCTCCACAGGGTGCGTTCCTGCCTTGAAGCACAGCGCAATTAGTAGGGTTGCACTTAATTGTTGCTTTGCTGTGTGAAGCGTGGTGGGTTTAGAGATTACAAATCGGAGCCCAGCACCACCACTGGGGACAATTTCTTGCCCAGGCAAACAAGGGAGTCCTCACTTGTCAAAGCTGAGCGTGCGTGTGTTCGTGCTGCGCCCAGGTTGCTGTGGCTGCCTGGCCCTGCCAGAGACATTTTCAGGACCCCATTGCTCAAGGGGTTTAGAGTCTCCCTTCCCTGCTTACACCTAGAAGACATTTTAACATAGTGAGTGGATGCACAGGCAGGAGCAATGCAAGGAATCGTAGCTTAGGTTTGTTGTTGAAAAGAAAAGGAGGCCCGTACTCAGCTCATGCAAATCAGAGTGCTTCCAAGGGAGCCTGCTCGTCTTGCAGAGGAAGCAGACCCAGACTTGGAAAGTAAAGTAAAGTGGGAATGTGATTTATCAACTCTACCAAGCAACAAGACAGCGTTAGACTCAGGAGAAGCCTGTGCTGCTTAGACCGCAGGCAATGTTTTTCATGTGGGTGCCTCTGCAGCAAGATGAGTGTGAATGATGTGAAGCGGGACAATATGGCTAAACCGGTTTGCTTTTTATTCCTTTTTTGCCTAAGGCTACTATGATATGGATCGTGTGGGTGGGTGCTCAAGGCAGCAGGACTTAGAAGTTTCAGGCTTTGGCTAATGTATTGAGATTTAGCCATCCTTTGTTTCGTTACAGCATAACTTTTTTGTATGGTGATAGGAACATCTGGGTGCCACCAGTTCTGGGGCTGCTGAAGTTCCAATGTCCTATTTGTCTGTGCTTTCGTATCCCTCTCTACTGTAGTGTCCAAGCTCTTGGGTTAGTGGAGCTGAAGGTTCACCTTTCCCATGAAACTGAAGAATTCCCTCCCCAGCTCCTTACCCTTCTGGACTTCAAGATCTCCGTACTCTGTGACATTTGCAGACATGACTTTAAACACTGTGGGCATCTCCTCCAGGCCCACATCAGAGTTCTGCGCTCCACTCCATCTCTGCCAGTCACGGTCTTGGCTGGGAGTCTCTCTGGGCAGAACAGTTGTGTATCAGAGGTATAAGAAAATAAACTTCATAAAGAAAAATATTGCCCTCATTCTCAGGTTCGGATTCAGGTTTGTGTTTCTCCAGAAGGGAGGTGGCCTGTAAGACTGGCTTTGTGGATCTGCTCAGGATTCCTCTGGCAAAGGGGGTTCCTTTGCCGGTACCCAGCCAGCAGAGGCTGCTGTCCTGCCCCTGGCAAGCAAAGATGCAGAGGGAAAGCAGCTGCATGACCACATGAGCTTCTACGTCGTGCCATTTGTGTCTCTGCCTGTTTTTCCAGTAGGGAGGAACTGATTTGATTTTTAAATGGAGTCAAAGAAGTGCAGCAAACACACACACTGTATGATATAAATCTGTTTACCTCAGGCAGCCCCTTGCTGGGAGCACTGCCTGCCGTGGGTTTTCTCAGCCCTTTGGCTAAAGCAGGGTAGTTCCCATGGTCACAGAGGGAAGGACCCCGTGAGGCTCTACAGCACTCCCAAGTTTTGTGGATTAACAAAAACAATGAAGGAGTGAAAGAAAGTGTTTCATTTCTGGTTGTCAAAAACCTTGCAGAATTTCTGTTTTTTTCTTTTAAGTGAATGGGGTGTACTTTGCTAACATAGAATATCGTTGGATGCAGGTCTGTTTAGGGAATGGCATTCACGGTGGAGAAAAGGGAAGAGATGGGTTAAGAAGCGTGTGGGCTTTGGGAGCGCTTCTCGAGGGAGCTAAGCAAACTTGTGTTTGCATATGTATGCACCCCTCTGTGCACAGTGCCGTAACTGCGTTATCTTCTGTTTCAGTCAAAGTTCTACTCTTTTATGTATTTATTTGTCTGTACCTCTAGGGTACTTTGTAATATAATTGCATATTGGGAGACACAGTCACTTCATTAAACAGCAAGCTTTGGGGGGCAGAAACTTTATTCCAACGTAGCCTCACCTAGTCAGGATTTATAGCTGCTCTTCCGATAGAAGTACTATCCTAAGTAGTTTGCTGTCCGATTCAGACATGGAGTTTCAAAACCGGTTCAGATTCCTTAGCATTTTTTCCTGGCATTAAAAGCTTACCAACTTTGATCCATGGGCTCTGCCTGCAAAACACCTGTGTGGGGTGGGGTGTAGAGCAGCACCAGGGCTCTGGTGGCACGGTAACATTTCACACTGCATGACAAGCAGGTGTTGGGCCCTGTAAATGTAACTGTGTGAGGACAGCCTCCTCAGGCCCTTCCATGTCCACACATAGCAGTCATTCCCAGCCCAGTTCCTCCAGATGGTTCCCTGAAGATGTTCTCCTTGTTTATATGGCATTCATTCTATGGAGGAAGCTTGTATGGCCTTTTTTTGTCAGGAAGTAGAAAGGTATGTTCAGTGCTTATTAGACTTGACAGGCTTTAGGGACTGGGGGAAAAAAAAATCTTCACGTGCAGAGGGATATTTTTCCCCGTATCTCACGCTGCAAGCAAAGCTAGACCTTTCTACTCCTGCAACCTCCTCTCTGTGTCTGTGTTCTCCTTTAGAACTGGAAGAACGTAAAGGGACTTAGCAGTAATCATTATCTTACTAGCCTGTGCTGTGTTGCCTTGTTCAGGTAAGAAAAGAGCCCTTCTGTATAAATATCTCTACAGGATCTGGGGGAAACACGAACGGCAGTAGCATTGTGTCACTCCATTAAAAAGAGTGCGCTAAGGAGGTGCTGGTGTTTTGCAGGAAGAATTGAATCAAGGAGCCTGAAGACCATGGAGGGAGACTGTCTGAGCTGCATGAAGTACCTGATGTTTCTTTTCAATTTCTTTATATTTGTAAGTATTTAGAATCTACTTTCTCTCTTGAATCCTCCTGTTTCCAGCAGCCTGCTGCTCCCCAGCAGGATAGGCTGGAATTTGGTCAAGTTGCCATGGTACAGAATATCCCCTCGGCTTTGCACTAGGGTTTTGCAGCATCCAAAGATGCTCGGATATTCAGAAAGCCAGCGCAGTGGTCACTGTTTTCTGAGTTATCCCTGTCCTTGGACAAGGGAGACCAGAGGGAAAGCTGTAACTAGTAATGTACATGGGCCATCTTCGAATGGCAGAAGAAATCATTTTCTAGTCCTGAGTGCCCTGCTGAAGTTTTCACTAGAAAACACAGTCATTTTCATGCCACATATAGAGTCATTCCTGGTGACCCTTTTGCTGCTTTGTGGCGGGGGGGTGGGGTGGTTCCTGTGTACCCCTTCACTGGGCTGTCCCCTGCAGATGTGGCAACGGGTGGAGACTTGATCTTTCAGCATTAGGGAAGGAGTAAACGCTAGAGTGACGTGTGAAGGAAGAAAGGTGCTTTTGCTGCAGATGTTTCGTTGAGTGACCAAGAGGCACTGAGTAGCATGTCAGCAGCAGTCACCTGCTCAGCAGCAAATACATGCCACAGAGAAACACAAATTCTCCAAGTGAACACTTGATCCAAAGATAGCAAAGACTCCATTTTTCCTGCAGCAGCTGTTTTATGACCTATCTCCCTCTGTCTTCTCTCCTTGTGCCGTGACAGCTGGGAGGAGCGTGCTTGCTGGGAGTTGGCATCTGGGTCATTGTGGATCCCACAGGTTTTCGAGAGATAGTGGCTGCCAACCCTCTGCTCTTCACAGGAGCGTACATCATGCTGGCTATGGGAGCGATGCTCTTTCTGCTGGGTTTCCTTGGCTGCTGCGGTGCCATCCGTGAGAACAAATGCCTCCTGCTTTTTGTAAGTGTCCTTGTGTTTTCTGTTGGCCTTGCAGTGTTTCCCAAGAATGGGGCGACTGGATAGTTGACACTGTAATAAGTGCATGAAAGGGTGTCTGTTACTGTAGCCATTATTCTCTTAGATAATAAATACGTTTAGGGCACTTTTACATGCAGCTAGAAATACAGAGAATTTGTTTCTTCCCTGTACCAGGCTTGAGCCTGGTGGGTATGGAGTCAAGGAGTGTATTTTGACTTTTTTAAGCTTTGTTTCAAAACTATTTTTTGTTGATGTTTTGTTGTTTTTTTGTTGGATTTTTTTTTTTCACTTTTATAAAGTGACCAAAAATGATCCTCTTTTGTCCACCCAAACCCCACAGCTCCACTTGTGGATTCATTCCTCGTTAGTTCACAGCAAAGCAGAGGGAACACGCAGAGCAAAGCATCTGTGTAGTGAAGCTCCCCAAGTCAGCAGAAATGGTGGCCTTGCATTGCAGCTCTCAGTAGCTGGTCACTCCCCTATGCAGCCTATTCTGCTCCTAAAATGAACGAGATTTGTTATCTTTGGGCAATTTTTGCCCTGCATGGTAGGGTTAAATTTCAGCCCATGTGGTCATCAAGTACTATTTGCAAAGAGCTAGCCTCTAAAATAAGTAATTTTTGACCTCCACCATAAGTTCTGATACTGCAGGATTTCCAGCCATTACCTCCTACTGGAAGGCATTACTGTGTCAAAACACAAAGATCATTAGTTTTATTTTTTGTTTTTGTCAAGTGTGACTTTGTGTTTCTCCCTCTGGCTCTGTTGGGGGTTTTTGTTGTTGGTTTTTTATTTTATTATTTGGTTTTTTTTAAATCTTGATCTTACGGTGTTTTGTTATGATTGTGTCTTGTGCAGCTGCTTCATGGTGCAAAAGAGGCTTGTCTCTCACTTTTAAACAGAACAATAAAGTCCACTTTCTTGATGTTAAAACCATTTTTTCCTAGAGATGAGCCTGGCTCCATTGGGATAAATTCCCTCCGGCACTTGGCTCACCCACCCCTTGAATTCATAACCTGCTCATAAAAGCCCTTTTTTTGGAAGGCATTGTGAGTTTGAGTTGTAGTGACTCGCGTCAGAAGTAAATCAGAAAACCAAACATGTCACCTGTGAAGTCATCAAGATCTGCCCAGAGGAACAAAATAAAATGCAAAGAATCAGGCCCAATGAGCCTGAGGTTACTTCAAAGCCTGTCCCTGTCAGTTTAAGAAACTGAATGTTTGGTGAAAAGTATTGATTGTAAGGGAATGGAAGAATAATATTTTCAGCCTGGACCATGTCCGCTGCATACAGACTGGGGACATGGCTGGACGAAGGGAGCTCTAGGCCATGCTCTTTCCTGATGGAACATCAGAGAGTTACATCCCATCGGTTTGAATGTTCCTCCTGGTGTTTTAGTTATACACCAGTGCGCTCAACTTTGTGAGCTGGACGTAATGCCACAGGCTAGGAGAAACTGGAAAAGTAGTTACTGGATGAGGAATTAGTGTTCCACTTTGACCAGGTCTTCCAGGGCTCCTGGTATCAAAGTCAACTCTGTTAAACAGCCTGCTATCTCATGTCCAACAGCAGTGAAGCACTTAGACGAGTATCTGTGCTGATATCGAGTGGGAAGAGATACGTTGCTAATTTCTGCTTTTCCAGGGGCTGCTGATGTTAAAATGCATAAAACCTCTGTGAAACCAGAAGTCTGATGGGAGAAAGTTTTAGGCATCGAAAAGGCAAACCATTCCTGAGTGTATGCCAGAGAGCCTGGGAGCACGTTGCAAAATGGAGAGTGTTAGGCTTCAGGGGGGGTGGTACTTGGGGAAAAGTTGCTAGATCAAATCAAGTCCACTTACAAAGTTGTTAAAGAATTGATGAGCCGGAGAGCTGCTGAGTGAGATTTCAGTGCGATGCATAATGTATATCTGAAGCTTTTAGTCCAAACGTAAACAGAAGATAGAAGGGACAAGACAGATATACAAATGTTTGTTCTCTAGGTTCTGGCTTCTGTGTTTGCAAGGACTTTTATTTTTTCATTAAGCTGCTTGTCTTTTGGTAAAAAACATCACTGTGGATCCTAATGTGTTGCATTAAGCACAAGGCTCTGAAGTGTTAATAGATTTCCCAGCGTTTGGATTTGGTTCACAAAACGCAACAAACATTGGCCTGCAAATCAGACATTGAATAACTTCTGGGTTGTCCTAAAGACCCTCAAACTGCAAAAGAACACCATGAAAATCAGAATCCAAAGTGCTGTTGAGCGTACAACATTTCACCACGGGACTGAATTCAGCTTTGCAGCAAGAACAGGCAGCGTGGGCTTCATTTGGCTTAGTTTTGAGTGCAGACGCCCTGTTTTGCACTCTCGTGTAATGGATGCAGTAGCCCCTGAAACTTTTCATCCTTTGCGGGTCCTTTGTGTTAAAGGCAGTTGCTGCTCTTTTTGGAACAGCATTGCTCAAACTGGAACAGTAGATGAGTTGTGAAAAAGAAACATGAAACGCCGAGTTGTGGAAACTTCTGATAAACCTGTAACCATCAGCAGGAGCCGAGGCAGGATTTTTGACGAACATGGAAGACCCCACTCCTCAGGATGTTCACCTTGGATGTGGGGGGTACCCACGTTCACGTGTGGGTCTCAGGCATGAATTTGAATGTGATGCTGCTGTGGCCCAGCCAAACCAGTTGGCTGTGTAGTGCTCTCATATGCCAGTAACCCGTTTAATTTTGGGAGGCAAAACATAATAAGCAGATTTTGACTCTCTTTAAAATGTAGAATGAGAGCAAGTTCTGAAACACTGATGATCCATCTTCTTTTTCTCATCAGCCTTAATGGCTGCTCGTGTTTTTTCTACAGTAACTGTTACAAATCTGTAATGCAGACTGCACAATGTAAGTGTGAATCAGTTTGGGAATGATAATGAAGCTTATCAGAGATAATCTGGGAATGGCTGCTTCCACTTCTGCACAGATCTGTGCTGGAGCTTGGGTGAACATGTGTCTCCCAGTAATCAGCAAATGAAATGCAATTAGCAGGGTGGCGGGATTAATCACTTGATCACCACCTTAGACCTCTTAGTGACTATGCTGAGATCCCTTGATGGATGATGATGTGAATTTGCAAAGTAACATTCATTCTCATCACTTGTTCTTTGCCCTCCTGTGGTGAAATTAAAAACAAAACAGTCTCTGAGCAGGAAAAAAAGAAGCCACTGCAGAAAACTCCAGCAGTAAGAATAAATTATAGAGTTAACTAGTTCAGCAAAATCAAGCAACAGCACTCTGTTAGCAACCAAAGTCCCTGCTCATCTGACTCTTCTTGTTTTGGCATTTGAGCCAAGGCTCGTTTTCTTTTGTTCCCACTGCAGAAGCAGGAAGGCAAATGGGACACGGTGGTACATGCACTTTTCCAGTGGGGAAAAATTGCTTACAGCTCTGATAATTGACAACAAAACAACGTTTTGCCCATTCCAAGCAGGTAGTTTGAATTCTGTCTCCATTACTGAAGTGTACGGTGCACAACATTTCAGACTGTTTATAAATCATTGCTTGGGGACCACAATAGCACTTCTGGCCCCATCTGCCTGCCTTCTGTTTCAGAAAGACCTTCAATAACCTCCTCACACACAAAAAAAACCCATATCCAGGCTTCTCCTGAGTTTATTTCTACTTGTTGCTTCAACCACCTTCATTGGTAACATGTACTGCATGTTTATTGCCCTCCATGTGATGTGGTCTTACTGGGTTCTCTGTTCACTCCTGTTTTTCTCACATGGTGCCAAAATCTGAGTTCATTTCTAAACGTCCACTCAGTTCTGTAAAATCATCTTTGCGTCTGTGGCTAATTCTTGGGATACTTTAATTTTAGAAGGGCTGACTCTCAAGTGGTGATTTCTCTTTATGGCTATAAGAACATAAAAAATGTCCATCTGGTCCAGATTTTTACGGTTCCTCAAGCCCACTATTTTGCCTCCAAGAATGGAAATAAATGCCATTTCGGGAGAGGGAGTGAGCCTGGCCACTCTCTGCTCTATTCCCATAGGAGTTCCTCAGCACTAACATTTGTCGTCTTAAGGATGTTAGAGGGCACATCCCTGCCCATTCCTTTTACTGTTTGTTATGGACTGAAGCAGCATCAAACTAGCATGAGGCATCAGTGTAATTGAGAATCAGTCACAAGGACAAGCTGGGTCCTAAGCTCTATGATGTCAGTGAGTGCTTTCCTGCTCTGGGAGACGTTTTCCCTTCAACACTCTTCCTTTCTGCTTGTGTTTTACCTCTAGCTGTGTACCAGTTTTCTGTGCCGCCTCCATACAGGAGGGTATGAGATGGGAGCCCACAGGAATCCCGCTGCTCATCCCGGGCAGGAAATGCTCCAGAGCGCCTGAGTGCTCTGGGTGGACAAGGTCCTGGGGGCAGCTCACTCACAGCTCGACGTCAGTCTCCCTGGGGATGAGACCTCTTAAGTGCATCTGATTTACCTCTGTGGGGTGGGTGGTGAAGGCACGGTGGATCGCTCAGGCTCAGTAACATCACAGAAACAAGATGCCTTTAGTAAGGCTGAAGACCAGACTTTTAGACGAAAGCAGTAGAAGGTTGCAAGGGCAACGGGATGAAAATACAGTTCCAGCTTAAATTGAACAACTACGTGCCTCTCTGTTTGCTTTCATTTATGTTCCCTAAAATTATGATGACATACGTTTGTAATGATTTTGCTTCAAACTGGATGCCCGTTTCTCTTTTGCTACCACTCAATCTGCTGGCTATTGCTTTCCGTCAAGTCTGCAATGTGCCCTTAATTTAAGGATATGAATATGCACTCTTTGGATACTGTACAAGACGTGGATGATACTTGCATAATCAACTTAAAATTATGATGGGGTGTTATCAACTTTCTGTAGATGTTCTGCATGGTTAATACTTCACTCAGTGCAACCCCATTGTGAGGAGGGAGATATTAACCAAGGCTGATTTTGTCCTGAAGTGCAGAATACTCTGAAGAGAGCCCATTTTTGGTCATAGGTGTAAATATTTGAATATGTGTCCCACTACCTCCTTGCATGCAAAATGGATCCATGATCATATTACTGTAAAATTGTTTTTGTTGTGATGAGGGGATGTGTGCGCGTATGTACATGTATGCATGTAATGCATACACCTGTGTCAGGACAATTTAACCCTGTACAAGCACCTACACAATCATAAACCTTTTCCATCAAAGTAGGCTTTACTGTTTTAACCTGGTGTAGATTTTATTAGGGGATGCTATGGGTCCTGTAGCTTTATCCTCTTTTACCTGTTAGAACCAGGTAAAAGCGGTGCAAGCTTCCATGTCTTGTGATGTGGTCAGAGAGGGGCCGTGTCTGCCCCAGGTTACTGTCTCATAAGTGTTTTTAATTGTCAGGGAAAAAAAAAGTTTCCTCAGTTATTTTTTCCATCTCTTTGGTGACCAGCAAAACCCTGTGATCCTACTACCTATTGCACACACCTAATGATATGTCTGTGGTTTTTGTTTTTTGTTTTTTTAATCTTCTCTCTTCCAGTTCTTCATGTTTATTTTGTTAATCTTCCTGGCGGAGCTTTCAGCTGCAATCCTGGCTTTTATCTTCAGAGAGAATGTAAGTATCCTGTGGTGGGCAAACTCTGAACCCCGGTGGGATTGTACCCAGCTGGAGCATATTGTTAGATGGTGGCTGATTCATTTGTAGAGCAACTGTTTGTTTCAAATACCAACAAACCCGCTTCATTTCTACCCTCAGTCTGCAGAAGTGCCAGCAAGCCAGTGAATGCTAACTAACCTGGCGTGTGCAGGGTGGATGGTTTATGTACACGGGAGATATACGCTGGGGGGCTACTTAAATTGTGAAGTTTTTAGAGTCTTCCTGATTCTTTTGCAGCCAAACCAGCTGCACATTCCATCAGAGAGAAGTTTTATAATAAAGTCACACTAAGGTTAAAAGCAACTCTCTTATTTTTTCAATATAGCATGTGTTTAATATTAATGGTGGTGAAACCTGTTGTTTTCCCAACAGAGCCAATGGTTGCTCTGCAGTGCAAAAACTCCCTTGTGCACCTTCTAATCATATTCCTTCTTGAATTCTCCTCTCAATGCTGCTTGTAAGACATCCCTCCTGACCCGCCCTGAGCAAGCCTCCCCATGTCCCATTTTGAGGCACATCAGTGGATCCCTTGCATATTGCCCTGCCTACGAGTTTCTGGTCCTTCTCTCCACAGCTTCATGTGATGTAGCCTCTCTCTACTCTGCTGCTATGCATATTATTATATAGCCATCATCCCTCCCCTACGCTACTAGTAAGCTTTTACTACACCAGTAGTGAGCACAGTCTCATTTGTTTCTCTAACCAGCAAGGGTTTGTGAATTTCTTTTAGTATTCCCACACGTGCAAAGAAGAGCCTGACTAAACTAGGTCCAGCCTTCTCAAGTCAGCCCATCTTTGAAATATAACTCTGAGTGATGGCCGTGAAAAAACATTGGCCAGTAGAGGTGGTCACTAATGACTGCTAGTATTTATTTTGTTTATTTGGCCTCTTCCAGTAGTAAGAGAACATACAGTACATTCCCTGTACTGGACGTGACAGAAATGTGGCAAGAGCATAGAAGGGCCACGTATAATGATGATTTTCTTGAGCCAGGATATAATTTTAATTTTATTGATATAAAAAGATTTTGATAAGCAAAGAATCAAGACTTGGGAAGCTCACAGCAAGACAGTGCGGTGTTTGTGCAGTAGGATGGTCTTGGGGGGAGGCAGTGAGAGGATTTTTTTTCCCCTTTATAAGCTGACGGTCTTTTGTCTTGGCCTCAGATCTGAAGGCAGTGGGGAAGGCACGGCACTCTGTACACAGAGCGGGTGCCCCATTCCAGCTTGGGCTTTGAGACTCTGCCCTCACGGGAACAGCTACCACTCCATAAATAGGTTTCAGCGTTGGGGGTCTGGTGTGTTCTGGTCATTACAGCTCTGCTGTTAGGAGTTTTTAGAGAATTCCTTTGGTTCAGCACAAGCAGCAGACTGCACACGTAGAAACTGCCCTGCAGACCCAGGTACAGGCTTCACGACAGAAAAGGAACACGGTCGCTGGTGAGCAGGGGCTGGGCAAGCAGCCGGCTGCTCCCACCTCCCACCTTCCCTGTGGGAAACTGGTAAAAGCTACAAGAAACTCGACAGGCTCGCTGTGAGTCCTGTGTGCTGGGTGACTGCAGGGCTGGCTGTGTCCTCTCCACCACAAGGAGCCTGCTTACGTCTTGCTTCTGGGCAAAGCATCAGTACCTTCCACTCCCATGAAAGCTGTGGGACACATGAGAATACGTTACTTGCAAGATAAGGTCACAGTGGTTATTCTAGACTTCCGTGGCATCTGGCGGTGTTTTGTGAGATAAAACTTGAAGGGGAGCAAACTTCAGTCTTTCCTGAGCTTGTCTCCTTGTTTGCATCACCAGCTTCCCACTCTGTCAGAATGACTGACAGGAAAGGCTTAAATGGGAGGGAATGAAGAGTGTCAGATCCCAACATAGCTGGAGATGGCTCTATGCAGAAGTTAAACTCAGTCTGCAAATTCTTATTGTTTGTCCTTTCCTTGGGTTTCTTCTGAAAAACAAAAATAACAAACCAACCTTGTTTTGCTCTTGCTATATATTTTGGTGGTAGCTCCTCTGGTTTGGCAACTATTGTGGCTAGTTTTGCTGTCATCTTTGGGTCAGGGTGAGACTAGATGGCTGAACAGGATGTCCATGGGGACAGGGATGGTCCTTCAGTGAACCTTCTTCCCAGTAGCAATTTAAGGTCAGGTTCAGATGTGCTTTTCTCTTGCCTGCGAAACAAGTTGCTTTGAAGGCGTGTGGTGGTAAATGCACATTTAGGCAACCTAGATTTCTTGGAAACTTACCAAGTAGGTTTCTGTGGTGGTCATTGCACGGTCCGTATGGCTATGGCCTTGCTGGCTGTATAAAATGAGACAAAAGGGAAAGATACGCCATATCTGTTCACTTTCCAGATAATGTTCAGTGCTGCTTTCTCTTGTACAGCGTGTTACATCCAAACTAGCCCCCAAACACTCAGCAGAGTTAAATTATTAATAGCTGAGAGGGTGAAATAAATTAAGAGACAAAAATGAGGGAGAAAAGAGATGTTTTCTGCTGAGGTTTGACATGAGAGGAAGAGTCAGTGAAGCAGAGTGTGGCGGTGGGGTGAGTGGAAGTGGTATTAACGATGGTGAGCTACTGTGGTCTGCAAGTCCAGCTGGACTCTCAAAGAACTATTTAAAAGCAGCTGTGGGAGTACCAGAGTTTCTCTTCCTTTGTAAAGGAGGTTGTGGAGGGTTGAGAACCCTTTTCATCTAGAAGACCCCCCATAAAATAGTGTCTTCCATGAACAATAGAGAGAGGCTGGGGAAGAGCAATTTGACTTATGTTCAGGAATTTCTCTTTATAAGCCCCTCTGAGGTCTGGATGGGGAAAACCCTGGAGGAATATTTGACTCTTTTTTTCTTAGTGAATTGTCTTAGCAAGCAAGCAAGTGGGGTGGTAGGAACAGATTAGTTCAGTGGCAGGGCTCTGGACGGGGTCAGGATGTTTGGATTTTTAGCCCCTGTTTTGACACTTAATAGACAAGTTGCTTTAGTTCCTGTTACCTCTGTTTCCTCAGAATAAGGCAAAACCTAAAAAATATGCACTGTCCATCTCTCCTTTAGGAAGCTGGTGTCACTTTAGGTGGAAAGCACTGTGGAAGAGAGAAGTGCAGGACCAGTGACTGTACCTACAGTACAAGCACTGTGCTGTGTCAGAAACGTTGGGATGCTGCAGGCAGATGCATCGGGAAAGGAGTGTGCCCTGTTTTCCAGGCAGGCTCTAGGAAGCCAGCCTCTTGTACAGCATTCAGTATTCCTTGACACAGTGAGGAGAAGGAATGACATGACACATGAGAAGGCTGTGGCCTTCCCGGACAGTGCCACCACACCTGTGTTGTACAGAAATGCCCTCTTTTTCCTAAGTCCCTTTCATCTGGCTGCAGTAATCCCGGCCAAGCTATTTTTTGAACCAGTTTGACCAAAAAGTCCCACTTCATTCACTGGCATGTAAAGGTACACATGCATGTGCTTTTTCTGTATTGGAGACGTTCGCCCCCCAGAACAGCTAGAAAAAACCACAGCTGAACGGCTCTTTTTTGCTCATGCCCGTGGCTGGTATGACTGTGCTGTCAGAAGTGTGTGCCAAGGTCTGGTTTTATTAGTAGGTCCTTTGCTCCCTTCTGAATAGTTCTTGCCATGGTACTCCAGTGTGCACCCACCCCACCGGGGCTTCAGCGAGAGGGGGGCCGTGGCCATGTGAGCAGGACTGTCTTACTGACTTTTATCCTCCTTTGTCAGCAATTTTTTGAAAGAAGAAAGATGCTTCTGCTGATTGATTGATTTTTTTTTTTTCCCTTTACTCTTCCCCCCCGCCCTCCCAACACACACATTTTTTCTGAACTTCAGATGCTCAGGACAAATAGTTTAAGAGCAACAAAGTGGAATCAGTTATTTTCCTGGCAAACTTACCCTTCCAGCACTAGGCTTTGTTTTAGGCCAAGTCTCGTAAAAATCGCACACGAACTCTGAACCATTTCCTCTGGGGTTGCTGCTGTCAAAATAAAGGCTTCACTTTATATTTAAATGACTCTTTTGTTTTAGACCCCGCCAAAGGCAATCGGCTGGGATTATTACCAACGGTAATATCAGTTTCAAAGTCTGCGCTTCAGAAACAGACAAGCATCAAAAAAATGTGCTGCTGTCTCTGCAGGGTAGGACGCTGCGTAGATAAAGTACACAGAGAAAGGAAAGGAAAGGAGAACACTGAGGACATATTTCAGCATCTTCTAACCTGACCTTCCTCCAGTGCACCCAATTCCCAAAGGAAAAAGCCACGTCCTCTGGTATTTTAATATTCAAAAGCAAGAAATGAGATAATATCTGTCTCATAAAAGTGATTCAGGAACTTAGCAGCGTATCTAATTGAAAGGTAGTGAGATTGAGCTACCTGCATCATTCAAGTCTCTGTGACAAAGTTTTATGCGGTATTGATTTAGTCATTAATATTGGCCTTAGTTTGTATTTGTAAAAGAGAAGTCGATACTAAGTCATATTTGGGGGTCTTTCAAAGAGTCACCACAGCCTTCTCTTTTTTCCTTAAATTTTGTGATACAGTTACAAAGGAAGGAAACAATTTTGTGCTCGTGCTTTTGTGCCCACCCGTACATCTCATACAAATGTATGCGTATGTGCGATATTTCACGTTGCATATCAAGAACCCGAAAGCAACTTGTAGCAGTGTATGTTACTGAGTCTGCAGGTTAATTCCTGATCCTGCAAATACGCAACACTAGAGCAGTGCTGTATCCAGCCGACTCCAACCCCTTTCACTGAGGCTTTGCAGTGGCAGAGAGATTTTGCCTGTGCGCGTCACAAATCACAAGGTATTTTGGAGAAGGGACCACACAAGTCAAGACTTACTGGGAACCTGAAAAGGGGATTCCTTGAAGTCTTCATCCTGACATGGTAGAAAGCCGACAAGATTGAATAGGGGTGTTCAGTTTAACAAGACTATTAGGTTTGTATATTTACTAGTCCTCCAGAGAGTGATCCTAAGTAAATGTAATTTCAAGGTGTCTAACGTTTTTGGGAAGACTCCGAGCCAAAATGTTCGTTCAGTTTTTCTATTTTACTGTAAATGTGAACAGGAGTAAATGAAATTCCATAATGAAATTCCATTCATTTATATTCTTGACCTTAGGAAAAAATGTTTAAATTATCTAAACACTGGAAATATAAAGAGGATTTTTTTCTTCATGTGTGTAGGTCAGTTTAGGTAATCTAAAGCTCTGTCAGGGAAATGGTCTTTTCTTCCAATTCATAAGTTGACTTGAACA
Source organism: Chroicocephalus ridibundus (assembly GCF_963924245.1). Classification (NCBI taxonomy): domain Eukaryota; kingdom Metazoa; phylum Chordata; class Aves; order Charadriiformes; family Laridae; genus Chroicocephalus; species Chroicocephalus ridibundus. Next base: position 48,224,611 of record NC_086287.1, on the reverse strand, counting down.
TTTCACATTCCTTACATGTTTTTTACTTCCTTTTCATTCCCAGGAAGTTTCATATTAGGGCTTCATTCTGCTTCCTCACACACGGAAGTAAATTCAGAGCAGTTCCCCTCTCATTAGTGGGAAGTTAACTGGTTTAAAATGAAAAATGAGGGGAAAATCATGCTTTGGTTGCAGACTTCACGAAGCATAGTAAGTTAAACTACTATTTGGGTGTGGATTTGCAGATCTTTCTAAAATCTGTTTTAGTCCTGTTTCAACTTAGGAAACGTTTTCAAATAGTGCTGAAAACTTAATAAACCAACCAGCCTTTAAGTGTAAACATATCTTACAAGTATAGATATAATTCAATCCCTTGATTTCATAAGCAACAGTTTTATTTAACAGGTACTGTTCACCCTGGATATAGTTATGATTTAGTTTGTCCTCTGAGCTTTGCAAAAAAAACCCAAAAAACGAAACAACCGAACAGCCCCCAGCATTCACAGAGGGAGCTTTGGGAAGCGCTTGGAAAAGGTGTTGGCAGCGGCCTTTATGTTTCCACCTCTCTGTGTGTTTCAGCTGACCAGGGAGTTTTTCACCAAGGAGCTGAAGAAGCACTACCTGAGGAACAACGACACGGATGTCTTCTCTTCCACCTGGAACTCTGTTATGATCACAGTAAGTCAGGCCGTGCCGGTCCCACGCTCAGCGGCCGTCGACATGGTGTTCAGCCGGCACCCTCAGCTCGCCCAGGGTCAGCCTGCTCCAACCCCCCTGTCCCATCGAGCGGAGCGCTGGGGTTTGTGGTGGTGGTGGGAGGCAGATGAGAATTCGGCTGGCAGTCAGACTTCCTCGAAGTGAGCCACCATCCGTCCTGAGAGAGATGCTCCCAGTGACCGTGCCAGCCTTTGTGGTTTGCCAAAGCCTGAGGCGTTTGACCTGGCCGGGTACCCCCAGCTTTCAGCCAGTGGGCACAGAAAGCCCTGGAGCTGTCTGCAACTGAATATCGCTGCGCTTACCCTGGACCTTTCACCTTGCAGACTACTTCAGAACTATTCCCGGCCAACAGCAGCCAAAACCTAATGCTAACGAATGGCTTTTTGTTGGCTCTTGTGAAATGGGTTGGTAAGGTGGCAGATTAGGCAGGAGTGTGCCTAATGGCATATTTTCAGTATAGACATATTGGCCATCAAAACTGACTTTGTTATTACAATCCTAATCAGGCAGGTTAAAGATCGACTGTCATTGGAATTGGAGTTGTTGCGTGCGTGCGTTCTGTGCGTGCGTGTGTGTATGTACAGATGTGGATTTAGTGCTCAGTACAGCCCACGGTGTATCCCTTCAGGAGTGAAGAGCAGGATGTCAGGCTCTGCAGATGAAAAGTCAATTTTAATCTTAAAAGAAAAAGATGATTGCTGCCCTTCATGCTGATTCAGGACTTTAATAAAGACATTTCCTTTTGCTGACTGAAAGGAGACAGAGTCAGAGTATGACTGGAATCCTTAAAAAGGACCTGACTTGAATCCTAAAAAGCGACCTTACTTGAATCACCCAGCAGTGCCTTTGAGCAGCGACAATCCTGACCATTAGCTGTGGGGAGGAGCCTGGATTGTACTGCTGGCTCCCTTACAGACTTGCTGGGTGATCTCAAGCAAGTCATTCTGGATGTGCTCCAAAGCCCTGTGTAGTTCGTGGCAATATTCCCAGTGGTACCTTAGAGCCTACAGTGTGACATGGGAACAGTGGGACTTTATAAAAAGGCTTTAATGAAACAGAAGCTCCAAGGTACAAGCACAACTCACTTCTCGGGAAACAACAGTCATTTTGTCTCTGCTTTGACTAAAGCTTTGATCCCTACTAAATAGGTCTTCGCTAGAATTCTCGTATCAGGGCAAAGTGTCAACTCTGTTTTCCTTTCTTCTCTCTCCTTAGTTTGCCTGTTGTGGAGTGAACGGACCAGAAGATTTTGAAGCTGTCCCTCATCTTCCACACTCCTCTTCGGAGTCGGTGATACCTGAGGCTTGTTGCCAGCGAGAGCTCCAGAGCCGGGAAGGGAAGTTTGTCAACAAGGAAGCCTGCCTCACGGGCATCGAGAGGTTTCAGAACCGACAGGTAAGGGAAGCCGAACACCAGGAAAAGGAGTTCCACAGTGGACAGAGAGATGGCTGGGGTGGTCGTGGGTAACTAGTGAAGCGGGCAGGTCATGCCATTCTGACTGTAGCTCACATCCTAATTGCGCTTCTGCTTTTGAAGCCATGGCATAGGTGTGATTTTGAAAAACCCCTTTCATTGTGTGCACTGCTAACTCCATGCTGTGCTGTATCGGCAGAAATATGAAGATTTTCCCAAGGGATTGAAAGGTGGGGTGGAAATTTACATCAACTTTTATTGTGTTCCCGAAGGTTAGTACTATCTCTGAGAAGTTAATTCTCAAGCCAGCACAGATCAGCGAGGATGGGATGGAGTTGGCTCTTACTGGCTGCGGTAGTGGCTCCAGTTTAGTTCACAAAGACTCCTCATCAGCAACATAAGAGATCAAGGGTTAAACAGCCACAGAAAACCATGTCTGTTTTCTAAGGAAGAGAAGTGTTGGAAAGCTGCATTTCTCTGCTCTTTTGCTCTTTACAGTAGAAAAAGGCCACCTCTTTTGCCAGGCCTCTTGACTTGGTGATTTTTTCCACTACTAGACTGGAACAAGACAGTTCAGCATAATGTCATAGAATCATAGACTTGTAGAATGGTTTAGGTTGGAAGGGCCCTTTAAGTTCATCTAGTTCCAACCCCCCTGCCATGGGCAGGGATACCTTGACTAGACCAGGTTGCTCAAAGCCCCATCCAGCCTGGCCTTGAACACTTCCAGGGACGGGGCATCCACGACTTCTCTGGGCAACCCATTCCACTGCCTCACCACCCTCATAGTGAAAGATTTCTTCCTAATATCTAATCTAAACCTACCCTCTTCCAGTTTGAAGCCATTACCCCTTGTCCTATCACTTACACACCCTTGTAAAAAGTCCCTCTCCAGCTTTCTTGTAGGTGCCCTTCAGATACTGGAAGGCCGCTATAAGGTCTCCCCGGAGCCTTCTCTTCTCCAGGCTGAACAGCCCCAATTCTCTCAGCCTGTCCTCATAGCAGAGGTGCTCCAGCCCTCTGATCATCTTCGTGGCCCTCCTCTGGACCCAGACCAACAGGTCCATGTCCTTGTGCTGAGTACTCCAGGTGGGGTCTCACAAGGGCAGAGTAGAGGGGGACAATCACCTCCCTCGATCTGCTGGCCACGCTACACTGATATCACAGTCATATTTCCTTACATTGTCACCAAGATGTGAAGTTTAAGAAACTGTAGCAAAGCTCCTGACTGTGTTCACCTCAGCATTAATAAGCCAGCTGAGCTCTGTACTGACCATACGAATGAGCCTCTTTTTCTCTCCAGGCTAAGCAGCGGTCCTCTTAGCAGCACCTGGTAGCAGATTGTGAAAGAGAGTAAAGGAGCTGGGAAGCAGCGCGTGAGCTGTTCCTCGTGCGGCAGCTGGAAATAGTTGGCAAAGGCACTCTGGGTGAGAGATCATAGCAGACAGCAGCGTACTGCTTCTGCCAGGTCTGATTGACGTGAATCGACGGGAAAGAGAGAGCGGAGGGAGATGATAAACAGCAGGGAGGGAAAGAGAAGCATTTTGAGAAACAGGGTTAAAGCAGGTAACTGATTTAGCTTTCCCTAAGCGGTGATGCTGAGGCCTACCACTTCTGTGGGAAGGGGAGGTTTCCTCTGAGCCCTTGTCACCGCAGAGTGTTGGTGGAAGAAGCAGTGTGCACAGCGAGTGTCACCAAACACGCAGTGAGGTGCTTCTGTAAAATGGGAGAGACACTCCCAAGCACCTGATGGCTGAAATCAGGCATTCCTGGAGCAAGTCAGGCTCTTGGGGCACCATGCTGGTAGGACAGTGCTGGCCACACTTGTGCTCCCCCTCATTTGTACCCAGCTGAGCGGGGCATGCTGGAAGTTGGGTTAAGGTTGGAGCTCTGGCAAGCACCCAAACATTTTGTTGCTAGGCTTGATGCTGTTCCCTGAGAATTGAGCTGAAGCGTGGCCAAAACAGAGCTGCTGCTGAGCGGTCTCATGTTGACAAGAACGTGGTTTTAGCAGCTCGGCTGCTGCCCCAGCGGCCTGCGCTCCCTGCGTCTGCCTCGTCAGCGGGTGCCCTCTGTGCTCTCCCTTGCTCTTCTCCGGTTGTGTCTCGCTTGCAGCGAGCAGGGTCTGGCGTGGACACCAGTAGGTAACTGTTGTGCTGTCTTTGCAGTTCAGACACTTTCTTTTTGGGTGGAAGGAAAAAAACAGGTGATTGAAACACCCCAGCAGTATGGATGGGATTAAACGTCTATTGTGTGAAGTATATGCTCAGTGGGGAGGAGAGCTACTTCTTACAGTGGACAAACTCCAATCTGCTTTTCTCTTTATGTGTGACCTATTTGCAGAAATTTGCTGGTGGCTTGGAATTTTAGTCTGGGAGAACTGAGGCCAGGATATTTTCTGGTGATTTCCAGAAACTTCCTGAAATCTTTGCACAAGATCTAACTGTTAATGAATGCTATGAGAAATAATAAATGACATTAAAGATGACGGTGGCTACACTGCATAAGTGGAAGGATTGCTGTAGTGCATGGCCCTGAGTTCTTAGTGAAATCAATTCTCCTATAGCCAGAAGATCAGCAAGTGTTCATCCATGCTCCTTTGGGTGAAGGCACAGAGGAATGGTCCTGAGGTGTGAAAGAACTGCTGGCTATGAGAGAGGATTCAAGAATCTCCTGCCTTGGCTTTAAATAAATCCTCCTTATCCCTAGCCAGCCTGGGCTGTCTGTCATCTGCCCCGAGGGTTCTTTCCTCTGTGCTTAGTCTCTGCCCTTTGCGGAGGAATGCCTCTCCTCTGCTGCTCCTCTCGGCCCTGCAAGAAGACACAGTTCCTTGTGGTCAGCGAGGGGTTGTGGGTGTCCACCGCTCCATCCCACTGCAGCAAAACCTTCCCTTCCTTGGCACTGTCCTGTGGGTCTCTGCCTCCTGTGCTGTGGGGCTGGGTGAGGGGGTGAGAGGGAGCTGTGCCTGCATCCGAGAGCACCTCTTGTACTAATGAGGGCTCTGCTGTGAGAACAATGCGATGTGTTGCTGTCATGTCCCTCTCTCAGTAAAAAGGGGGTGTAAGTGACTTCAGATTCGTAAATTCTCAACGGTGCAGACTAAGGTGAGATAAATCTCAAGGTCCATATACAAACATTTATTAGCTTACCAAAATGGTTGGTATAGGTCTTAACAAGTCCACGAGAATTGGTTAGGTATATAACAAATTATGGCAAGTGGTGAGGTATACATTGTGTTACTTAACAAGAGGTATAGGACAATTCATGGCAAGTGGTACTTAAGGTTGAACTTAAGGTCGTTACTTAACAACTCTAACTGTTACTTAACAATTCTAAGAGAAAAGAGAAACTGAGGGATAGAGAAAGGGAAAGACAGAGAAAAAGACAAAGATAGAGATCACCACCGGTCCTGGTTCCAGCGTCTTTTTCAGGGAATCTTCCCAGGCATGGCATAATCTTCCTCTTTCTTGGAAAAATTTTCCCAGGTGCAGTCTTCTTTCTTGGGAAGAATCTTCCCAGGCGTTATCTTCTTCTTTTGTTTCTTCTTTGTTCCCCCCTAGGGGCACGTATTCTCCCCTTTTATGTTTGCTGAATTAGCATGGTCCACCCCCCTTGTCGAGGACAGCCTCATCTCAGGTTTCTCGTGTTGCATGATTTGGGTGGAGAGACGAGTGCCATAGTTATATGTGTTTAGCATGATCTCGATAATCTTCATTAGCATATGCAGGGCTGTGTGCTTTCATATGCATTTTGCGGGTAATGAAGCAAAGGTCACTCATCGGACACAATGGCCTCGAGAACTGAGAACTACCAAGCTCATCACACGAGTGGAAGAACTATCCTGTCTTCACAAGACAGTTCTCCCACACTTTCAGGCACCAGAAGTGTTAGCCTTATCAGTTCTTTGAAGGCCAGGCCTGCATTATTTATTTCCGTGCGAGTGTTTGAGGCATTCCATTGAAGGCTTGGAGGGCCTTCTGCCCCTTGTCAGGGAATTTACAGTCTGTCTCTTACAGCTGCTCAGGTGTGTCTCACCACGTTTTGTCCTTCCTAGGGCTGCTACACTGTGATCCTGAACTCCTTTGAGACCTACGTGTACCTTGCAGGAGCCCTTGCCATTGGAGTGTTGGCCATTGAGGTACTTACTGTTGTGTGACTAGAAAAAAAGCAAGTGTTGGTAGATGTCCAGGTGCTCCCCCTTGCCAAGGGAAGCAGCTGCTCCTGTGGAGTGCCGGCAGGTTATCAACTTGTGGGTTTAGTTGCCTAGAAGGAGCCGGCTGCCTGGTCCTTTGCCACAAAAGGCAGGGAAATACGGGGTGCCACAAGCCTGCAGTGCCGCCTCGTGTTGGCCCCGCTGCAGAGCTCGCACCCTGCCACGCTGGCCACAGGGGCTTTGGGGACCCACCGCCTGCCCCAGGGTCCCACACAGTCACTGCCCTCATTGCGGCAGCACCCCAGCAAGCTGACTAATCTGCCACTTGGTCAAATTGTGCCTTTGCTTTAAAAGTTTTTGTTTAGAGCCTGAAACTGTATTAGCTCCAGAGCATATCCAGTCTGGCTCTTTGGTGATGTTTCTGAGGAACCGGCTTCCACCAGACACATTAACCCAGAAGTGATGTCCCTGCAGTATTTCTGGGGCAAGACCGGGTGCTTTCCCCAGTGTCTTGTCTTGTGCAAAGGAGGACCTGGGCAGAGCTCCAGCAGCCCCCACAAAGGACCCACTGTGCCTGGGCAGCGGAACTGGTGTGTAGAGCAGGGACAGCAGAACCTGCTCCCCTGAGACACCAAGGGCGGTTTGGGAATGAAGCCAGGCTGCTGCTGTAGCCACAAATAGATTGGGAGACAGGGGAAGAAGGGGAGGGATCACCTTCAGGGGGAAAAAAAAGTTTTGCCACTGCCACCCCTGGGTGGTGGGAAGGGTCCCCCTTGCTGCGCCACTGACTGCTGGGCGGGAGGGAGTGACAGGAGTGGCCCTGGGGCCAGGGAGGGCTTTGCAGATCTTCTGGAAGATGCAGCTGACTCTGGTGGTCTCTGTTTTGTTTTTGCCCTCTTCTCCCCCCCACCTTCCAGCTGTTTGCCATGATCTTTGCCATGTGTCTCTTTCGAGGGATCCAGTAAGAGGTGGCCCATGAACCACCATGTTCCCCATGTACTCAGAAGAAAGAAGGAAAATCAGAAGAAGCAAAACCTGAAAACACCCAAAAAACTTTATTTTTTTTAACAAAATGGGGTAGGGGGGGAAAAAAGAAAAAAAAAAAAAGGGTTGTAATATATGAATGACCAAAAGGATTGTACTTCAGGGGCTGGAACTTTGAGGTGATGTGCACTACACTGTACACCGGACCCTTGCCCAGAGCCACCTGCAGCAGCCGTGGAGCAGGAGCCCAGCGCAGCTGATTGCACTAGAGACTGATGGAGCCGGCAGCGGGGAGCGGGAGGACAAGCACAGCTGCCTCTCCTGCAACGCCTTGCCTACCGTTCGCAACTTTAGCATGTTTTAGGCAGCAAAGGACTGAAGAACCCCCATGCAGGGACTGGATAAGGCGACAGGTTGGCCAAAGTCTGTGACGGTCTAGGTGGGTTTGAAACAAGTAGCGGTGGCTCATCCCAGAAGTAGGTAGTCATTGTTCGCGTGATTCTGGCTTTAGTGCCCAGCCACAGAATGAAAACACACATTCTTCAGTGGAAGCTTTGGCCCCATCACCTGAAACTTCTCAGAGAAGTCAGGCGCTTCAGTGAGGCCGGATTTTCTCTGGAGCCCCAGGCAGGGGCAGCGTGGTCTCACTTAGCGATGGGACTCAGCTAAGGCTGGCTGATGGTCAAGAGTTTGGTGCCTACCTTTCTGTTTTTGCTAAGATTTACTGTTCCTTGTTGTGAAAAAGAAAGAAGAGCAAATAGTTCCCTGCTGTGCTCCCATCTCCTGGCAAAAATAATGGCTCTGGTTAAGAACCATTGATACTGCTGCCTTCCTGAGAAGGGGAGGAAATAGTGTTTAAATCTTGTCGGCCTTTGCCTTTCCTTTAATACTTGCAGAAAACGGTTTGTGGTGCTCTGTTAGCATAAATATTTGCAGTGGATTCCTGCATGCTTTCCAGCCCTAAGGGGAGTTCCAGGCATGGTGCTGGATGGAGGAGGCTGAGGTTTGTCAGCCGCTGCCATGCTGTTTGCCTGAAACAGTCTTGTGGCGTCACTTCAACTCAGAGGATTCCCACCGAGATGCTCCCATGGGCTCCTGACGAAAGCATCGAGTCAGGATTGTTTTAGCCTGCCTGCTAGTGGAGAGTGTTTCCTCCCTTGAGACGGTTTGAGATTTAACTAATATTATCATCTGCTTAATCATTTGGAAGTGAACTTCAGAAAGATGCCTGAGACTGGACCTTAGTCAGAGATTAAGATGGAACTGCTGAGGCCCCAGGCAGGCTCTAGGGGCACCCAGGGTGCAGCCAAACCGCTAGCTGCTGCTCCAGTGGTCATGGTTATCGACCCAGACAGGTCACTTGGTTTCTTTCCTCTGGAAGCCTCAACCCCTGTTGCCTTAATTGTTCATCTGGTCACTCCCGGACCCCCAACTCATTGTGCTTGGGGGAGGGCAGAAGGGGCTGTGGTTTCTTGTTTCTCTTAGGTCTTTTTACGGATTTTATAGGCTCAGATTATGGAGCACTTTTATATAGGCTTAAACCAGCCCCTCTGAAACCCGTATGCACTGGCAAGGAAGGCGAGGGGGCAGAAGGCAGCAGCGATGAACCTTGTGCCCGGGTCTGGCAGCAGCAGGTGCCCTTTGCCTGGGCTGGGTCCCTTCAGCTCTCCCAGTGGCACCGCGCAAGCTACAGGGAAGGAAGGAAAGCAGCAGAAAGCCTGGTCCATAATAGACAACGATCCTGGCTAAGCGTCCAGGTTGTGGAATCAGGATACTAAGGAACAGGAAGAGGCATTAGAGCTTTTCCAAGCTTCATTTGCAAGCAGCAATTTGCTCAGCGGCAGGAGGGGGCCTCGTCAGGTAGAGCTGCAGCCCCCCTGTGCCGCAGTCAGCATATTCCAGCAACGGAATAGGAGGCCGGGACTGCTGAGCGGCCTCAGATGTTGCGTTAAACCTTGTGGAAAGCTTTTCTGAACTATTTCCTTCTGGATCTGCTTTTAATGAGGCATTTTAGCATTAAATTCTGGTCTGTTGTTTAATGGAGGAAAACAGCTTTGCTAGCCAAAACCCAGCAGTATTTGTTCCCGACAGCAGGTGCTGCGCTTAAGATAGGAAAAAATCTGTTGCATCTACTGGTCTTGTAGGGAATGGGCTGAGCAGGAGGAGAGCTTATCTGTTCTGCTTCTGCCTCAGGAGCTGGTGTCAGCGGCTGTTCTAGGAGTTCCCAGGGGAGGAACAAAACCCGGAGCAGAGATGGTAACGTGGCTGGAGATGAGTGAGAGAAGTTGAACAGCCTCTCCCAGTCTCCTTTTTTTTTTTTTTTTTTCCCCTTTCCCCTCAGTTTATTTTGCAAAGGCCCGTCTCAGGTCAGAGCCTGGCAGGTGAATACCCTGATTTGTGCATGGTGGGTGGCTGAAGGGAAAAACAAAAAGCCTTAAAGCCTTTCTCTGCCACCAGTGGCACGAGGTAAAAACTGTCAGAGCTGAGGCAACCGGACCAAAGCAGCCAGAGTGCTAAGTGATAAACGCACATGCCCGAAGCAGGATCTCTGCTGGTTTATTTCTCTTTGGCTTTCCTAATTCTGTACTCATTGCTTTGCCCGTTTTTAGCGTTCTCACTGTCCCTTTCTCCCTAATGGTAGTCCCTGTATCTTCAAAAAGATCTCTTACTCGTCTGCTGTTCTGGCTTTTGCGCAGCTGTTTCTCCTCTCTTACCTTCTCTGCTCCCCCATGGCTCTTTTCTGGATGAAGACTTCACATCCTCTCCGCAGCTGGCTAGCGTGCCACTGGGAGCACAGCGTGAAACCCCAGCAACGCCCAGGCAGCACGTTTGGAACAAGAACTGGAGATAGCTGTAGCGATACGGGCAAGTCTGAGAGGACCTGTGGAAGTTGGTAACAGGCAGAAGGAATTTCCCCCGGGGGAGAATTTAATGACCAGGCAAGCCCAGAAACCAGACTCCCACTGTATGGCGAAGCATGTAAATGTGTTGGTTTTTGTCCCTTGGTTATATGGCTGCCCCCTCTGTTGTACAGTAGTTTTCAGAACAGTAGGCAGGAGAAGCAACTGTATTTTTATATTTGTTTTTAACAGCTCTGGTGAATATTTTGGGGTCAGGGGCTCAAGCTAGGGTTCACAGCTTGCTGGAGAGCCCTGGGCAGGCTGGGGACCAGAGGGAGCTGCCACCTCCGTCGCTGTAGCACCGTGACCACGGCCCAAGCACCTTGGATGGAAGTAGTAGAGAGCAGCCCGTGCCTGAAAGCCCGCAGCCCCTCTCGGCGCCCCTGCCTCCCCGCTGTTATTTAATGCTCAAATGACTGTCACGAATGCCTGGGAAAAGGGCTGAGTGTGAAATAATGTTTGAAATCTATTTTAAAAAAAACTGTAAATGTTCTTTTTATTAGATAGTGGAGCTAATTTATCCTGTATTCCCTACTGTAATGCTTTTTTATATTGAAAGGAATTTTTTTTTTTTGGTAATATAAACCAGAACACAAGCCTGAAGCACTCTCTGCACGGTTTTTGTGTGCGTTTCTTAAAAAAAAATTAAAAAAATAAAAGAAAGATATTGTGACAGTGAAGTGAAACGGCTTTAATTTTCACTATTTTCTTGGTGTTAAGTACAGTCACTTTCTTACCAGAGGAGAAAGAATAAACTCAGGTACAGCAGCTAAAATGAGGTATAAATTGAAGTGTCCCATTCTCCCCTGTCCCCCCACCCCAAGTAAAAACCCTTGACCAGAAAGGAGAGGCCAGCTTAAGACAGACAGAGCCTCTCCTTTGTCACCAGCTCCAGTTTGCCAGATCTTGGTTAGGTGTAAATAAGGCGATGGAGGGAGTTATATGTGAATGATGCATTTCCTTCACCCTCAAAAGCGAGGGCTCTGTAACACAAGGGTTTGGGTCCGTCTCACACAGAGAAAGGGGGTCGGCCTGTGGCTGCTCAGAGCGCAACCCTCCAGGGAACACGACTCCCAGCCCTGCACAACGTTAGACAAATGCAAGCAGGTACTTCATTGCAAACTGCCTCCTGCGGGAGATGACATCAGTCCAAGGCCTTTCGCGCAGTTTAACAGAGAAGGAAAACGAGGCCTGTGAAGATGGAGGTTTTTTTTCCTCAGCAGATCAGTAGCGGAGCCTGAAGTGATGCCTCAGGCTTTGGATCCCAAATTATATGCTCAACTGCCACCTGCAGCTGTGATGCCAGCACTTCTGTCCTCCGGGATGCAGTTCTGTACAAATGCTTCAGCATCCTCCTCCTCTTCCCCCATTCACACCAGAGTGAAGACAACCAGCCACAGTCGGTTTTTTGGCAGCCCTGCAGGGGCTCCATCCTCAAGCCACCCTGAGAAATTCCCCCCTGGACCTCACCTGCCACAAATTCACCTCCTAAAGTGGGCCTGGCCATATTTATCCTGTTTCTACATGGTCCACTTGTAGTATGATGGAGCAAGAAGCATGAAAATAAAACAACGGAATCTCTCCCCCTTCAGGACTAGCAAGAAATCTCTTTCACGGCCACTTCCCCAGGCTTTGCTCTGTGTTGGAGCAGAAGACATTGACTGGCAAAACTAGAAGCGGCTCACTGTTCTAAGTTTTGCAGAGGCAGCTGCTAAGCAGGGGACCAGAGGAACCCGACCTCACCTGATTTGAAGATCCTTTGGAAACCTGTAACTGCTTCCCCCACCCTCCCACCTGATTTAACCATCAAGAAGTCTTCGGAGAACTGCTCTCACATAGTGCAGTTACTCATTTCTCTCACCTGCTGGGTGACATTTTAAGGTACGCTGATGAGGCAGCCATCTACAGACCCCGAGTTGTAACTAAGTTCCTAGGACGTGCGGCTATCACAGATGGGAGGACAGCATTAAGACCCTCCATTTCCTTCTCCTGCAAGATTGCTTTTGCTGTGGTCAGTTTTATTTGTCTTTCCTAGAAACACAATTTCCCACCCCCCCCCAAAAACCAACAGTCTGTGTACACATTCATGTGACCCCAAAACACAAAGAATCAAAGCTTCACGTACCTATACCAACAACTACAGCCGAAGTGCTGCCCTGAAGCCATTGCAGCTGCCCATGCAGGGCTGAGCGGGGTGAGAGCAGCGGCCACAGCGTGCCACGCTCCAGCTCCCACACGCAGCACCGCGCGGTCTAATTTGTGACACTCTCCAGGCTGCACTTGATCATTTCCTGCCTCATGGGGAAAAGGTTTCCCTCTTAGAGCCCAACTCTTCCACCTGAACAGGAAGGCTCCTCTTAAATACACGTTTTAGTTGCTCAGTATCATATTTTGGACATGTTGAAAGCAGCTTGGCAGGCGTGTGTTCTTGGGAGGCTCCAGAACTTAGCTTGCTGTTGGATGTTGCCTCTCCATTTGATTTGCTTCTTCGGAAAAAAGTTGTTGTAATGTTTCCTGGTTCAACTATTTCCAATATTTTTGCCTGACAGACATTTTGCATGGCCAATAGGTACAATGCACACAGTGTCCCAAGTTTACGCAGCTGCTTCTAAACGCCAAAAGCACTAACACAACATACAGTAACTACCCACTACCTTCTTCTAACTCTACTAAGATATTAAACAGCAATAGCCGCAGATCCCAGTCTCACCAGTGGCTCGAGGGCTGTTGTTCCCACAAGCTCTTCTGTTTGCGTAAGCATCTTTCACTGGGATTTTGGGAAATCAGCTCTATTCCAGGGCACACTTTGATCCAGTCAGCAGTAGCGCATGAGTAAGAAGTCCAGATCCTGTACACAGACCTTCTGGCTTTAGTTCCATGGAGAGCAAAAAAATGCCGACTCCAGCTGTGGACAGGGATAAGCCCCAAGGAAAGCGCTAGGAAGTAGGGCAGACAAGGCTTTTCAGCCCAGTAGGTGTTGGAGAAACTGGCCAGTGAGTACTAAAGCATATTTAGTCCGTCCTTGACTGAGCTAGAAAAGGCAATGATGTGTTCATACGCCACGCTCCTTGCTGTTCTTCATCCCAGTTACGTATCTTAATGCTACAAACTTTGGTCCTCTCTTCTCAAAGTCAGAAGAGATGTGATGTCTGCACATCAGCAGAGCTGGAACACCATCTCCCACTGCTGGGGCTCATCTCTAGAGGCTGCTCACCGAACCCAAGCAGCTGTACTGACGCTCGCTCTGTGCTCTTACTAGTGCTAAACACAACAGCACTCCAGCCCCTGCTTAACTAAAGCATCAGCAGCTCTCTCACACCCACCGCTACTACTACCACCATCAGCACAGCTGCAACTGCAGGAAGCGTTCTGGGGTGAAGGGGACAGAAACTTCACGAAACATCCCAGGCAAGGGGATGTCTTTGTGCTCAATAGGCTATTTCCAATAGCTTCCTTCGCTTCTCAAATACTGTACTTCAAGCTGCTCTGCTGTTCCCGGTGCTGTCCCTGAAAATGGAACCAGCAAGGGGTCTCCCTCTTCTTCTGCTCTATCTCCTGCCAAGCTTTGCACAGCACCCGCTGCAAAGCTACGAAGGGGGTGGCACCTCTGGCGGCAAGGAAAGAAGAGCGGGTTGCAAAGCGCTGAACTCGACCTAGCCCCGTCCAGCCCCCGGCTGCGTGGCCAGTCAGTACTTGCTAAGAGGGGAAGGGGCTGTACACGAGGGCAGACTCCACCAGGCAGGCGCAGGACTTACCGAGGGGAGTAGCTGAGTCCTTCGGCGGGTGCCTCACCGCCTTGTCTCCTCAGGGATTTGGTTTCAATGTGCTGGTCTTATTTTGTGCTTTGTTCCAGCAGGTTCAGAGCCTGTGATCCCATTGGCCAGTTCCCCCTGGGAAACCGGTTCTTTTCCCTGAGCCTGCCAGGCCTGCACCTCCCTGAGCCTTCCTCCCGCTGCTCCTCACCACCTCCTGGGGAGGGCGGGGGGGGGGGGGGAGGCCTACCTGATGCTGCTCCCCCCCCCAACATTTCACCTGGCAATGCCACCAACACCGAGTTACACACTGATTCATGCCGGTAAGTGGAAAAGAAGAAAACCACTTTAGAACAAAAAGGGACTAACCAAAAAAAAAAAAAGTTATAATTATAACACAAAATTACCGACACAAACCCCCCCTCCCACCCTTCCCATGACAAAAAGCCCAGGATTTAGACTTTCTTGGGACGGCGTCCAACTTGGTAGTAATAATAAATGCTGATGAGGATGAAGAGGACTCGGCTGACCAGGAGGAGCACGGCACCTGTGGTTATCCGGCTATTCTCAACCAGGGAGACAGTGGTAACTGCAGGAGGAGGAGGAGGGAGACAAGGCAGAGGTTGGTGATGAAAAAAAAACAAATGGAGACAATAGCACAAAGCTGTTTTCTACTGCCCTCTAACGCAGAAGCTTTCAGCACAGGCTCACACGCACGCTGAACCCATGGCAGAGGCTCTTCACCAGCTTGATTTCGCAGCCTCGAAGTTAGCCACAGACCCGCGGTCCTCAGAGCTCTCACTTACAGAAACCCTGCTTTAAAGGCAGCCCCACATTCAGACAGCCACAGCCCAAAAAGGTCACTCAAGCAGATGCGAGTTTCCGTCGTGCTCAGCTGTTAATTGTGGAAGCTGCACATGCCTGAGTTTGCTTTGTGGCTTGACCACCTCCGTGCTGATAAACATTTTTCAACTGTAGAGGCATCTACAAAATACGCATAGTCCACACACGCTACCTCTTTTCCAAGCATCTCTTTTTTTTTTTTTGGCTACCAACAGAGCCTGTATCTAAACCAGCTACCTTACAACACAGATAGTCAGCTACCAATACACACATACAAAAAAAACCCCTTCATTGTTAAATATAGACAAGTTCCCTAGAAACAAGCTGAACTCATCCCCCTTTTTAGTGTAGGTTGTAGGCTGGTTTTTTTGTTAGCCCCAGCATCTAGGCAGCCCGCTCCAGGAGATGACCTGTGCTGGCTATGAAAGCCAGGATGTTTTTAGGGAGAAAAATACATGAACTCTCAGAGGGAGATGTTTCCCTGGCACCTGGGCACCCTTCGGTGAGGAGCCCCAGGCAGAGATTACTCCATGGGCAAGGAAAAGGAAGAGCAGCTGGCAGGGAAGATGCTCCTGGGGCCAGTTTATCTTTGTAAGTCCTGCAGAGCAAAGGAGCCACCTCCAGCACAAGCCAGATGCAGCACGGGGACAGCTGGGGATCTGTGGGTGGCAGGGACAGTGTCTTCCCATCACCTGAGTCCGCTCTGACTCCCAGGGCCTCACCCCACAACTCCTTCAGCCTGGAGTTTACTCCATCAGACCCGAAGGCACTGCTCCAATTTTGCATTCGGTCCCACCTCCCACTCCGGCTGTCCTGCCCTCCTTCCCCACGGTGGGGGGAAGGCAGGTGGGGTGCACCCCCATCCTTGGGTGTCCTCCCCCCTGCTGGGTGGCTGCTGCTGCTCACTCACCCAGGAACTGCACGGCGAAGTAGCACGCCTCCGTCAGCAGGCTCCAGCGGATAATGACCTTTTCGGCCGTGTAGAGCGCGTTCCACATGATGAGCGAGATACCTGCGGAGGGACAGCGGAGGGCTACTGCCCGCGGGCCGGGCCGGGGGGTCCCCGGGAAGGGGCAGCCCACCCCCGCCTGCCCCCAGAGGCGCCGTCCCGGGCTCCCACGGGAGGATGGCGGGATGCAGGTCCGCGGCCGCCGCATTTCCAGCCATCCCCGCCGGGTGCCGCTGCAGGCTGCGGGAAGGAGCCGCCCCAAGGATGGCACCGCACCCGGGCCGCCTGCCCTCAGGCCCAGCTCCCCCCCCAGAAAAAAAACCAACACGCCTTGCAAGCACCTGGCTGCCCCTTTGGTGCCCTTTGCGGCGTGCCAGCCCCCGAGGGGACCCGGCTGGGCACCCAGAAGGTGCAGCCCTGGCAGCACCAGCGGCCGCAGCGCGGGGTGCGGGGCTTCACAAACCCCGTGTGCTTAATTCCTCCGCTCATTTTCTTCTCCAGACAGTTTCTCTAGGCTCCCCTCACCTTCTTGTCCTCCCGTCCTCCCCCCGGCCCCCCCCCAGACCCCTCACATGGGACCCCCCGGGGATGCCGTTGCCTGCCCCGTTCTCCCACTCCCGCTCCGAGGGTCTGGCCCCAGCGTTAGCCCAGCACCCCGTCTCCCAGCCCAGCTGCAGTCCCCCTCTGCTGGGGCACTTGGGGGGACTCCCCCAGGCACGCAGAGCGTGCACAGCCCTTCTTACCCTGCCTGCAGCGAGCCTGAGCCCCAACTAGGAAAAAGCAGCAGCAGCTGAGCTTCTCAAAATACCTTTTCAAAATACCTCTAAACTAACCATTTCTTTGCTAAGAGCAGATCTTCTGCTCTCTGGCTGCAGTTGTCCTACCGGGCACAGACTTTGACCCCTCCTGCCATTTTGGCCTCTCGTCCCCTTACTCTGTGGGGCAGCGGCATGCCCCCGGTGCAGCAGCACCGCACTCACTGAGGAGGGCTCCTCCATAGAGCCGAATGGGAGTCTTGCTGCTCGCCGATTCCTCATCAAAGACGGCTTCGTAGAGCTGGTCAGGGAATGCGAGGGCCTGGCAGAGGCAAAGGAGAGACTCAGCAGCCTGAGCCATCAAAACTTGCCCTCTTGGGCACCAGCAGTCTGACATCAAGCTTTTATGGGATCAGAGCCACTGACCAGGAAATTGGAAATTAAGGAGGCACAGGAAATATCAGCATGTCAGCTACTGGCTTCACGGCCAGTTTCTGTGGCCAAGGCTGCCATGCCGTGTGTGGTTTATGACCCTGCTAATGAAAACAGATGCCGGGATGGGAACACACTGCCAAGGACACTGCTAGCAAAGCCCATTACCGAGACACGGTGAGGGCAAAGGCCTCGCAAGAGAAAGTGTCAGCAGCTGCTGTAGGCAGAGGAGGAGGATAAATGCCAGGCGCCAAGGAGCCACGCCGGGGCATCTCTTTGGCAGCCAGGAGCTGGCAGTGCCCAGGACCACATCCCTCACTTACCATGATGGCGACACCAGAAAACATGACGGCGGAAACCAGCTGCCAGACCCTGCGTGGGAGGGAAGACAGAGGACCTGGCATGAGCATGGGGGCGATCCCATTGCTCACACTTCACGAAGCATTCCTGGCTGCCTGCTTGGTCATCAGCCTTCATCCTCCCTCCTGGCTCTACCGAGGCAGCCACAAGCCTCCCGCAGGAGGACTCAGCTCCCCACAGCTCCAGCTTCAGCATGCATACTCCCTTACCCAAGCAGAGGAGGGAAATGACCCTGACAAGAGGGTGGCACAGATGGGGCTCCCCAGAAGACACATGAGACCAGGAGCTCCTCCAGCCCCACATGGCCCCTCCAGGCTCCCAGCACTTGCTGTGGGACAAGAGCTTGAGGGCCTCAGGCTGATTTATGGGGACAGAAAGCAGAGCTGATCTGGTCCTGCGGCCCCCGAGAAACCCCTGCTGGGAGCAGTGATGCCGGTGCAGCAGCAGCGCTGGAGTCAGCGGCCAGAGCTCTCTGGGATGCCGTGGCAGAGGGCCCTCCAACGACCCAGCTCCAAGGTGGCCCAATATCTTACCTGAGCCCCAGCGGTTCCCGGACAGCAAACTTGATTTCATTTCCCAGCACTTGGCTAATCTGAAATTCAAATAAAAGATGCAAGGTGACTGAGCAGACCCTTCCCCAGCCTTTAGGCAGTATTCACCAGCCCAAAATTGCATACCTAACTCCATGTGGGAGTTTATATCTAAGAGGGCTGGAAGGAGGATGAGGACAAGGGATTCATCTGTGATCCCTTGGTCCCAACGCCTGACGAAGGCTGCCTTGATTTCCATCAGGAACTGCAGCCTCAGCTGCTCCTGTACTGGGATCAGCCACGTGCAGCGTGGGGCTGGGGCAGCGTCAGCATTAACTCTTCTCTTACCTATGTGAGTAGGGAACTGTCTCCTCCCAGGTGTGACCTGCATGTCACACCCCGATGGAGCACAGGCTCCAGCAGAGCCCTCGGGGCGTCACAGCATCTGTCCCGTTCTCATGTTCACTCTGCCCAGGGCGATGCCCCGAACCACATGGATGGGAAGGCTACACAGATCAGCAACATGGAAAGATACCGGGGAACCTTTTGCTTGCAGAAAGCTCTCAGAGAGCTCAGTTCTACTCCCCACATGCAGGCAGAAGCCAGGCAATGCCCTGCCACCAAGTCCTCCAGAGAGCATCCAGGACAGGGCTCCTGCAGAGCTCACCCTTGTCCTCCAGCTCTGGTATTTCACTGAAACAAGTAGTTCTTCTGCATTTCAGGCCTCTTCCGAGAGGCACTGCAGCATCCCTGCTTAAATCACGCTCCTACGGCACCGGCTCCAAGCTAGCTCATGGATGTTTCAGCAATACAATTTCCGGAATGCATTAAAGCAACTTGAGGGCAGAGCTCGCCCTGTTACCAAGAAAAGCAGTTTCGGACAGCTTCCATGTTCCCAGAAGGCTGCATAGTCCATCACTGCTCAAAGGCATCATTGCTTGTGCCACCACAGCCTTCACCCCTTGCTTTACAGGAGCCCTGTGGAGCTGTGAGCCCTGTTTTTGCCACAGAGGCTGTAGAAGTTAGATGCTAAAAAAAAAAAAAAAAACAAACCCCAGACCACCTCTGTTTGCCCAGGCAGAAGGTCTCTTTTCTATCATTATTGCACAGGCGCTTCCCTCACCCCTGCCCTCACCTTTGAGCGATGGACCTCGCCGTCGTCATCCTCCCCGCCGACCCCCAGGATCTTGCGCGTCTTCAGCCTGCTCACCAGGTCGGTCTGGCTGTGCTTCTTCATCAGCGGCGGGGGCTGCTTCGCCGCCATGGTGGCCCTGGGCTGTGAGGCGGCGCAAGGGGGTGCGGGAAGTGGCTCTGCCGTCACATGAAATTTCACAAGGTTCAGGGGGGGCAAAAAAAGAACCCACAAAACACCACAAAATCTTCCCGTTAGGCTGGCAGATGGCTCCTCATGCTCCCTGGGCAGGGAGCCCTGGCAGCGGGGCCAGCCCCAGCTACGAGCGGCTCATCTCAGGGTGATCCTGCCGTCCCCGGGATCTGCGGAGGGAGACAGGAAAATCAGAGCAGTGTGGCTTCAGCGTGGACATTTAGCTGTAAGTGCTTCTGACATACAAACCATACTCCGACCCATCCCAGGATGAGGCAACGCCCAGCGGTACCTCTTTGCTGTTTCCCAGATTAGGGGAATTAATGACTTCAATTTCTCTAGTCTGGGAAGCGTTTAAGTGTTGCTTTGCCTTGTCTTTCCCCATGCCATACATCACAACCTTCAGCTGCCATTCGAAGCCAAATACCACGCAAGTCCCAGGTATTTATTTGTGCCCCCCCAGACGCTGCACGCCCCATGTTGTGCCAGAACACACCAGCTTCTGAAGCCAGATGCAAGATTTTCCTTGAGGATATGTTACTTTTCTGGGAAATGGAAGATGATGGCAACTAGAAACTTCAAATACTATCTGGGATAAGAACAAGACAAAAATAACTGACAGAAGCTATGGTGGAAGAGGTCACTTCTGCCTTGGCATGGTGCTATAAAGGTGGAGGTGTTGAGTCCCATGAAATGACTCTATCATCCTGCAATCATAAAACCCTGGAAACCCTCAGTTCAGGAAGTCCTTCCTTCCAACTGGTCGTCATTTCATCTTGGCTCAGCTGAACACAAACACGTTTTTCCCATTTCCCACTTCACCCTCCCAGAGACCCTCAGATGAACCCCCAGAAGCACCAGGCACAGGGAATCCAGCCCAGGCAAGCACGGGGCCTGAGCACTGGCAGCCCCGCGGCCCGGCCGAGCCTTCCCACAGCTAACCCAGGAGGAGAGAACTTATGCTTGTGCCTAAAGCGTTCACGAGCCTTTGGGGAGTAATGAAATGAGGTGCTGGTTATTTTGGCACCGTGCACGCAAGCGTTGTCCCGCTGCTTTGTGAGGGATTTCCCCCTCGCAGGAAAACCTGTCCCTGTGGTTGCCCAGACGAGAGCGGACAGTCGTGTCTGCAAGCGCCCAACTTTCTGTGAAGCAAAGCTAAGAAAGAGGTCTGGCTGGGACAGCGCGAAGACTGAATCCTGTGATCAAGGGTTTAACAGGACCCTTTCAGCAGGCCACAGGCAAAATGCTTTTCAGCGAGCCCATTCAGCTACTCAGGGATTTGTAGGTGCTTCTTTTGGACTGCAGAGGGTTTTATTTTATTCCCTTTTTTTTTTTTTTTTTTAAGAAAAATCTTTTTCCACTGAATAACTAAGCCCAGGTTCCTGCAAAGGCAGCACAGAGCCAGATGCAGCAGCCAGGGTCTAGAAATACTTCAGAAGAGGGACAACAGAAAACAACAGCTCAGGAGGAAGCTGTATACTTATGCCGACACTCGAGCACAAGGCAAGAAGCTCAAGAGGCAGCTGCTAGTAGAAAAGTTTGAAAGATTCATCATGTCTGGAGCTTGCTGACCCAAATTGTCACAATAACTTCTGGGTACTCAAATCTAGATAATCTGCACACAAAATCCACCCCAAAGCTAGAGTGATATGTCAAAATGAAAAGCTTTACCTCTTTTTGATTTATTTTATTACAGTTTCTGCACTCCTTTCTGCTCCCGGCAGACCCAGACTCAGCAGCTTGGGTGCTGAGTGGCCTCCCACCAGGACTGCACTGCCGCCAAAACCAGAGAAGACCTCTTGCTGTGGGATTTCTAGCCCAGCGTTTTCTGATCAAAGCTATCCAGCCCAACCTTGAAGCAACACCCCTCTGATGAACGCTCCTCTCCTGGGCCGAGCCTCAGGAGCACTCCAAGGCCATCCCACATCCCTCACCTGGCCCAGAGCAGCTCCTGGGACATGGGGAAGACAGCCCTGGGACACGGGCTGACTGACACACAGTGCCTAAGGTATGCCACGCTGTCAGGAGGACCCTCGCACCCCTCTAAAAGTGCTGGGTACTTCTTCAGCCACTCTCCCTCCCCTGCACGCTTCAGCAGAGAGCAAAGCAAAGTCTTTCCAAGATGACTTGCTAGCGGAGGGAAAAGTCTGGCAGATGGCCTGAGCAGCAGCACCAAAGCCCTCCCCAGGGATGAGGGGCTTGCTGGTCTTGACAGGACCTGGGGTGCTGAGTGTGCCGGGCACACCAGTCGGCACCTCTGGATTCCTCCTGGTTACTTGCTAGGGAAAGCCTGCTGCCCACACCTCCTCTCTGTCCTCATGGTCAGAAATGGCAGGGGAAGGGAAGATGGGACAGGAAAAACAAAGGAAAAAAAAGAAAGAAAAAGAAATAGAGAGAGAGAAGAGAGAGAAGGGCGGGGGGGAGGGAAGAAAGAGAAGAGGGGTTAAAAAGAAGGGGAAGGAGAAAACATCTTCAGATCTACAGAATCTCTCCTGAGGGCAAGAAGCAAAGGACGATGGTGGGGGCTGAAGGGGAGACTCCATGACTCACCTACGAAGACTGCAATGAACAGCTCTCTGGCTACAGAGGCAGTTTTGCAACTCTGACCACAGGCCAAAAGATCAAAATTTGCCTTCATCAGTTGTCTCGCCAGTTGCTGTCAGGGCAGGAGTTGGTGGAAATTTATCCACATCATCATTAGTGCTGCTCTCCCATTAAGATTTTCCACTGATTTGTGGTAAGCCACTGTCCAAGCGCCGGGACAACACAGGCCAGATAAAAGTGCCAATAAAACAATCACCGAAGGCCATTCTGGTACATAAAAATACACTCCCACCACACTAAGCACAACTACGGCATGGCCCCGCAGCCAGTCCCACGTCTCATTATCCCCATCTTCCAGAGAAAGAGCCCGTTTAGCGAGTACCGAATATTAATGAATAATGAGCTAACGAATGCATTAGTGCTAATTCAGTGACATTCAGATAGAAGATGCCGAGGATTTGAAAGCGTTATACTTACATTAATGTATGCTGACACACTGACAATTTACAGGATGTTTTCTATTAGCCCATGCGTTTTCAAAGGGGAACCTCCACCTCCTCCTCCTCCCGCGATTCTTTTCTCCTTAAGCCGTTTCCTGAGCATCCCAGGGGCTGCGCAGATCAATCACCATAAACAGGCAATTCCTACTCCCCGACACAGCTCTCAGTGATGGGCAGTGCCTATGTGCAGTTGAAAGAGGTTTTTTTTTTCCTCCAAAATCCTTTTTCTTTGCAGGCTCCTTTCAGTATCTATTCCCTTGCTCAGCCATTCAGCATACTGCACCCAATTTTGATAGCGACTGCTATCATGGTGCAAAGAAACCTCACTGGTGCCACGCTAATGATAGCTCAATCTCTCCCCACCTCCACACCTCTTCCCCCAGCATCTCTGCTTCCCTCCCGGTGTCTGGAGAGAAGAGGAGCTCTGCAGCACGGGAGAGGGGAGACTCAACCACACACGCGACGACGCTGCAGCAGCCAGAGCTGCGCACCCATCGAGGGAGGTGCACAGGGACTGCAAGAGGGGAACTAGACCCCGTTCTCACATGCACCTGACTGCCTGGAGCTTCAGAAAGCCACTGCCGAGCAGCTGATGGGTGCGAGGACATGGCTCCCCGGGTGGCCCCAGGGACAGGGCTGCTACCTATTGCTTAGCTGGACATTGTTTCAGTGGCACTGCCATCCACGGTGCAGCCTTTTTTTACCTGACAAAGCAGAGCTGCAGAAAATGAACCAGAGTCAAGCCAGGATAATGGGTAAAAAGGTTTACATGTTTAAGCTGGCCACAAGTTTGCTGAGCTCTATCATGTTCAGGCCAGGGAGAGGACTCTTGCTGTCCTGTCAGGCTCTAGTTTTAGGTTTTCCGAGTCTGAGACTACTCAGCATCTTTGATCTGTTATGCCAAAGAGTTAACCAAAGGTGCAGTGGATGTATGTCATAGAATGGTTCAGGTTAGAAGGGACCTTAAAGATCACCTAGTTCCAACCCCCTGCCATGGCCAGGGACACCTCCCACTAGACCAGGTTGCTCAAAGCCCCATCCAGCCTGGCCTTGAACACCTCCAGGGATGGGGCATTCATAGCTTCTCTGGGCAACCTGTTCCAGTGCCTCATCACCCTCACAGTAAAGAATTTCTTCCTAATACCTAGTCTAAATCTCCCCTCTTTCAGTTTAAAACTGTTACCCCTTATCCTATCACTCCACTCCCTGATAAAGAGTCCCTCCCCATCTTTCCTGTAGGCCCCCTTTAGGTACTGAAACGTACCTTTAGGTATGTCCTTTCTAACAGCCTAATAGGGCACTTGCCTAAGCACCTTTCATGGACCGCAGGTTGAGAACCACTAGTAAATATGAAGCAGCAGCACTGTGCCTTTGCAGTACTGGAGTTCCCCCCAGGAGGGGAGGTCTCCAGCACTGTGGCAGCACAAGGGGGTTCACACATGAAAGGGGCACCCAGGTCAGCAGCTGCGCTGTACCCAGCTCTCACAGCCGGGCTGGTGCCCACAGCATTTCTCTTGCAAGGCTCTGGCAGCCATAACACATTTGTCCAGCTCTTCTGATGTTTCTCCAGGCTCTGGCATTCCTGTTTTTTTCTCAGTGAGGACAGCACCGGGTCCATAGCAGCTGCTCTGGACCCCACATCTACTCAGCCACAGAGACATCGAGAAAGCCTGGGCTCAAACACATGGGCAGGGCAAAGAAGAGAGGTGGTGGATGCACAGGTCAGAGAAGTCATACGAGAGTAAGAGTAGCCAGAGAGGGAAAGATAACTTTTTTTTTCCTAAGAGTCTCCATCTCCGGAGACATTCAAAACCCACCTAGATGTGATCCTATGCACAACCTGCTCTAGGTGACCCTGCTCTCGCAGGGGGGGTTGGACTAGATGATCTCCAGATGTCCCTTCCAACCCCATTCTGTGATTTCCACATACGGTTTTCAACGTTTTCATTAACAAAGTATCTCAATGTCTCACAATCTCACCTTACTACAACCCTGCACCTTCGGGACAGATGATATCCACACTTTGGAAACACCAGTTGATTAAGGACAGGATCCACAGATGTACTAAGTACCTTGGCTCTTGAAAACATTAGGCTGTTGCCTCATAGAGAGGGATCTAAGACTCCTTTTCCCACACACACATATATGAAGGGTCAGCCTGCGCACTTCTACATGCATAAAATCTCTTAGTAAAAAACCTCAGACTCTGAAATCCCAAAGGATGAGGTAAATCCCCCCCGCGTCTAACCCAACAACACACAACAGCCACAATACATCTTTGTGCATCCTATCCAAACGGCCTAATAAAAGTTTCTCCAGGAAGACCAGGGTAGAGCAGACCCCCAGCCAGAACTCCCCATGTCCCAGGTAACTACCAAGACACAGCTATATTCCGACGATGTGTGCCTGCAGCCCAGAAAGTCAGTCATATGCTGGGCTGCATCAAAAGCAGTGTGGCCAGCAGGGCCAAGGGAGGTGATTCTGCCCCTCTACTCTGCTCTGGTGAGACCCCACCTGGAGTACTGTGGCCAGCTCTGGAGCCCCCAGCGCAGGAAAGACATGGAACTGCTGCAGCGTGTCCAGAGGAGGGCCACAAAGTCGATCAGAGGGCTGGAGCACCTCTGCTGTGAGGACAGACTGAGAGAGTTGGGGTTGTTCAGCCTGGAGAAGAGAAGGCTCCGGGAAGACCTTATTGTGGCCTCTCAGTACTTAAAGGGGGCTTATAAGAAAGATGGGAACAGACTTTCTAGCAGAGCCCGTTGCAATAGGAGAAGGGGTAGTGGTTTTAAACTGAAAGAGAGTAGATTTAGATTAGAAATGAGGAATACATTTTTTACAACGAGGGTGGTGAAACACGGACACAGGTTGCCCAGAGAGGTGGTACACACCCCGTCCCTAGAAACATTCAATACCAGGTTGGACAGGGCTCTGAGCAACCTGATCTAATTGAAGATGTCCCTGATCACTGTAGGGGGAGTTGGACTAGATGACATTTAAAGGTCCCTTCCAACCCAAACTATTCTATGATTCTATTCTACGATCCACGCTGTATTTCTGCAACTGCACATCCCCAACCCACGGTGACTGAACCAGCTCCCTGCCTCGATTTCTGTCCAGAACAGAGATCTAGGTGATTAGGACCTCTTGGCCACCAGCCAGAGGTCCTAAGTCCATCACTATCCCCATCTCCCAGTGAATTTCTTTCATGCCAGCTACAGCACACAGCTTTGCACACCCTGGGCTAGCAACACATCTTAAAACAACAACAGAATAATTTGCATTTTTTTGCTGGGAGGAATATATTGTCACCCATGCCCTGGATGAGGGGTCTAAGTTCTCCACCCTAGAGAAGAGAAATGCTCCTAAAGCAGTTTCTGCAGGTCAGGAAGCCTCAGCGACCTGCAGGGAATGAAACTTGATCAAGCCAAAAATAACCTGATGCTCAGCCAGTAAAATCAATTAGCACTCAGCCACCACAGCAGCATAATGTGGCTGCTGCTCCCACTCAGTTTGGCACAGTCTGTACACCTAAGCAACAGGGATACTTCAGATTTCTCACCTGAAACAAGCCAGGTACAGAGGACTCTCTTCCCACATAAACACCAGCCCTTGCAGTACAGAAGGCTCTTTGCAACACCAGTAGGAAACACATCCTGCCAGAGGTTCATTCCCACCTCTGCCACAGCCCTGCTGCTTCCTTAAGCAACTCCAACAGGTACAGGGACACTGTGTCATCCATAGGGAAAAACCTACCAACCTAGACAGCAGAACTCCTACACACAATGAGAAGGCAAAGCAAAGCCCTAGGTCAAAAGGCATCTTCACTGGGTGCCTCCTGATCACCTCCTCCAGACAAGCCAGAGGAAACCTCAAAACCCAAACCACCTGTGATGCACAAAGAGTCCCCTCAAGCATGTCCAAAGCTCACCCTACAGGTTAGACATGGCCAGACACAGCCAGGCACCCTCCAACACTCTTCGTGAGCAGTGCAGAGCTGGCCCTGGAGCCACCACCTGCAAGGTGGTGACACCCTGTGCCTAATGCGGCTCCAGCAACCACAAACGCCATGGATGCGGCCAGCATAGCCGCTCAGCTGGGGGCAACCTATTGGGGAGGTAAAGAGTTAATTTGAGTTACTTACCCTGTTACCACCGCAGGCAGAGAAGGACATCCAAAGCCTGCTTAGCCTTTCCCACACACCCCTAGGGATGCATCCCCTGGGCAGGCTCAGCCCCTGCGCCCTCCTCCATGCAGCGTTTCTCCTGCAGCCCCAGCTCTCCTGCTGCCCCCAGGCTCCCTGTGGCCATAAAAACATCCTCCCCCAAGAAGCACCACGACCCGGGGACCAAGCCGTACCTTCTGGGAGGTATGGCCCAGCTGAAGGATTTTATTGCCCATAGGTTTCAAATTTCCTTTTGCAGAGAGCACAGTAAAGTTTCTTTCCGTGTCACAGGATGTGTTATATAGCAATCAAAAGCTGCGAAGTGCTCAGTTTCCCCAGAACAAGATAAAAAAGCCCTGTTGCTCTACTAGTTTCTCGAATGGGAGCTATAATTAAACATGGCGACCACACTCCTACCACCTGCAGCAACACGCCAGCCCCTCCATGGTGAGCAAGTGCACCCAGGCTTCACCTCCAGGAAGAAGTGGCAGCCTGCCCCCCGCCGCAGCCGGCAGGCCGGTCTGCAACACGCTGAACATGTCAGTCAGGCACCCGGCACGGCGACAGCAACCGGCACACACAACACCCCACAGGTGGGACACCTGGCCCCACCACAGACACGCTGCACATGTCTCAGTGGGCTCCTGAGACGGGGAATGAAAAGACTTCACATTTCATCCACCACAGGCATGCTTGGCCATACTATCCAGCCTTCTCAAGTCGCCCATCCCTTGCTGCTGAGGAGCGTTTTGGCTGCAAATACAAAGGACACAAGGTACAATCTGCTGCTTCAGCGGCTCCCATCTGTATCACTTACATATGAGTCCCTGCCCTCCGTCACCCTCCTCCCCGCTGCGGAGGCTCTCAGCCCAGCCAACCGCAGCAACCCATCACCCCAAAGCTGCCCTCGCTCTCCCCAATGGCTTGGACAGCCGTGTCCCAGCCCCAGCCCACAGCCACCACCCACCCCTCACCTTCACCCTGGACGGCCACCACCGAGCAGCCAAGTTTCCCCGGGAGCTGGGAGGATGGAGAGAGAGAAGGAAATAAGACATATTGGGATCGGGTGCTGTTTTTCTTTAAGGGCATTAGAAGAGAAGAATTCCTCTTTGATTCCTCAGCTGCCTTAGACAGGTGTTTGTGGGAGACAGTCCCAGAAACTTAGCGGGCCATCTGTCCTGCAGATGATTTCTACAGGGAAATGTTAGAAGGAAAAATAAAACCCATATGCACACACAAACAAGTAAAAAAAAAAAACCAAAAAACACTAAACACCAAAAACGCAGTAAATCAACTCTTGCTACTGGAAAAGAGCAGCTTTAAAAAGCCAGGAGAGCCCTGCAACCAAACAGGGTAATAAAGGAGGGTTTTTACAAAAAATCTGATGCATCTAAGTATTTCGTCTCCTCTACCTCGCACCTGAGGAATGACACTGGCTCAAAGAAACTCTATGGCAAGTAACCCTGGGACCAGGGAGAAGCCCAGACACAGACCACTGAATACTGGTAAAACAGGGCTTCTTGGCACTTCTTCCCCCAACAACCTCAAACCTCCCCAGATTTTCTTCCCACTGTGCCCCCAAGCACTTGACAATTTCCACTCACAAACCCTCCAGGAAGCCGATGCCCTTTATTCCCAAAATTCCTCCAGCTCCATCCCTTTCCAGAATTCAAAAGGAAATTGTAAGAAATTACAATCTGGGAGATTTGGTTCCCTCACTCACACACAAGCACAACGTCCCTCTGTATACCGTCACTGGGATGGTGATTTCAAAGCCATTCCTGATGGGTTCTCCCCCAAAAGAAGATGAATTACATCTCCAGCAACATTATTTTTTTATCTGCAGTCAAATAACCTACCCAGCGCAATGCAACTATCGCAATTTCTACACTATCCACATGTCTACAACCATGAAATGGAAGATGAAATTAATAAGGCTGTGCCACTCCAGCACCCCAAATGCAGGTTCCTGACCTGTTTCAGAGGTGGATTTGCATCCCCAGCCTGAGAACAGCTGCTGCAGGACGCCCCAGCACCATTAGATTTTTTTCTTCCATTTCTGTAGAAAACAAAGGGTTCTTCTTCTCCCATAGCCTGTCATGATATGACCAGATGTGCAGTCTAGGCACACACAAAGAGGGGAAAAAAGGGCGGACGAATAAATTTGCATTAAGCAGGGAGATTGCCTTTTGGTCTAGCTAGGACACTTCCTGAGTCCCAGGCACACAGGCAGCCACACGACTCACGCCTCTCGTCATGCAAGCAACAAGATTTGCTTGTTCGACAGAGAAGTTCTGTAAATCAGGCCTGACGTGGAATGGCCCGAGTGACCATCAGTCAACAGCAGAGTCGTCACCAACCCTATGTTATAGAGCATTTCCCGTATTACATGCTCACGTCCACTCAATTCTGTATGAGCATATTATGCTTTTATATATATATATATAAAAATTATATAATTTATAACTAATAAGAAATTATATATTAATAAATCAAGTCTATATTATTTTTCTATAAATACATAAATAAAAGCTACAGTTTGATGTGTGTGGACCTACGTTGGGTCCCACTGCATGGCAACAGTCTCCCAAGACTGGTTAATAAAGACCATTCAGGCTGCCAGATCAGATGAGTATTTTGGCATTTACCCATATTTTAGTCTCAGGGGAGAGAAGCCACAGGGAGCAGTTTGTCCCAGATGCCCTCCTGGGAGATGTCAGCCAGGAGCTTGACTCCTGCTTCTAGGTTAACCATTTACTGTGCTAGAAACCGATACCACTTTTCATCTCTCGTCCCTGGGCTACCACCCTACACATCACTTGCACCCAACTCCTGCAGCTTGGGAACACGTTCTCACTTCCTCCCTAAACAATTTGCCAATACTAAGCCCTGCTTATTTGCACACAATTACAACTCCAGGTTTATCACTCCCTCGTGGCTCTTTAGACTCGAAATAAGCACAGACATGCAGATGGGCCCGGGGAGCTGCTTAGTAGGAGGCCTCCCAACAAAACACATACTTCAACTACTTGGTAGCCTACTCCCAAGTGGCAAAAAATCTCCCTCTGACACCTCAGCGGTTTCTATAGCAACAGGTTAATGCTAAAAATGTGAGATGCAAAATTCCCCATGTTGGGCAAACAGGAGCTAGGAGGACAGATTTAGAAGAGCGAAACTTCTAAATAGCTGCTGACAGAGCTAGCACAGCCTCTGCTGATTCACGAGTTGGCAGCGAATCACCTTAAAAGAAATTCCTCGCAATCTGCTAGTGGGGCAGCCGGTGGTGCATGGGGATGTGTTTGTGGAGCATCAGACTGCAGCATCCCCCGGAACCAGGAGGAGCCACAAGTCTCTCCTGCAGAGAAGCACTTGGAAGTGAAACCAGCTGTTTTCAGGAACAGAACTACAGTCCAGCATACAGAATAGCAAGCCTGAAAGCCAAAATACTAGATTACAGGTTTGGCAGTGGTGCTGCCCCTCTGTGCAACCGAGACCAGCTTATTTAACCTCTCACACCTCATTTTTCCCAGCTGTATATGAAAAGTAAACCTACTGCCCAAGTTCACATGGGTTACTCTCAGCAGGTACAGCATTTCAAAGGCGACTGCCTGGGCACCGTACCCCACCAGCGCCAACTGCCTGCTTGTGATACCCCGTGCTGCCGAGGAAGGCTACGGGCGCCCGTGCAGCACTCGGTTCCTTACACACGATGTGTCAGAGGTAGAAATGCCCTTCCTGGCCCCAGCAACAACCAGCTTAGCATGACATCAACTTCTTCTGTCTGTCTTCATTCCCTGCTGGCAGCAGAAAGCACTGTGGCAACCTTGGGGTGAACCTCACATCAATACCGCCTTTGCGGACGCGCTACAAGCTCTTGGAAGATCCTCCTGGTCAGATTAAACCCACATGCGTAAAACCAAAGCGGCCACAGCTGAGCGCGGTGCCACACAGGGGAGGAAGGCGGGGGGACCCCACCGCCCCACCAAGAAGCCATCACTTTTGCCAGCGTGGTTCTCAGGTCGAACAGCTCTGAAGAACCCACAGGCTTTCACCACAAATGCTGCACCCACCCACCACAACCCCTGCCCCCCGCCAAGGGGCTGATACAAACCTGACTTTGCTTTTATTTGCTGCTAAATCAGGGGAAAAGACTCTGGGCATGCACGCATGTATGTGTATGTGCACGTTTGTTTATGCATGAGCTGTCAACCCCCGAATTATGCACAGATCAACAAGGCTCTCTGAATTCCCCGACTGTGAATTGCGTGACATTTAATCTCAACCTTCCTTTTGGATTTCATAATGTGCATTATCAGCAATGGGCATTCAGCACACAAGTACCCTTTAGAAAGCTTTCAGCGGAAAAAAGGAAATAATATAAAGAAGATTGAAAAAGACAATGCCTCTGATGGGCGAGAGGTTCTCCAGCTTCCACAAAAGGCCCGTGTATGTGTACTACGAGGATCACACACAGAGAAAAGCCTGTCCCCAGCCCAGAATAAAGGCATTTCACAGGTGGAGAGGGTGGGGCTTGGAAGCGTCAACTATAACACGAACCTATAGTTCTCTTCACCTCCCTCTTTTTGGCAGGGTGAGCCATACCCCAGAGGTGCCTGTTTTAGGACAGGATGCATCATCTCCTGCAATGGCTTACCTCTTTCCATAGACCACAGGAGGAGCCAAGATGACTGAGACCAGGTTTTTGATTGCTTTTACATGGATGAGCAAGACAAATTCTTGATCCTTGGAGTTAACTTTTCACTACCCAATTCTAGGCAAACACTGAATCACTTTTGCCCATCTCACAGCATGGAGCTACACTTTGGGATTGTAAAAAAGCGAGACAACAACCTGCAAGGAAAGGGGTTCCCTTCTCTTCTGCTGGGCACAGAGAAGCTATGTCCTAAGCAGACCTGCTGTTATTAGTCACAGCCACAGAGGACACACATCAGCCTAAGGAACTAAAGCAAGCTTTCTCTTTTTATAGCAGAGAGGAGACAAAGGGGGGGACACCAGCATGTGGCATCAACAGCCCTGATGTCAGGGCATATCTGAGAAAAACCGAGAGGGCCCACAGTCAAGGACCTCTCTCCCCATCCCACCTGGCACATGCAAGAGAAGCCTTAGGAAAGAAAGGATAAAGCTACTACTGACTAATCTTTTTCCTTGCCAAACTACACACTGACTCCCTACCTTTGTTTGACTCCTGGTACCCAGGGAGGAAGAGGCAACAGGGAAGCCTGGGAAACCAAGTGCTAGTGGCACCAGCACTGACAAATCAGGGTCTCAAGCGACCATGGAAAATGTAGAGTTGCCAGATGTCTCATCTCTACTATCAAGGGCTGTTTAAGGACCTCCCCTTGCTTCTACAATTTTAAGTCTCAGATACTTGAATGCAACAAGCTCCAGTAATACGAGCATCATACAACAGCAGAATGAGTGTGTATACACACACATAGTGCTTTGCTGGTGTGCACATCTCTATCAGCAAGCATACAGCACAGCCTCCTGCTTAAAGTGCTCATGACACAGAAGTGTCAGATTATAGTCCACACTTTTCCTATTGCCTCACCTTCTTGTGCAGTGGTGGCTCTGGGGACTGCAGGCTGGTCTCTTCTCCCCCATGTTCATTGCAAGCACCAGTGAAAGGCGCTTGGTTTGCATGGTGATGTGGAGCAGGGAATAAATTGGCTGGAGAAGATAAGCTCAAGTGCTTTATTATTCCTCTGTCCATCAACCCTCAATCCACCCTACTTGTCCAGAGATTTAAACAGTGGACATTGGAATGGCTCATGGAAGGGACTTGTTGAACTTGGGATGTACAGCAGCTGGGTTTTTGCCAGCAGACAAGGCAAGAATACATTTCATATGCCGCAGTGAGCAAATGGTTGCTGCACCAGGCAGGGTAATGGGAGAGGAGGGTGGGAAGATGCACTAGAGGTGCCTGCTCTTCAGAAGCATGCCAGGTCTGTGCCCAGCACTTCCAGAGACTCCACCAGCAATGCTGGTATTAAAGGCAGCTACATTTCATTCTCACTTACCATGAAAACAACCTGGGAATGCGCAGACAGATGGTCTGAATTCTTCAATTCTGTTTGGCATAGCCTTTGACTCCTGGCAGATTTCCACTACTGCTTTCTGCGAAGCAAAGTTTGAGCGCTCTTTATTGCTATTAAGCAGCTTCTACAGTAAATTTTTGTCCTAGGCCACAAAGAAAATTTTGGTGAAAAGCCAACACCACTCATCGCCTCTGGACTCAGTATGGTGGGTTTTGAGTTTCTCTCTGCAAGGAGGCAGCTCGCATTCCACCTCCTTGGAATATGCAGGGCATTCACCCTGAATAATGGGCCAGGAAGCTAAAATTAAGCAACCAACAGAGGATTTTGCAGGGACTTAAAGTCATGGACCTCCAAAATGCTTTGTTTCCTGAGAAAACAGCCTGCTTACTGGAACTCCTTTACTGCTGGCAATATGGACACCCATTTCCATAACGCTCTCCTTCCTTATGGCTCCGTGTGGCATGGCAGAGCACCTGTGCCCAGGCTGTGCCCAAACCATCGCCCCTGTGTCCCTCACAGCAAGCCATCATCCCTGCGTCCCTCACAGCTTTGCAGCAACACGGTGGAGGGGACCAGCACGGCTGCTGCCCCGGTGGGGTCCTGCACAGCAAGGCAGGGCCAGACAGGACAGCTGGGGAGGCAGAATTAAAGGCATCTTCTTGTCCATAAGGAAGATGGGGTAGGAAGCACGACGTGCACGGGAAGCTACCTGCTCTTTGTCACCGCCATCTGCATCCACAGCAGGCCCAGCTGTGAGCCCAGCAAGAGACTGCGACGCCCAACAAGGGCTGGAGCGATTGTAGGGCCCAGCAACGGGATTCCTGAAATAACCTCTGTCAGCTGGAAAAGCTTCTCGAGTCCTGCCGTGACCACAAACAAACCGGAGACCAGAGGTTTGTGTTTTGCTCATAAGATGGCACCACTACAGAAGAGCACTTCTGCTGCCATCACGGGTTACTGAATGAACGCGCGCTCAGACAAAAACACCGGCTGAGTCACCCACGGAGTTTCCTGAAGACTTGTGGGTTTTCTCTGTAGGTTTCTTGTTCAGCTGCTGACACGGCCTCAAAACTGTTTACTTTCTCAACCCAGGCAGGATACTTGCTAAAAACAAGAGGGCGGCGAGCCTTTGTGCGCTGCTCTGCCCGCACCTGCCGCCCCGGCCCCTCCGGCCTGCAGCTGAAGTGGTGCCTGATTTTCATAAGAAAAGGA
This sequence comes from Chroicocephalus ridibundus, assembly GCF_963924245.1. Lineage (NCBI taxonomy): Eukaryota > Metazoa > Chordata > Aves > Charadriiformes > Laridae > Chroicocephalus > Chroicocephalus ridibundus. Next base: position 48,191,043 of record NC_086287.1, on the reverse strand, counting down.
GGGATTTTCCTCCTGTTCGCAGCAGCAGGCAGCTGGCAAAGGGGACTGCCCGATAGCTAATCTCCCTAGAAAACACAGAATCCCTTCCAACAAAGAATTAGGTTGCCATTCGCCAGTATTAATCTGACGCTCCTCTGTGTGCATCTCCCGCTACATTGACTCGTACTGCTAATACAGTGCCCCAGGAGACCCGACTACCCAGTCGCCGTTTGATTTATTTCTAACTGGTTTTCTCCACATGCTCTCCTCGGCGCCTTTGATTTAAATTATCTTAATCCAGATGCCTAACAAAAACTTCTAGGAAGCCCTGCAGCAATGGAGCCAGCTCTCGGTCCCTATGGTCAGGCTTCTGGTTTTGGCCCCTGAAAGCGAGCACAGGGTTTGCGTCCCTCAGCATCAGCAGAAGCCTCTCACCGTTAGCACTAAACCCAGCTACAATAATTTTGACTATTTACCCATTTTGGTGACAGACCTCTCTTCCCACCTCCCCACGACCACAGCAGTGGTCAGTATAAATCTGGATTAGGGCTTTCTCACAGACTCTGAGGCTTTGGACATCCCTTGGGGTCCTTGGCTTTGCCCTGCAAGATGACCTGGGTAAAGCAGAGTACGCGGGTTCAACCAAGGTCTGGTATAGGTAAGTCAGGCAAGGATTTCCCCACCAAAACCAATGCACAAACATGCTCAGTAAATTCCTAGTTTGCATACAGAAGGATAGAAAGATATTTACAGATTTACCCAACTGAAACACACCCCCCACATAGGATGAGGGTGAGAAATATACCCACATTCTGAAACCCAGAGGGGAAGTTTGCCACTGGGGTTCAATCAGAGCCCCGGTAGCCAGGGCTGTCGGGCTAGCACGGGCTCCCGCATGGTGGGTCGCTCAGTGCAGACCCTGCGCGTCTCTGAGCCTCATCTTCTCCATCTGTCATCCGGGGGCAGGCACACTAACCAGCACCACAGATGGGCACTGAAACATACTGAAAGCCATTAACCCTTGCAGATGGCAAAGAGCTTCACAAACAGAAGAAACCCAAGACGACCAGAGTCATTTATCATTTCCCCTCACGTCTGAGCCATCAAACTGTCTTTGGTTATCGCTGGATTTGTCTTTATGAATGTCTTTCTTGAGCAAGAACTCTTCAAACCTGGAGTGAACTAGTGCTAGCCTGCAATCTCCAGGACAGAATCAAACCCCTATTTTCCAGGGGAAGGCAGGAAGCAATGTGAACAGGGAACACCTGGTCACCTCTTAAGTGTTGTTTTTCCTGGCCTGGAGAAAGTCCCAACATATTTAGGGGCCAGCATTGGGCCTTTTCCTCACAAGATTTGTTTTCACATTCCTGCGTCACAAATACAAAACCCAGAAGCTCTACTTTCTATAAATAATGTCCCAGCAGTGCCAAGGTCACCACGCTGTTCCCCCTGGCGCCAGGCCAGAAGCAGAACATAAACAATCTCAACATCTTTCTGGTGCACGTGTGCCTTTTTTTTGTTTCTTCCTGTAGCACTAGGAAGACAGACACCTCCACTCCAGAGTTCCGTTGGTCTCTTCTCACTTTTGCCAGCTCAGAAGAGCCCGCAGCTCCACCCAGGACAACATGCAGCCTCCTAGGGCAATCTGGTGGCATGGCGGCCCATCCTGCCTGCAGCAGGGGGAGATAGTCTTGGTGTTGTAACAGCATTTAGCAGTTCTCGTTACAAATTTGGGTACTTACTGGATGAGGCATTACCAAACACATAGCAAGGAACAGATCATGACCTGAACAACCCAAAGTGACGCTTGTAACCAGCACATGGAACGATCCCTCCCAGTCCCATACCCTTTTGTGAAGCACTTGGACATGCAGAGAGCTGCAGGACAAGCAAACACCAGCTGCAGATGTACCCTGGGCATTTTGCACACTTCAGCACTTGGTGCTCATTGAGAACAATAGAAACGCATTTCTCTTTGGATCAGGCCACAACCTCCAGGCAGCTCCAAACGGACAGAAAATCCCAGGGCTGAGCGTCTCTGTGGTTTATGCTCCTACAGATCAATGGCCACACACTCCCTCCCAGCCCCCCGATGCAAGTTTTTGGAGATGCTCTTCTGCCCGCATCTCTCTACAATAAATCCTCGCTACAGGCCCGCAAGCAGAAGGGATAAATTTCCCTTGAGACTGCATGGCAGACATCATCTCTTCAAGCCTCCTGGTTGGGACAAACCCCCTATCTGGAGAGCTCCCTTAACCTCGCTCTGCACAGCAGACAAGGGAAAAAAACACAGGGACACATTTGTAAGCAACCAAGTCCCACTCTTCCCAGCTGCCATCAGTACCCAGCCCCTCTCTGCTGAGGGCACCGGGACATCGCAGGTTCACAGCATCCCTTGCAAACCGCTGTCAGGCACCAGGTGTATTTATGCAACCCAGCTGAGATACGGTTAGGGCTAGTTGAGGCGCCTTCATTCCGAGTCTTAGGATCTTGTTTATTTTTGGTTTTTGCCAAAATCTTTCTAAGAAAATTTCCTCCCAGGGGAGACTCCCCTGCCTGAAGCATAGCTATTACTTATTTGTTTAAAAAACACTTTCCTCATCCACAGGCCCTGAACGTCATTATTCAGCAGACCTGGCTTTAGTGCAGACAGAGTTACTGAGCAAGTTATTTATGCCAAGTCCAGAATAGCCAGTGCTTTTGCATACTCTGTAGATTCTCATGGCTCAGCTGTACTGGTGGTAACCCTAACGTCAACAAGGCTTTGGTTGCTGCTGGCATTTATAACTCCCAGCCTCTGCAGACAGAGGAGATGGATTGAATGGTACCTGTTTAATCACTTGCAGCTCAGGCTTTGCTGGCCCAGTCTCTCGGGCAGCTGCAAGAAGGACGGGGACATCGCTCAGGTAAGGGAAAGGCTCGGTGGCCTCCAGCTCCAGGCAGTGCTGGGGCAGGGCGAGGAACAGGCACTGAATAAGGTGCTGTTTCTTTCTCAGCCTGGTTTGCCCAGTCGGAGTTGTACTCACCTGGAAAGCCCAAGAGCTGCTGCTGCTCTGGACAGAGCAGTGCACCTGCTCGGCTGGGACAGCCAGGCCCCGCAAGTGGCACAGCAGACGTGCAGGGACGGGCGAGTCCCCAGGCAGGGATGCAGGGCCCATGAGAGATCTCTCATCTCGCCTTCCCTCTCTGCGATGACAGGGCTCTGTCCCGTCTCCTCTCCACGACTCCCTCCTGCATTGCTGCTGCAGCTCTCTCTCCCCATCCTTCTCCCTCCATCCCCAGACCAAATACCATCCCGTCCCCCACGGCCAAGCCCTCCCTGCAGCCAGGGCTCCCCAGCACACCTACAGGTGTGTGCCAAGCCCTCCCTGCATCCCATGGGAGAACGGCCATGCCAGCCTCCCTCATCCCAACCCCAGGCACCGTTCAGCTACGTAGGCTAACATCCCAGCCCTCGCAGCGATCAGGACGCAGCCTCCCCTTTTCAGGCACCTGAGGCACCCATGTGGGGACACGGTCCTCCTGTGACTCCTTCCAAGCAGAAAAGGATGGGCGCTTCCAGGAAAGAAGCGAGATGGGACCCCAGTCTTTGAGCAGAGTGACAACCAGGAGAAAGCCCTCACCACAAAGCTACCAGCCAAGGGACCCACCTGCGCACCACCTGGCAGGGCGACACGGCTACTGTCCCCCCACCCCCATGCCTCCGGGTAACCTGCCACTCTCCCACCAGGATGCAGCGCTCCGGCCACCTCACCCGGGCCACGCAAGGCCAGGACGGAGACGGTCCCACCGCAGCCGTGCGCGGCCAGAACAAGGGCTGCTCCCTCTCCTGCCGCCCCTGTTCCTCCGTCCATCCATCCATCCATCCATCCGTGCATCCATCCCCCGCCCGTCTCCGAAGGGACGCCCGGGAGCGGGGGCCGGCCGGTGGCTGGCAGCAGCGGGCTCCCGCGGGGCGCACGGCCGCGGGGGGGGGGGGGGTGTCCGCGCCCCCCATCCCCCCGACCCGGGTGCCCGAGACGGCGGCGGGGAACGCCGGCGGGGCTCGCACGGTACTCACCGCTCTAGCGCACGTCCCGGCGGTGGCGGCGGGGAGGGGGTGTCCCGAGGGCTCGGCGCGGCTGCCCCATGGGCAAAGCAATCCCGGGGGGTGGTGGCGGCGGGGGCTGCCGGCCGGCGCCTCGCAGCCCGCAGCCGGCCAGACTGAGCCCGGCCTCCGAGCGGCGCCGCCTTTACCGCGCCCGCCCGCCCCGCCCGGGCCGGCCCACGGCGGGCGGGACCCGCCGCCGCCACCGCCCGCCCGACGGGGCGGACCCGCCGCCCGCCCCGCCACCGGTACCGGCATCGCGGTACCCCGCGGCCGGGGCGGTGCGGGGGTTACCTGTGAGTTTGGACGTGGGTTCTGTGTGGCTTAGATGCAGGTGAGGCGTGGGCTG